>NW_005842090.1:97504-119689 GCF_000455745.1 Alligator sinensis
CTACACCCCTTCCATACACCACCCTCTGCGACGGGCCACCTGATCTTGATGCAGCTTGCCTTCCGGTCTTGTTGGTTCCTATTCTTCATGCCCCATTTGGTTACTGGTCTTACTTCTTATCATTGGACTCTGCGTCCACTGGGTGCCTAACTCTTCTGTATGTCACTCCAGCTGTATGCCGGCTGCTTGTTGACTCCATGAGCAGCTCCTGTCACCCGCACCCCATCAAAGTAGGGCTACGGGTAATGGAAAAAGAAAAAGGGCAAAAAAACCCAATAAAAGGAACATGCACTAAAAAAGGAAAAAAGGAAGGACACAGAAGAAAAGAGGGCTGATGAGGGAGGGGAGGTCAGGTTAAATAGCCCTTCCACCCTCCCAGCCCTAGATCCTGTGCCTGACCATGTCCTCTGACACTGCTCCACTCTTCACCTCTGCCGAGGTCTTCCTCCACTCTTCCCTGGATTGGATCCTCTCCTGCATGCTGGTGCTGCTAACAGCCAGTGTGGAGAGCTTCCACTGTCTCCACTGCTTCCAACGCTCTCCCCCGAGCTGGATCCTCTCCTGCACACTGGTGCTCCTGATGTCTGGCGTGGAGAGCTTCTGCAGACTCTGCTGCCTCTAATGCTCTCCCCTCTCCCCTGCTGGTGCTGGCTTTTATCCCAGCTGGGCAGCAATCATTATAGATAAACACGGCTGATGAACCATGTGGGCATTTCTTCCTGGCATGGTTTGTCCTGTGTCCAGTGTCCTAAAGCAGGTAAGTGACCCCTGATTTCAGGGTTTTTTCTCTGGGTGTGGGTTACCCCCATCCCGGGTCCCCCCGTGGGGAGGGTTTCTTGCTCCTTGGTGATTGTACCCCTGGGACATACCGTAATCTATCTTTCCCATCACTACAAAATGTTGGGCAAATCTCCATAATCCAATTCATATGTCTGTGTTACATCCCTTTGAAAATCTTTGTCTCCCTGTCCTCTGACTTACCCAGTACACTCCCTTCAGAGTAAGAATATTATACTTTTCACTAAAAACCACACACACCAAGGTACTACAGAAACAATAAATAATGAAAATGTGAAGGTTTGACTCTTTCCAAATTGCTTGTGCAGGAAAGGAGGCCCAGAGTTTCTGAGCAATTATGCGTGCAAATAGAAGAGTAAAATTTTTTATTGAATATCAGGCCTAGCTAATACAGGGAGCTTCTTTTATTTTGTTCCCCTGAAGAATAAAATATATATGACCTGAATCTGAGAAAAGTAGAGAGTGATAAGCACAAACTGTCAGTGACTTTGTGAAATACTGAACTGCTCTTCCATCAAGAGCATAAGAGATGTAAGTAATAAAAATTAATTTAAGATTAATCATAAATGACAGTTCAGGAGATTAGTGAAGAGAGAACTTGAGTAAGAAATCACTATAAGGGAATTAAAGGTTGCGTGAATGAAAAGGAATTTGAAACCTCAAGTATTGACTCCTCAGAAAAAAAAATGCACTAATGCTGGAAAAGCTAGGCAAAATCAGATATAAACCTGTGTTTATACTAGAACTGTTGCTTAAGATGCTACAGAAACCCACCCCCCAACTCATATCCAATAATTAATATTAACAAGAGAATTGATTTAACTGTCTTCTGTACAGCTCTAGAGAAAAATAAAACTGTTTAGAGATAACTATGAATAGCCAAGGCTATTGACGTATTTCAAATGCCTCATATCAGGTCTTATGAGACAATCCTATTAATATAAAAATGTAACCACAAGGTTTCATATGGTAATATTTATAGTATTAAAAAGGTGAATTAAATGGCAATTAATTAGTTACAATAGCAACAGGTGATAAAAATATCTAATCAATGGTGTTATTGTCACACCAAATAAAAAGTTTGAGTTATAGCATAGGTTGGAACAAGTAACATCAATCTGTAACATTTAATTAAGGTGGAAAATGCAACACAAAGTGGAAAAACTTCTGAAAAAAGCTTAAATTAAAAGCCATATATTATTTTAAAAATAGCTAATTGCAATTGTGTTGTATGCTTGGAAATACAGATAAAATGGTCCAAGCTAATAAATGGAGTGAGAAATAATTAGGATCAATTAAACTCATAATAGGTAGATGCTGCATGATCTTTATATGGTTCCGCCTGGGGAGGGCTGTGAGAGGAAGACAGTGTGAAATGGGAGAAATGGGGAGAAGGGTCTTCCATTTTGCCCTCCAGAAATTAGGCTGGCATTTAAACAAATAAACTTAAGCCATTTGCATAGTTAATTCATTTAGTTGTGTAGTGGTCTGTTGTCTGAGATACAAGTAGCCTGAAATAATACTTCAAAATTAGGAACAACCCATATTTATTTGATATAGAACTAACTTTGAAATTTGCTACTGAAGATTCAGCATTACTTTCCTTTGAATTGCTAGGGCACATAGCAAGACCAAGGCCTGGTTGTGCAGAACAAAAAGATGGTCTTTGCCCAGTTCTTAATCAAGGAGAAGCGGCAACAGATGGGTTCAAACCATATATGATTAGGTTACTAGTATAAAAGGGACCTAGAGAGACAATTTTCATAAATGCACAAGAGGAGTCCAACATCATAGAATTGAATTTTACAGTGTCTAGCTTTCAGGTCCTTTGCAAATGAACAGATTCTACAACTTTATACAGTAACTAGAGAGACTTATGATCACATAAGAATAGAATCCACAAAAGGTTAAATGCTGAATGATATACCTTAGCTTTCCAACTTGAAAGGAAAGCACCATAAACTCTCTCTTAGAAGCAACTTTTAAATTTAGACAAGTAAAGGAAAGGCGAAAGGGAAATCCAAGTGTCACACCTGGGCAGAACTCCTCAAATGAAGCCAGCCTTTTACTATGTTATTATCTGCAAGACTCATGGTATTAAGAAAAACAAGGGGAAAGAAAAACCGTTTTGTGTCCAGTGTTTAGCACAATGGGTTCCTGGTCCAAAAGTAGGATGCTTTGGTCCCCTGCAATGAAAGGGAGTTTTTGTAGATAAGGTATGCCCAATTGATCCTAGGAACTGGATCATAGTCCACACTAAAGAAGAAGGAGGGTAAAACCTACCTGCAGTCTTTCCAAATTGATATGGAGGAAAAATCTTTCCTGATCCCAGTCTCTGACAAGCAGTTCAATCCTAACGTATAAGCAAGTCACAACAGCTGGGTACCTGGGAAATTTCTTGCTACCCCTGAGAGCACCAGCATATCCCACCCAAACTACTTCCCTCCCCTAAGCTAACTCCCTCAGATCACAGAGGCTACTAGCTATGTTGTCATGGTCTCCACCAGAGAGGTCAACTCTGGTGACTTTTAGGTTAAAATACTGCTGTAGATCAAATGCACTTTGCTAGAGATATCGGTATAATACATGACATGTTGAAAGAAAGCAGAGGTTAAGGCATTAAAGAAAGACAAGTATTCAGTTCCCATTTCCACCATAGACTCTTTGTGGTCTTGGCCAAGTCACTTAAGGATAGGGCCACATCAGACATAAATATTGCAAAAGAGTGTTAAAGTATCTCAGTCTTTGACATCTTGCTACTTCATGCCATCTACAGTGTTGAGTTAGTTATACAAGGGATCCACAATATTTAAATAGCATTCTGAGAGTGCAAATGGTGTTTCTTTCTTTGCCAGACTTGAAACTTTCTGAATGCCTTTTTTGTGGTTCAAAATCTTACTCTCTGTGTAGTTTCCAATCTGTAAATGAGGACAAAAGTGCTTCACTAATTTGCAGGTGGGTTGTGAGTATAGATTAATAATGGTAATGAGGCCATATAATTACCTCGTATAGCTACACATTTAAAGGGTGCATTTGCACGAGATGCTTATTGTGGAGTTGCCTAATTAGTTCTGCAGTAAAGTGTCACCTACTACATGAGTGGTGCTATTAGGCCAAAGTAAACTAATTAACTCCACCATAGGACAGTGCTGCCCAACACTAGTACTATCCTATAATGGAGTTATTTACTCTGCTGCAACACACATATAGATGGTGATTGGGGCTGCCTGGATCACGAGCATGGTGTAGGGCTGTTGGCTGGCTAGCATCACACTGTAGCACCCTTGTGCCCCAGCTAGCCCCTCTACAGCACATTGAACCGGGCAGGAATAGCCCTGGGCTGACCCCCTGGGCCTCCTGCCAGCCAGAGCTGCACCTCCGTAGCTCGACATGCTGCAGTCCTAGGCGCCTGTGTAACAGTGCACCCAGAAGCAATAAACTCCCGTGTGAACTGCACCGGAGTTTATTACATAAAATTAATTTAATGTGTAGATGCGTCCAAAATCTGCAAAACAAAGTTTCCTTACATTTATCACAGAACAGAGTATATATTTAAATTACAGTCATTTAAACATTAACTGATTTTTTATGGAATATCTATTATAGAATGAAATTAAGAGGAAGACAATCAGCTATGTAACACTTCCAAACAGTGTTTGAATACAGTTTCGTCTCTGGGAAATACAGAGTTCAAGCAAATGCAATAATATTCTAATGTCAAGAATCTATTCTTGGGTTAGTATTTCAATTAATTTAGCAAAAGAAAGCCCAAAGTCAATAACCATTCATTTTTACAGGATATCAATATTAGAGGAATTATAATAAGTGATCTGAGGAAAAATTGTTGAAATGTTGTCACATGACTAGAACTGAAATATAATTCTCACTTCAAGACAATCTATCTAATCTGGGCCAAATGTCACTGAGTTGCACACATTGCTTAGGAAAATTGTGATAAAGCAAAATAATAACTTAAAGGTACAATTAAATGGATAAAATAAAGGGCTAATTATGCTAATTTTTAACAACTCAAATAAGTACTCAAACAATATTCATGTTCTTTATACTAAAGGACAAATTGAAGCAGTCACCAATATATATCTGCATAGATTTATTCATCAGTGTCATTTAATTATGATTTCTAATTAATTTATTTTACCTCATATTTCTAAATCCTATACTTTTAAAAAAAGAGTTAAAAATACAAGAGGAAATGTTATATCCCAATGAGTTAGTGGATCTATTGACATACATACTCCATTGTAAGCTATATCAGCTGAGCTTATTCACCATAGGACTCTCATAGTCTCCTTGTTTTGAAAATATTACCCTGATCTTAACACATCATAGGTTGGTGTCTGTTGGATAGATCATTCTAATCCCTAATACTGTTTATAATTTATTTTGTTGTTGTTATTCTTAATGTATTTAACTTCTATCTCCCCAAAATGAAATAATGATTTTAACACTGAAATCACATCTATCCTGCATACTGAAAGCATACATAGGTATTAATTTTGATTGAATATGACTTCTGAACCTCCATACTTCTATTATTCTTAGCAAAGCAGCTCCCACCTGCACCTGCACCTCCCACCTGCACTTTACTGAATAGCATCAGCATGTGTGCATTAAAGTTTTATATTGTTTTAGTTCCCCTCTAGATAGGGAGCCACTCTTCAACTGGAGGTTAGGAATTTGCTTGTGTATAAAATTTAATCCATTCCTCTGATTTTTTCCTGTGGCCCCAAAGTGAGAAAGCATTCATTATTTAATGCAAGAAAAATGGAGAATGGAAATGAGGCTTTTTTTCAGTCTTCTTTTGAATAAGAAGAAAGATATTTCATCTTAAAATGCATGTGTTCCCCAATTTTGGATGGCCCAAAGTTCAGGGATCTTATGTTTTACTGTTCATAGATTCATAGATGTAGGGACCTCATCAGATCATTGAGTCTGACCCCCTGCCCTGGGCAGGC
The DNA here is from genome assembly GCF_000455745.1 of Alligator sinensis. Classification (NCBI taxonomy): domain Eukaryota; kingdom Metazoa; phylum Chordata; order Crocodylia; family Alligatoridae; genus Alligator; species Alligator sinensis. The sequence continues at coordinate 103,279 of NW_005842090.1, forward strand.
AAGAGTGCTGGGGTCAGATGACCCCAGACAGATGCCTATCCAGCCTTCTCTTAAAGACCCCCAAGGTAGGGGAGAGCACTACCTCCCTTGGAAGCCCATTCCAAATTCTGGCCACCCTTACTGTCAAGTTCTTCCTGATGTCCAGCCTAAATCTGCTGTCTGTCAGTTTGTGACTGTTTGTTCCTTGTTACCCCAGGAGGGGCCCTGATGAACAGAGCATCTCCAATTCCTTGCTGCCCCACCATGATGAATTTGTAGGTGGCCACAGGATCACCTCTCAGCCTTCTCTTGCTGAGGCTGAAGAGATCCAGGTCCCTTAAACTCTCCTCACAAGGCTTGGCCAGCAAACACTTAACCATACGAGTGACCCTTCTCTGGACCCTCTCTAGGTTATCCATATCCTGGTAAGTTAATGCTTAAATCTGGAATTTCCCCCCCCAAAATTCCAGTGAAGCTATGCTAGTCGAAAGCTCATGTAAATTATTAATTGACAAATTGAGCAGTCATTTTTAACAATGCAGAACTAACATTAAATCTTCACGCAAGATAGTCTTCCTGAGAATTAAGCCATTTGAGGAAGAAAATGTAGAATTTCTGCCATTTCCATCCAATTATACAGACTTCCCAATTCCAAAAGCAGAGAATTTAATGGTGTGAAATAGCAGAAAAGCCCACATGGACCTGTTCATATTTCATACTGCAGACAAGGACATAATAGGTGTGTCTACATGAGACGCTACCTTGTGGTAGCAATGAGCTTCGGTGACATAGCTCATTGCTACAGGAATGTAGCATCGGTGGTCACTAACAGTGAAGCCATCGCTACATCACTGTAGCAAGTAGCTACTGCACAGTAGCTCATCCGTTGCTACAGCGACATAGGGTTGGAAATAACCCCTGTGCCACTGGGACTCTGCAGTACTGGCGGGCACATGTAGATGCACCCAGTGTGTCTGAATGGTCCTGAACAGTGTCCCATCCATATTACCTGATGGAGGTTTCTGTTCTTCTCAAACTGTATGCAACAGAAATGCTGTCTTCACAGAGAAGATGAGCTAAAACAGTCATCTATTCTCTCTGTCATGCTTAGTTTAGGACTAGGTGCATTTCCCCAGATAATCCAGTTGGCAGATTCTGTTGATGGAACAAGCTGTCATTCCCTGTCTTTATACTTTCCGTCTTCTGTCCTGTAGAGGAGTAAAAGCCTAAGGATAACCAAGCATATATGGCTTATCTCATGCCATTCTGGTAGTGCAGATGTGACTGGGTAGGTAGAAAAGAAATCACTTTGTAGGGATGGCCTGTGCCTGCCTATGCTGTTTAAAACTCTTCCTCCAGACAGGAATGAAAGGCATCACTTAAAACTACCAACAACTTCTGCTTTTCATTCTTTGCAGCATCAGAGTCTTTTTACTGGGTACATGTTTGCCCTCCCTTTATATCTCTAGAAAATCTCTATGTGCCTGTTAGAAGTGGTTGAAAATCATATTTCCTCTCCACAGGAAATTCTCACTTTACAAAATTACAAAATATATACACACATACATACATACTAAACATAATAGCATATAGTAAAAATGATCCAATATCAAAACGATATACATAAAATACTATTCCATGGAGAACTTTTCACTCCGTGACATACAAGAGGCCGCCAGATGTTCAACATTTCTACTACAGAGATCAAAAACTGTCAGTGTTCTAAATTTCTTTCCCTTTCACTACAACAGAAGTGGGAAACATGGTTTTACTCCCATATTTTGCGCAGAGGGAATCGTAATTCAATCAAGCTATGGCACAGCAGTCAAAGCAATCCAAATGTTCCTTTGTTATTGCAATTTATGTGTTTGATCATATTTTTCAGTCAGGCACACAGGAGTTGGTGAGTAGGACACTGGTTTATGTGGACACTCTCACATCCCTTTTGATCATTAATATATTTTATGAAGAATCATATCAAAATTATTAGTATAATGAATGGGATACAACTTGTATATTTAAATAAAGTATTGACTAAATATGAAATTACAAGAAAAATGCACAGTCAAATGATGTAATTTGGCTCCCTCTGGACCATATCTTTCTCATTTTACTTATCTAACTTGTCCAGTGGACTTCATGGGCATTAATTTAAATACTACATGATTTGGATTACTTTTAAATGCCACAATCCAACAGTTAGAAAGAAGCAACCTCAGAACAATTAGTGCCACAGGATGAAACATCCAGTCTGTAGAAAATTAGATGATTAGAAACATTGAGCCAATCCAGTCATCTGTTTGGCTGAATCTGTATTTAGATATAAATGATTATCATGTTCTAATAAACAACTTGTAACGTTATTCACTGAAAAGGCTAGTTTACACAATAATAGTGTCAGGTATATTAAGACCATGTAGGTTTTCTTGCTTAAGAATGAGACAATATTAAAAGTGCATTGCTGGTGTGTAATATGTAACTGTCCTCTAGGGACCCTTAATGATGCACATTGCATCAAGCTAAAATATACATTCTGAAAGGATGAAGAAATCCTTCAATTAGCAAGTTATCAACATGCCAGGTATTAGTTTTAGAAGCACTTTGTATTGCAATGAACAGCTGTATTGCAGATGTGGGCTCTCTGAAAACCACTCCAGAAATGATCACCTTAATGACTTTACATCCTTTGGTAACATTGTTAAAAAAAAGTTTCATTATCTTTCTTTTTAGTGAGTCTCATTTAAATTCCATCAAGCTTTACCCCTATATTCAAAGCTGATTTATGATTATACTTGACTGAAACAAATCAGTAACTTACAGTTTGGGGCTGATCAGGGCTAAAATTGAAAGCAACTTAAAGGGGCAGCTGTAACTGGTGAAAAAAATATCTAGTAGTAACTCCCCTGTACCGTGTTGGGTGAAGGAAATTGTCTTAATATAACATTATAAATTCTGTAATCAAAGCTTTAATTATTAACACCTTTAAAATGCACTAATACAGATCATTTCAAGGTATCATGTTATATGGAAAATGTGGAGGAACAGCAGCAGTGACAGTAATACAGTTATAGCCAGTGGGTAAATACAACATGTTCCTTCAATTTTTATTGCTTTTGGGGGGAAATGTAGTAATTATTGCCTTAATAAGTTTCACTGAATTTGCAAACTGCTAAGGTGCCTGCATATGACAGAGGTGCCTTCTCAGAGCTTTCAGACTTCCTTAGCATTTCCCAAGTTTCTTCTTCCCTTCCTCCACTCCTTACCTTGTTACTCTTGAGCATTTACAGTTTAGTTTCTAATCCTTGTACATAATCTTCATCTAAAATGTATAGATGTTTCTTTGCTTTATCCAAGCATCACTGGGGTTAAGGTTTTCTTCATTTGGTCTTTCCACTAATCAGTCTTCTTTCTTAGCCATTTAGTAGACAGCTACCTAGCTCTGACTTGAAGGCCTTGTGTGTTGTTCACTATCATCAATAGGAACTTTACTGGGGCTGGATCAGATCCTCTTACAGCAGCTTCAATCAGTTTGTTTAAATTTCATATGAATAAGAGCAATTCATAGCAATAGGAAGCAGAAAGAACTACTAAAAAGAATGTTTTAAGCAAGTCAAGAACAAAAACCTTTCTGTTCATCAATTCTGTAGGAATTGTATTAAAAATATATTGTTGTTTATTGCAGTCCATAAAGAAACAAAATAGTTAATACTGTTCTCAGTACAAATATCTCACTTATGCTCTGAAACATGATCTCGCAGACTGCATTATGAGATTTCATATTTTTCTTTCACTTATGTCCAGGTCAAATGTGTTTAGCTTATAGGTAAAGGGTGCTTGTATATGGGACCGGGGTTTATTCCTTAGGGTTTCATTCTATGTCCTCTAAATTGAAATAGTGAGTTCTATTTTTTTTCTGTCACTATGTACGCATGAGCTCTCATAAATCTCATAAATTGCTAGTGTGCTATTCACAGTAAATTACTGCAGGAGGCGCCGCATAACAATCCACCCCGCTGAGTGGATTAGTACTAAGTTACAGCAGGGGGCACTTGTAGATCACAGCATACTGATATGTGCGGATCGGTGACAGCGGTGCTGTTTCATTAATTTAGATAATTTAATAGTGTAATTTTATTTCTTTCATTCCTTTCATCATTTTTACACACATTTTAAAACTTTTTTCCTTTTTTATTTCACCAATATTTTTTAATGTTTTTATTCTTATTTTATTTTTATTCTTTTCATTCAAGTAAACTTTATTTTGTGTCAATCTGCTTTTTTTTAATTTTACTTCAGCAGGGCACTCTAATCATAGAAAATTAGAGTTGGAAGGGACCTCAGGAGGTCATCTAGTCCAACTCCCTGCTCAAAGCAGTACCATCCCCAACTAGGTCATCCCAGCCAAAGTTTTGTCCAGCTGGGTTTTGAAAACCTCCAAGGATGAAGATTGCACCACCTCTCTGGGTAACCTGTTCCAGTGCTTTACTATCCTCCTAGTCAGAAAAATCTTCCTAATATCTAACCTAAACTTCCCTTGCTGCAACTTGAGACCATTGCTCCTTGTTCTGTCATCTGCCACCACTGAGAACAGTCCAGCTCCATCTCCCCCTTCAGGTAGTTGAAGCCTGCTATTAAATCCCCTCTCAGTCTCCTCTTCTCTAGACTAAATAAACTTAGTTCCCTGAGTCTGTCCTCAGAAGTCATGTGCCCCAGGCCACTCACCATTTTTGTTGCTCTCTGCTGGACTCTCTCTAATTTGTCCACATCCTTTCTGTAGTAAGGGGCCGAAAACTGAACACAGTACTCCAGATGTGGCCTCACCAGTGCTGAATAGGGGAGAATAATCACTTCACTTGACCTACCGGCAACACACCTACCAATGCAGCCCAGTATCCCGTAAAACTTCTTCGCATCAAGGGCAGACTGCTGGCTCATATCCAGCTTATTGTCCACTGTAACCCCCAGGTCCTTTTCTGCAGACATTTGGTTGCTGGCCAGTGGGAGCAAGTTTTGGGGTGCAGAGTGAGGAGGAAGTGGAGTCTGAGCCTGTGTGTGGTACCTGGCCATACAGCAACACCAAGCTACACTCAGGACAGCCAACAGGAGAGAGCTTGGGCTTGGGGTGGGGGGGTGGGTCTGAGCCGAGGCAGCCCCCGTGTGTGGCAGCTGGCCACACAGCAGTGCTGAGCTGTGCTTGGGACAGCTGGCAGGATCAAGTTTGGGGGAGCAGGGTGCAGGGTGGGGGTCTGAGCTGAGGCAGCCCCACAGAGATGTGTCATGTTATGGTACATGCATGGAAAATAAATAGACAGAACAACTTCATATCATTTTTGCACGCATCATGTTACCACCATAGTGGGTGACCCTGGTTTCTAGAGTTGTCTCAAATTTCATTATATAAAATATTCTTGGGGATATGGTCTTCTCCTGTTTTCCTGACATGGTTGATTCATCACAACCTCCTCTTCTTGATTGTGGTTTCAGTGTCAGTCCTCCATGCTCTAGTACTATTCTGTCCTCCCACTTTATTTTCAGGATCTTATGCAGACATCACATATGGAAGCTGTTCAGCATATGTAGTCACATTTCTGAACCACAAAGCAGGGATGACAGCACACAAGTCTTGTAAATTCATGTCTTCGCCTTAGCGGATAGTTTGCTGTTATTTCTTGCATATTTCTGTAATATCCCAAAATTCTTAGCTACTTTTCTGATTTTGTTAGTCACTTCATTCTGAAGGTCAAGATTCCTGCTATTCAAAGAACCCAAGTAGGAAAAACTATCAACAACACCAAGAGATTTATCCTCCAGAGTGATATCAGGTATAGGTTCTTTCACCTTTTAGTATATGATCACAGTCTTCTTGAGACAGATTGCCATCCTGAAGCTCTTGCATGATTCATAACATCTGCCCAAGAGATTGTGCAGGAAAGGTTCACTGTGGGCAACCAAGGCTGTGTCATCTGCAAACAGAAAATCTCTCAGAACCAGCTCTTTCACTTTGTTTTTTACTTTAAACCTTGCAATTTTGAACTAGCCTCCATCTAGCCTGGTTTGAAGATAAATGTTGTCACTGCTGTCCTTGAGTGCATGAAGAACCAGGAATGAAAAGTAGAGGTTAAAAAGCACAGGAGCTAAGATACACTCCTGTTTCATCCTGTTATTGATGTCATAAGTGTTTGATTCTTTGTTTTCATACACTACAGTTGCCTTCATACCTTGATGTAATGAGTGAATGATGTTCAATAGTTTGAGGGGGACAACTCAGTTTCTTCAGAACAGTTAAAAGTCCCTGTCTGTTGACTGTATCAAAGGTCTTCATCAGATCAATGAAGGCTTTGTACAGTGGTACTCATTTTTGTCTACACTTCTCCTTCAGTTGCTTGACCGAAAACATCCTATCAATGATGGAGCATCCTGAGTGAAAACTGCACTGATTTTCAGGATAGATTCTTTAACCTAGAAATAGCAGACTAGGGACCATGATGTGAGTGACAATTTTTCTGATGATGTTCAACAGGGAGACACCTCTATAGTTGTCACAGTCACTTCTAACCCTTTTGTTTTTGTATAATGGTACAAACTGAGCATCTTTGCAAGCTCATGGTACTGCTTCCACTTTTCAGCACAGCAGTATAGCTGCATGGAGCTTTCAAAGTAATTTATTGTTGGTACATTTGTAGATTTCAGCAGGCAAACAGTCATTGCCAGATGCCTTGTTCCCAGGAATCAATTTAATGGCGATCTGCAATCTTCTAATGTAGGCTTGTTGTCTAAATCCATCATAACTTCTAACTGTGGTTACCCTTTGAGCTCTTCATTTTTTATTTCAGTCTTACTCTAGTATATAATTCCATAGTGTTCAGTCCAACACTCCAGTTGTTTTTATCAGTATGACCAGGTATCCTGGATTTCTGTGATTTAAAAAAATCCCTAATTTTCAGATTAAAAAAAGGAATCCCAAATCCACATTTTCCCATGATTAAAATGAAACACCAATAACATATAGCTATCCATATTGTTTTGTTTAATTTTAATCATAGAAAAATGTGGAGTTTTGTGTTACTTTTTTCATTTGAAAATTGGGGATTTTTTTTATCACAGAAAACCAGACCAGGATCCCTGGTAACACTTCCTTTTAAGTCTTTCATTGGAGATGCTTTCTTCTTGACTGGACCAACTGCTCATTTGATGCCTTCACACATTCCATGGCTATCACCTGGTGTCAGCTGATTTCTGAATATCATCACATTGTTTTAGTCAAAAATCTTGGGCAGACTTCTTAGCTTCCTTTTGCATTTATCTTAAAGTCTTTCTCAGATTTTCTAGGGTTATGGTGTTGGGAGATTTTTAGAGTTGGTTAATGCTTTTGTTCTCAGCCAATGGTAGAAGGATTTCAGAGTGCTCTTCAAACCAGTCTTCATTTTTCTTCCAGTTTTTGCCAAATGCTATTATAGCAGCATTGTACGTTAGTTTTGAAGCTTTCCCAAACTTCAGTGGCTAAGTTGTTAGGTAAACTTGCTTATATAACTTCATTGAATAGTCTACATCTTTCTGTCTTTAGTTTGGCTGATGTCTCAGGGTGACTCGTAGTTTTGCTACAGTGGATCCTTTTTACATTGATTTTGCTTTGTAGCAGACAAAGGCACTGTCTGTGTCACAGTCAGCACTGTGATAATTAGGGCCTGTTTTAAATTGTGGGCCCACCGTGCTAATATCATGGCCTAATTGTGTCAGGGGCCACCATTTTTGGACCCAGATTGTGGTGCCTTCTCCATGACCCCTGATTGGCTGAAGGGGCAGGTTTAGGGCCAGGTTGAGTTACAGTAGCACAGGTCTCTGATCACTGCTGAAAAGACCATGACCCCCATGCCCCCACTGCCTCACTGGATTGAGATGTTCTTGGTTTGCCTTGATTTCTTCTTATTGAAGGCAGAGAGCAACATGATTGGAGCAGGGAAGCAGGCACACAATGATGTAGCTGCTTGAATAATCACAGCAAAAGCCTTCTACTTCCCTGACTGGCTGCTCTTATATCCATGTGTGTGTGCTGATTTTCCACTCAGTCTCTCCATACAGTCAGGCTGCTGCTGCTGCTTTCCACTGAAGGCAAGAAACTTCTTTTTCCTGGGCTTGGAAGCTGCTGGTTGCCTAGGGTGGCCATCATAGAGGATATTCCAGGTTTCTGCTACTCTGTCCTCTATTGATATGAAACCCGACACCTATTTTTCTGTTTGTTCAATAGAAAAATAGAGGGCATAAAGGCATCAGGTATTGTATCAATAGAGGACAGAGGCAACTAGACTGTCCTCTATGATGGTCACCCTATGGTTGCCTAGGCAGAAAGCCCTGATGCTGGGTAGGGGAGGGGCTGTTTGCTTCTCTGCATGTGTGTTACCTTCTCCTTTCCTCAACTCCTGGTGCCCCAGCTTTCCCACCCAGAGGAGCAAACAGCCCCACCCCTACTCATCCCCAATTTCTCTCCTCCCCCTGTCCCTTTTGTGAACTCTTCCCCCTCTCCTCTGGGGTGCTAGGCTTTTGCTGCTGCCTGGGAAATGCAGCCCAGTCTGCAGTAGCCATCTTGTTGCAACAAAATGCCATAATATGGCTATTTGCTAGCAAGTGGCTATATTGTGGCATTTCATTGCAAATCAGATTTTTCATGAAAATCACTTAATTTCATGATTGTCAGGAAAATTGCAAAATCACAGTTTAAATCAGGCCCTAGTGATGAGTTCTCATATGCAGGATTTCTTTCAGGTATTTACACCTGATCAGTACTGGTGCCAGTGTCCTGATCTGGGATGTTTTCACAATGACTGCCTTGTGATTTTCCCTATGAAGTAGGTGCTGGTAACACATAGATTTTGACTTGCACAAAGTTCTAACATTTGCTGGTCATTTTCATTCATATTACCAATTCTGTGTTTGCCCAGAACACCAGGCCAAGTCTTAAAACTACCTCCAACTCTTGCATTGAAATTACCAAGTACTACAATGCTCTAATTTCTGTGAGTTTTCTCAATCTCTTCTTCAAGTTTTGGGTAGAAAACTTTCTTGTCTTCATTTCTAGCTTGAAGGGTAGGTTCATAGACACTAAGACATGTGATGAATCCATTCTGTGTATGTACTCCGAGCATTGTGAGTCAAATAGATACAACAACGGAGCTTTCAAAGAAAGATAGTAAGCTGTTTCTAATAGCAAAGCCTACTCCCTGCTCTCTCCTTTCTTCTTATGGTTTCCCATGCTAGAATATGGTGTAATCATTTCCTTGGATAGAACCTGAATCTGAGAGCCAAGTTTCTGATAATGCAGCAATGTCAATTTTGAGCCTAACCAATTCATAGTTGAGTTGTGCCTTTTGCTGTAAGTCTGAGTCTGAACTGAACCCAGGGGTCAGAGTCTGAATATTACAGTATGTGAGTTGCTTTATCATTTTAGCTAGTACAAATCACACAAAGACCATCAGTGTGCATGCCCAGGCAAGAGTATGGAGGAGTAGAAGCTGTGCTAGACCTACCTCCCCACTTTAGACCACTGAGACAGAATTTGAAGGCCAGCCTGTGTCCAGATATGCATTGTCTTGATAGTTGTAGCTTCTGCCAGAAAGCAACAAATAAAAGCTGATGCTGACTGCCTAGTGCCTCAGAGAGGGCACATTTATGTCAGGGTGATAAACCCTTAGCCCTTTTCAAATCAAGGAATACTCAGAAGGCAGTGGGCGCTAGGGTTCTGAGATGCCATAAATTCACCTGACTCTGGAGGTTGAAATACTGGGGTACTACATAGAAACTACCCTGCTACAAGTAGCCCTTCCATATTGCCACAAGTCCTCCAGTTGGATACAGTTTACAGTCATACCCAGGAACAATTACATGCTAACTGGATCTTTGACATTTACACACACACACCCATGCACACATGCACACGCACACAAACATGCTAACTGTACCTTTTGCAGTTACACACACACACACACACACTAACTATGCAAATATTAACTTTAGATACAATAATAATATAAGCAATAACCCTTTGACTGAGGCAGAAGATAATTCAAATAACTTATTTTAAATACATCTCTGTTCCTCTTGCCAAATAGACTTATGGTTAAATAACTTTCAAATTCTTCTTTCTCTCTCTTTTGTTATGTTAACTAAAGCCAGTTCAATAAAGCATTTTTATTATATTTCTAGAGCATTCATTAGTTTCAAATTACAACTGAAATCAATGAGATGCCTTTCCTATTTTAAAAACAAATTAATGAAGTTATGCTATTGGTCCCAGTTCTCAGGTCTATGGAATGAACTTGGCACAGGACCTGAGGGTAATAGGGAACAAAGATGGCTTTATGCTAGGCTGAACAAACACTAGTTTGGTGCCCATCCTGTATGACAGCCTTTCCAGAGCCCCTCTAACCTATTTGCAAATACCATTGGTTTCAAGGAGCAGTTCCAACAGTCAGGACTGTTTAGGGCCCTCTGGCCACATGCTTTTCTCCCCAAGCACATACACTAGATACATTCAGAGGGATGCCACAGATCTTCAGTGTGGATGGAACTGTGGAGAGATCACTTTGGCTTAGTGATCCAAACACACAGCTGAAGATATTGGCCCCTGATTTCCCATCTTGGCACTGGGTCCAGATCCTCTGTAGCTTTTTAAAAAGTCACAGGTGCCTACATTTTAAAGCAGGTATGCCTGAATTTTGGCACCTAAGTCCATATTTAACCATGTACCTGAAAAGTGAGTTCATATTTGGATGCATTTCATTTGGAGCTGCAGGTATTCAGAAAGTCTAAAAATAAACCCAGTTTTCATTCAGCTAGTTAAATATGAGTTCAGGTGCTGAATTTTAGTGTACACAGTGTGGAATCATTGTCCTTTAATATTCTTGCAGCACATCAGATAAAAATGCTTATTCAACAGTGAAGCTGAAGGTCAACTACATGATGTCTATAAAGTGTTCTCAAAACAAGTAGTCCTCTGAGTTCCAGTGCTTTCTATTATTATTATTATTATTATTATTATTATTATTATTATTATTATTTTGGTTGTGTTTTTCTTAAAGCACCCACACGTTTTATTGAAAGTCACTGAATGACATTTTATCTTATATTCATTATGAATTATTTAAAAGAATTATTTAAAACTTACGACATATCTGTTTTAATTATCCAAAATACTTATTCACATGTTTGGGCAGATGAGGTGCCCTCAGTGAAGTCAATGGGACTACTAAAAACTAAGCATATGTTTATATTTTTTATTATGTTTGGGCCATAATGCATAGGGATTCAAACAAATAGAATACATGTAAATAGGCCCCACCCTGAAATGTACAGAAATGGATGGATTCTGGTCTCTCTGGTGGTATACATATATATCTGCAGTAACTGTCCTGATAACAGAATGTGGTCTCACATGCGAATGGAACTATAGGGAGGATGCCTTCTCCTCCATCCCACCAATACTGCCCCCCCCATGTCCTGATTGCTTCAGGGTGCTTTATTTAGCATTCCTTCTGCCTATTCATCAAAGAATGGCAAATATCATGGAAAGAGAGTATTTGATTTCACTCACAAGTAATCTCTGAAAAGTGGCAATAAACTAATGAATCTGGCCTCAGAAGAGCACTGTTGCGCATATTATACAAAATAACTAGAAGCACCAGAAATTGAATCACAGACTACAGAAGAGAAAGTCAGCAAATGAAAAGAACACCAGATGCTTAACCACAATGCACAGCATAGTGAAGAAAACTTGCTTGGAGCTTTGAATTAATTCATACATTGTGCAAAGACTAAGTCAGTTTAATGGATATGATCAATATTAAAGTATTCTGCCATGCAAATGTTCTTTTCTAGAACTAATGAAGATATTAAGGGGTTTTTTTCTTCTTCCTGTGTTCCAAATTCCCAGTGCAAAACATGGAAGAGGTTTTCCCAGAAATGTCACCCAGTACAAGATTAAGTGTACAAGCCCATAGCACCTCTTGTTTTAATGATCACGTATATAGTAGATGGGTTTTTAGCATCCCAAGGAAAAATCAATCAAATTTCATCTACATTTTATTAGTGGGCCATCTTCTTTTTGATTATGCAGCTATTCACTGTGAAGTTTCAAAACTTTTAAAAGTATGCACCAAAACAGAAATGTGTGTCTATTGCCCACATTTACACATAAAAAAGGACAAGTGCAAAATCCTGCACTTAGGACAGAAGAATCCCATGCACCACTACAGGCTTGGGACCAATGGGATAGTATCTAGAGATTACAGTGGACAATAAGCTGGATATGAATCAGCAGTGTGCCTTTGTTGCCAAGAAGGCTAACAGCATACTGGGCTTGCCAGAAGATCGAGGGAAGTAACTATTCCCTTCTATTTGGCCCTGGTGAGGCCATGTCTGCAGTACTGTGTACAGGATGTGGACAAGTTGAAGAGAGTCCAGCAGAGGGCAATAAAAATGGTTAGGGGGCTGGGGCACATGACTTATAAACAGAGGCTGAGGGAACTGGGCTTATTTAGTCTGCCATAAGAGTGAGGGAGAATTTGATAGCAGCCTTTCACTACCTGAAGGGTGGTTCCAAAGAGGATGGAGCTAGACTTTTCTCAGTGGCGGCAGATGAGAGACCAAGAAGCAATGGTCTCATATTGGATATTAGGAAAAACCTTCTCACTAGGAGGATTGTGAAACACTAGAATGGGTTAGCTAGAGAGGTGGTGGAATCTCCATATTTGGAGGTTTTTAATGCCTGGCTCAACAGAGCCCTTGCTGGAATGATTTTGTTGGGGATGGTCCTGCTTTGAACAGGTCACAACATATGAGCTGTTTGGGTATGTGTGTATCATCCAGGCTGTGCCTGTCTCACTGTAGCTTGGGCTTCATTACAAATGCCTCAATGGGCATGCAACCAGGATTCTGAAAGACTTTGCCAATGGATCCATTTTGCCAATCTGGAGTAGAGTATGAAGGTGCTGAATGGTAGGACTTCTCCATTTGACAGAAGTGCTTCCTGTACAACATCCAAGTCACATACACATACAGCAATATGATAAATAAAGCTTTTTTAAATTCATTTAATTGCATAGGATAATTTGCACCAATTTTGTGGATTTCAGCAGGGAAGACATTTGCCATTTTTCAACACAATAATCTGACAGATTGATGGGTAGGACCAATGATGATGTCCACGTTGCTGTAGAAACTTTCTTTTTTTCCCCCCAGGAGTCATCAGAGTTAGTGCAGAAGTGCTTACAGCTGCATAGTATCATTCTGAATGGGAAAAATGCCCATGCAGTTGAATATTTATGCCTTTCGGGACATTGTCCAATGTGGCTTTCAGCAGAAGAAAACTCAGAGTTGTCCTTCTCTAGGTAGCAGTGTTTTGCTCAGCACGGCTCTGTCAACTCAGTACTGAGCCAGTGTTGTTCTTGGTTCTGGATAGCTGGCATTTGGGTCACCATTAATGTACAAAAATTTCAAGGAGACAATATCTGATTTCCTTTGTGATTCCCTAAGAGTGTACTAGGAAAGTGTAGCAGTCTGGTCTAGGTTATGAAGGCAGGCAAATTTTAGGACATATTTTGTGTGTGCTGTGTAAATAAGTAATAGCAATAAGCAATAGCAATAAGGTCTTATAGCGTTTTCAAAAAATATGCCTGAAATGGAAATTATCAGCCAGAACTCAAATGACTTGAAGCTCTGTTTTTAGATATGATTACAATTTTGTTCAAGATCTTTCTTAGCATTCTTTGTTTTGTAGTGGAGTAGAAATAAACAACACACATTTTTTTAACAGGAGTGTTTTCATTTCATACAGACACAAACAATTGTTCAGAAGAATTTTATATTGGGTACAGGCACTTTAAAAGAATTTGAGTGTCAGGGATCTTCTTATGGATTTTAAAAGATTATGTATTCATGATGAATGGGGTGGGATGACCTAACAGGGACTTCAAGACACAAAGCTAAAATGAATCTGTGGTGGTGAAATTATGACTTGATTACTAGAAGGTTACTAATGCATACAAGGCTTCATAGCTTCTTTGTAAGTTTGCCTTTTATATGTTTAAGAAACTCTAATGGAAGCTGAAGATTTTTTAAAGAAATGTTATGACATGAGCCTCATTTGACTTACAGAAGTTAGTGACCCAGAACCATATTAAGTCTACACATGAGCAAAAGCAATTCTATAATTGCATAACCAAAGTTTGCCATTGTATACATGTAGGAGTAATTAAGTAGTCTGGATTTGATCCCCAGTTCATGGAAATAAATACAAAGAGACACAATCACATCAAAAGACATTTGGACTTAATTTTAAGCACATAAATACAGTTTAATTAACTTCAGGAAGATAACTTACATTCTAAAGGTAGCAGGGCTGAAATGTTGCCGTAGAAATGATGGTCCAGGAAATACTTGAAAAGTAAGGTTTTTGGTCATTTATTTTATTGGATCAACTGTATAGTTGGGAGAGAGACCTGAAGTATACTTTGTGCCCCAAAACGTGTCTAACATCTTAAACAGCTATACAGTTGGTTCAATTAATATCCTCAAAAACCTTGCTTCTTAAGGGTAAGCATTTGCTCAAGCATTTTTCTGGATCAGGAAATTATGATAACTGAACACAACAGTGAAAGTAATGGATGCAAAGCATAGGTGCATGCTTTTTTCCTGCTTGATTCAAAGAACACTGAAATTGGTGGGAATCTTTCCATTGTCTCTAATGGGCTTTGGATCAGTTATTGAAATAGTGGTCAATTCTAGAACATATTTACAACTTGTATGGCACTTAAAAAGAGAGAGAGAAAGTCTATGTCTTGAACTTTCCACTCCTGGTCTAATTTAACTGGAGGTTCCTAAGGACCCCTATCTCCAAATTAGTGTTAATTTTTTTGCTTATGATATTTGAAAAGTAGACCCCGCCCCACAACCATAGGTCAAGAGAAAGGAGTAGGGGCAGCTTAGTGGCTGCATTTGTCAGCCAGGTCTCTCCAAGTCAACATCAAGCTCTGCTCTGTCAGTTGGAGGGACAGACTGAATAAGAAACAGTGACTTCTTCCTCCTTAGGCATTGACCAGAGAAGGAAAAGAGACAAGAGACAAGGGAAAGTGTGAAAGCAGTATCTATCCTCTAAGAATGGCAATGAGAAGAACTGACATTTAGGGAAGGTGGGTGGGATAGAGGTAGTATGGGAAGACATGGCTAAACCAACTCTTTGAACTTTAGATGCATGGCAGTAAAAGGAAAGGAGCTGAATTCTGGGCAGTTACCAGCCACCCTCAAAGTAAGTTTTTTCTTCCCCACATCTCCAAAACAGATGGGCAGAGAAGGGGGAGGGAAAGGAAATGAGTGCTCAGTATTTACTGTAGTCATTGTTTCATTAGAATGATTCCGTACACACCTGTCCCTTTTATTCTTTCTAACCTAAACAGGATGCAAATTTAGTAAAGCACAAGGGTGAGTCAGACTTTGATCTCAGGATGCTAGAATGGTTTTGTAATTTAACAAAATTAGTCAACCTAATCCATATTAGATTTTATTTTTTGCTATGAATCTTGGTAATAAACATAGCATAGCACTATACTATTTACTCTATGAGTGCAAATTATTCTGCAATATAGGTAACCTTTGTAGAGTATTTATTGAATATTTAATCTTGGTAGGATGCTGTCTTCTGTTAGGAGTCATTGCATTCTGCCTGTTGAACACTTAATTTTTGCACTTATCTGCCATCTAAATTGGATGAAGAAAGATGTGCAGAGCTCAAAAATGGTAGAGACTCCTTAATGAGTGTCACAGCCATTCAGTCATATGCCTCTGGGGAAGGTACAACCTACTTCACATTTCCAAGTTTGTGTTTTTGCTGTTTATGAAGCATTTAGTCCTTTGGATGAGTACAGATCAAGATGAACACATACAGGATATTGGCTCAGGAGAAATAAACACAGTTGGTTGTCTCAAAATGCTGCTCAATGGTATCAGAAGAGAGAGACAGAGAGGGAGAGAGAGACGGAAAAAGACATTATTTTCAATGCCTTCTGCAGACCCTCTGGAGAGCACAGAGAAAAAGTCATATCATTTGACAGCAGCCGGTTGTGCCTTAACAGGATCAAGATTGAGGCACAAGGTTTCCATATAAATAGCTAGGCACCCTGTGGTTCTCTGAAGTTTGAGGCAGGAACTCTTGTCAGAACAACACAGGGAAAACTTTCTTCTTCCTCTTAACCACATTGGTGAGTTTTATCACATTTTTGAGTTAGTTTGAATCTTTGGTGAATATTCTTGTTTTGTATATGAGTCATGAATGAGGATGTGATTTAAATTATTAAATAAAGCACTGAGAAGATTAATAGACTAAAAACACATGCAATGCACCTATTTCTAAACACAAGGAAATTAAGAGCTAGCCCCTCAAAGGAAA
>NW_005842090.1:119939-132270 GCF_000455745.1 Alligator sinensis
AGTTTCACAGAAGTAAATGAAAGAAACAATAGAAATAACAAGGGGATGGAGGGGAAGGTGAGGATGGGAGGTGGAGGGTGCAGGATGTTTGGTTGGTTTGGAAATGGGTGGGTAGCTTTTGGGGAAAAACACATGTTGAAAGGCCATTACTTTACAAATACAGACAAAGGTTAGACTGTGCACCCTGTTGTCTCTGGTATTTTCCAGCACAAAGTCTATGGGTGAGGAGTAAAGGATGGGCTTTTTAGGCTTTGTGTTCAGTTTATCATATATAAAGTGAACTTAATTGACATATAACCTTTCATTTTGTGTATTAATATCACTGTTGTCACCATTCAACAATATGTGCTAAGAGGCACTGTAAGGCCACTGGCTTTTTCCGTTGACCAGTAATATTTCTAGTATCTATTGACAAAATTATCTTTTCAATTAGACTGTTAGATCCTCAGAATACCACTATAACTCCAATTTACTCAAACATTAGCTGGAATTTAATAGCTTGAACTTTTAAATACCCTTAGAATACACAACTTATCAAAGGGTACAAAACATGACAGCCTGCAGAAAGCCATTCTAATAATACATTCCTAAAGCTGCAATTTTGGAGGGGAAAGTATGCCCTGTATTCATGTATGTTAAATATTATAGATGTGCGAAATAGGCTGTATTCGATTTGGATTCAGAATTGGCCTGTATCAGGGACAGTGCTTCAATTTGTTGATTCAGGTCACTGTCCCCTATTCGATTCAGTCAAATCCAAATCTAAAGATTCGATGCTGATTCAGAGAAGCAGTGATTCGACTATAGACACAGATTTAAATGTTTTTTCTACATACCTTGTGGTACCAGGCACTGCTCTTGAATGCTGTGATGCTGGGGTGGATGGGGCATACCACAGGAACATGGTGGGGGCACCCCCCCATGTGCTCAATGGTGAACCCAGAAATGGACTGGAAGTACTTCCGGTCCACTTCTGGGTCCACTGGGTAGCGTACTGGAGGGCTCTCCCCTGCCCCCCCCCCCGGCTTGTTGATTGGCCACAGGAGGACCCTGGATGTGCCCCCCAGACCCAGGAGGCACCAGCTGCCAAGTTGGGCTTGGGGGGAGCAGCATGCTCCCCAGTGGACCCAGAAGTGGACTGGAAGTGCTTTTGGTCCACTTCTGGGTTTGCTGCTGAGCACGCTGGGGAGCCCCCCACACTCCTGTGAGATGCTCCATTCACCCTAGCATCTCAGCATTCATGAGCCACCTGGTACCTCGAGGTATGTAGAAAAAAACATTTAAAGCTGTGTCTATGTCTGAATCTCTGAATCTTTCTGAATCTCTCCAAATCAATTCAGAGGGTTCCAATTCAATTTGGAGAGATAAAAGGGTCTCCTGATTCAATTTGGATTTGGAGATTTGGCCACTGAATCAGGCCAAATCTCCGCCAAATCAAATCAGGGACTGAAGCTTCACACAACCATATTAAATATGCCCTATATTGTTGAACAACATGGTAGTTCATATTCTGCTAATTCATAATAATATTCATCCTACCAAAAAGTTTATTAAGGCCTTCACTTCAGCTACTTGGAGAGCCAAGTTTGTTCATTCTGTTCTGAGTATAAAGTTACATGTTACTCTTAGACTATACTAAAGGCACTTAAAATGTGAGTGACTTCGTGTTAAGGCTCTTTAACTCATGCTGAGTGCCCTCTGAGCACCTAAAAGTTATACCACTTCAGGTAAGGATTAAGTCTGAGCCATACTAACTAGTTCATATTAGAGTAACTTCAGTCTGCTCCACAGAGATAAAATGAGCCATTTGCAGACCTTCAGCATCCCAGGATGCACCAGTCCTAGCTTTCCTCCACCTGCCCTGAGCAGACATAGAGCCCAGGTATCCTGGCTCCTAGCCACACCCTTGCTTGCCAGCCCTCTAGTGGCAAGTCAGAGCTATGTAGGCAAGAAATGGTATTATACCTTAATGTGAAGCTGCTTACAGTGGCTGCTTGCAGACATTAAAAAAAAAAGCACTTTACTGGAAGAAGCAGTGTGTTACTTCAGCCTGACTCCTCAGTGTCTGTAAAGATTGGGTGCTTCAGTGGGGCTTTTTGACTCAATCAGCTATTAGATAAAAGTGCCAAAAAAGCCCCACTAAAGTACTTACAGATGTTGGGCAAGCCAGCTTGAAGATTGGCTGACCTGCTCCACTGGTCTTTAAACTAAGCCCGCGGGGGGATGGGGGGAATACTGTCACTGATGGCCCACTGAGCAACCCTTGCAAAGCCAGAGGGCCTAGGCACTTAAGGGAGCACACCCCTGCCCCAGTTCTGGATCACTCTGTGGGCAAGGCAAGGGCCCCCAAGGGGACACTTTCCTGCCTGTACCAGGAGCTTGGGGAATAAGCAGGAGGAACTTGTCCTCCTGCTTAACACAAATAATTATGATGTCATAGGGATAAAGGAGACCTGGTGGGACTCTACCCATGACTGGACCACATGTATAGACAGCCATACCCTGTACAGGAGAGATCAAGTAGACAAAAGGGGCAGGGCTGTAGCTCTCTACGTCAAGGAGAGCTACATGTCCCTGTAAGCTGATATTGGCGACCAGGGTGGATGGCTGGAGACCCTCTGGGTTAAAATCCGTGGGGAACATGGTACAGGGGACACGATGGTGGGAGTCTACTACAGACCTCCCACCCAAAGTCAAGAGCTTAACCAGGAGTTTGCAAGGGAATTTGCTGAGGCCGCATGCTCCCAGTCCATGGTTGTTATAGGAGACTTTAACTACCCAGACATCTCATGGGAAGAGCGCTCGGCTAAATCCGAGCAGTTGCAAAGCTTCCTCTCTTGTGTGGATGACCTGTATCTGACACAAGAGGTCTACGGGCCAATGAGAGGTAAAGCACTGCTTGACCTGATACTGGCAACCAGGGATGACCTAATAAGTGACCCAATGATTGATAGGAAGCTGTGTGACAGCAACCATGAGCTGATCACCTTCACCATCCACCATAAATCTGGCAAGTCAGTCAGCAATACAGAAGTTCTTGACTTTAGGAAACCCAACTTTCACAAGCTCAGGAGGCTTGTTGGTGAGGCCCTAAGGGACCATGACCCTAAGGGGAGGGGAGTTCAGGAAGAGTGGTTGCTCCTCAAGAGAGCGATCCTCAATGCATAAGCTCAGGCTAATCCATCTTGAAGGAAAGGCAGCAAAAGGGCACAGCAGCCCCCTTGGCTCTCCAGGGAACTAGCGGACCTCCTGTGGCTAAAAGGAAAGGCCTACAAAGGATGGAGGATGGGATCCACCTCCAAGGAGGAATATTCCACACTGGTCCAGTCCTGCAGGGAGTGAACCGAACCAGGAAAGCCAAGGCTGTAACAGAACTCCAGCTAGCTACAGATATCAAGGACAATAAAAAGTCCTTTTTCAGATATGTGGGGAGCTGGAGAAAAAGCCAGTGCAACATAGGACCCCTGTTAAACCAGATGGGACAACTGACAGCGAACACCTGGGAAAAAGCCAACCTATTAAATGGGTACTTTGCATCTATCTTTCATCAGTCCCATAGGACACCCATACCCATTACAGGACAGGGAGGCCCAGGTGAGGGAGACTTCCTGCCCTCCATCAATGCCGACCTCATGAAGGAACACCTTAAGAGGCTGGACACCTTCAAGTCAGCCAGCTGTGACAATCTACACTCCAGGGTACTCAGGGAGCTGGCTAGCATCATAGCCCAGACCCTGGCATGGACCTTCAAGAACTCCTGGTGCTCTGGTGAAGTGCCCGAAGATTGGAAGAAAGCCAATGTGGTGCCTATCTTCAAAAAAGGGAGGAAAGTGGATCTGGCAAACTATAGGCCCATCAGCCTGACCTCTATCCTGGGTAAGGTCTTGGGACAAATTATCAAAGAGGCCATCCTTAACAGACTAGCTGACGGCAATATCCTGAGGGATACCCAGCATGAGTTTGTTGTGGGTACGTCTTGCTTGACCAATCTCATTTCCTTTTATTCTATATATAAAGGACAAGGGAGAGGAGATTGACGTCATATATCTTGACTTCATAAAAGCCTTCAATCTGGTATCCCATGATCACCTCTTGGCAAAACTGGCCAACTGTGGCCTTGGGTCCACCACGATCTGCTGGCTGGGGAATTGGCTCAGTGGTTGGACCCCGAGGGGGGTGGGTGATGGAAGTCAATCAACATGGTGCCCTGTTAACAGTGGGGTCCCCCAAGGCTCTGTTCTTGGACCCATATTGTTCAACATCTTCATTAATGATGTGGACATTGGAGTCAGAAGTGGACTGGCCAAGCCTGAGAGAGTCCAGAGAAGAGACCTTCAAATTGATTCGGACTTTTTTATTGGTCTGCCAATTGAATTTGGATTTGGAGATTTGGCCATCGAGTCGGGCTGCATCTCCTCCGAATTGAATCAGCACCTAAAGCTTCACATAGCCCTAGTGCCTAGGCAATCCATCATCCTATCATCCTAAAAGGCTCCTTTCAATGTCTCCTTAGCATCTCTCAGCACAATATTTAGACTTTAGGCTCCCTAGACAGGCTAATGAAAATAACTTCACCTATACCTCATGAGTTCTAGTCATCTAATTTAAACCAAGTCCTCTGACAAATCATAGTCCACAACCAGGTCCTAGTCTACTAGGCCTTGTAGTTTCAGTAGGAAAACATCTATTTGGTCTTCTCCTCAGCCAAGCTCCAACTGCTAGTTTTTCTCTAGCATCCATCACTACAATCTCAGATGTAACAATCACAGCCAATTGAACAGGGCTGACAAAGACCAGCCTCCCTGGCTCTTAAAGGGAAAGTTACCCTGCTACTGGCACCTATTGCTATACGTGCACTGACTTATTCAAATGCTCCTCCATTTACAGTTGTTTTACTGTCATAAGAGCTTTTCTTTTTCTAAAGCCTTTGAAGTCACTTGAAAAGCTCCCCATCCTTTCGGGGGGATTTTTCTGAATTAAGCTGTTAAACCAGTGTATTCATTTTGTTTTGTTGTATTTATTTATTAATTTTTTGGGTTGGAGTTTATTTTGCTTTCTAAAATTGTGTTATTCCTAGCGCCCCTGCCCCCTTTTTTTAGTGTTCATGGATGATTCGTTTCATGGATGTTCTTAGCTGCTATGATTAGTGGGAGGGGGAACCGGTGTAACATATTCTATGGCTGTTATCATGGCTGACATAACTGATATATGTTTCCTTGTTTCTATTGTTCTTACTGTCCTTGCAATGCTGGCAATATCTACCCATACTTCTCCTGATGCCTTGCTTAGCACCAGTGTTTGTTTCTGCCCATGACACTGATTTGCCAGACCTCTGCAATTTATTCTTGTCTCTGCAATGGCAAGAGTACAGTAGTTTTCAGTCCTTATTCTGTTGTTTCTGCCATGATTATAAGATTTTTTTCTGGCCTTTTTTGTTCCTCTGCTGTAACTCTGATGCTAATGCTGCAATGGCAATCTTTGTTCTGGACTTGTTTATTATCCTTTCCATAACATGTGCCATGATTATACCCTTCCTGCTTGCCTTTATTTTTGATATTAACATTTGTTGAATGTTAGATAGCTGAGGAAGGTGACTGTATCTTCCTTTCCTTTTGGGATTTTTCTTGCTGCTTCCATTTGATTTCTCACTAAGGGCTTGGACAGACATTCTCCAGGGAGAGTCCTTGTTCTCTCAGGAGAAACCATGAGTGTACAAAATTTTGTAATTTTTCTCCCAGAGTAAAAGTGACAAGTCTGGGAGAAAAACAAGTTAGGAGCAACACAAGTGAAGTGGCTCCCCAAAGAATCTCTCTCAGGAAATAAAACTTCTGTACAGGCAACCAGTGTGCTTTGCTGTTTCTCTCTCCCCCTCCCACAGAAGGAAGGAGATCGTGTTAGTGCCAGTCAAGCAGGGAGCAGAACATGGCCCCTGAGTGCTTCAGGCTGGAAAAGCCCGGTGCTGAAGTAGTTAGGGTGCATCTTCCACTCCTGGCTTCTTCCCTGCCTGAATCACACTGCTGCACTTGGGTGCAAGGAAGCTGTGGAAGCAGGAGGCTACTCACAAAGGGGAACCTGAGAGTAGGGACCATGAGAAATCCCTCTCCCATACCTGGGCAACACAGCTGAGTCTGGTAAGGGCTGGAGACTCCTTTTGTGTTCTTACAGGGACAATGAAGGTGGCAGCTGTTTGATGCGGTGCACAGTGGCCCTGAATTGTAAGCTTCTGCTCCATCTACATTGGAGGACACCAGGGAGCTGGTCAGATAAACAAATATCCAGCACGGGCAGAAGCCAAAGTGAGGGAGCTGGCAGAATGGGCAGTGAAGCTGCAGGGTGATGAGGGGCTGAAAAACCATGCTGCATCCAGTGAGGGAGGAGTTTCAGGGCTCTGGGTGCTCAGAGGAGTCCCCTTCAACAGGTACCAGAGCCCCAGGAACAAGAGAAGGGAGAGAAGGCTCCAGGAGACCCCTGTTGGGCTGGATTCAAGTGAAGGAAGTGAGATCTCTTTCCTGACTGAGGCTGGAGGCAGGGAGTAGATGCTCCAAGGTACTACCATGGAGTGGGAAGTCTACAGCCCCAGGACCCAGCGCAGAGAGCCAGAGGCAAGGGCAACAGCAGGCATGAATTAAAGAAGAGTGACCAAGTTAATATGATTGATTGGATGATTGTGGATACTTGATAATCAATACGTTACAGACAATTGTGAATTCCTTTCTGAATCACCAGATCATCAAAGAGCATTAATTTAATGGTTTGATTTTCTAATGGCTGGATGATTGGCCAGTGGGCTTGGAGTTCCCTCAGTTATGATGATGTGATTATCCCCTGGAATTAACTGGATGAATTGAGTTTAGAGTTGATTTTGATTGCCTACTAGAATTAATTGGGGAGGACTAAGGTTTTTAATTATTGGAATTGATCGAGTGGATGAAGATCCCAGTTGTTATGAATTGTGCACTCTTTTGATTTTGTCATTATTTATTTTTAATCAACTGCAAATATAATAAGAGAAGGCAGAAATAGATTTGACCCAGGGCCTGAATCAATGGCTAACATTCTGAGATCATATTAATAATCCATAATGACCTGATATCTGGGTGGCACCTTGCCACAAGAAGAGAATAGGCTTGACTTACTATAGCCGATAGGCATGTGGACAGAGTATAAGGAGAGGTGGAGCCCCAAAGAGAGCCTTCGTGTACGACCAGAGTAAGAGCCCTTCTGCTGACCAGGAACCCCCCTCTCTGCCCCACACTACAGACAAGATTAAGACATGGCAGGTGAGCAGAGGGTACATGCCATGAGTGGGACATATTGAGGGACAAGCTGTCAAACCTAAAGAGCCAGCATTTGGAAGCTTAAGCTCTAAATCCTAGCAACATAGGACATATCTCACAGAAGCATACAGGCATATGCCCTGCCCAGCCTTAGCTGGGCTCCAATAGAATAAGGGGAAGGGAAAAATCTGGAGGACTTTTCTCTGTACACCAGAGACCCCATCCTCACTTTCCCTGACCCTGATGACCCCTGCCTACATTCACTTAAAAGAAAGCCTACAAATCTCTCTTGGCTGCATGCTGGCGGACAAGTGTCCATACTGTAGCTCTTTGCTTCTCTGTCTGAACTTCTGTACAGGTCATTTTTTCTCTCAGAAAAGCAAACCTGGGAGAGTTGTTCTGGATCATCTGAAAGTGTGTACACAGCCAAAGACTCCAGCAATAAGAGTAATGCAAGCAACATACTTCATTTTACAGAACATCAGTTTGTAAATGGAACTCCTAGGCAATCTTTACACACTACAGAAAATGTGGACAAAACCAGAATTGTTTTCATCTCTACTTTCACATTCACATTGAAATTAAATTTGAAAATGAACATTTTTAGATTTTGATGCCTGAAATTTCAGGTTTTGAAAGGGATTTGGAGAATTTTATTGAAAAAACTTCAGATTAATCAACATTTAATGAAACATTTTGGCAGATACCATAAACAGCTCTGCTGTCTTTTATTTTTCCTTAATTTCTGCTGGTGCGCACAGTTCTTATTTTCAACACTGTAACCCCAGAGGAATTAACAGAGTTGTACAAGTGTAAATGAAAGCAGGATTTGGCCCTGTGTGTTTAATTGGAATAAAGAGAGCATGTTAAAATTAATTAAATGAAATAGCCAATTCTGTTTTCATTTACACCCAGACAACCCCTTTGGGACCAGTGGGTTTCACAGATATAAATAAGAACAGAATTGGCCCCATGTATTTCATTATAAACTGCCATATTTCTTCCAAACACCTGTTATGAGGTTGCAAGAGGTGAACTAAATGATAAGAATGTCCATAGGGTTTCTTTATGCCACAGCCCCATTTAGTCTTTGTTGTAATTTATGAAGGGCAAAAGAAGAAAACAATAATTTCTGTGCTCAATCCATTACTCCAGAGTAACAGGAGTGTTAAAACTGACAAATCTTCAATGTGTTTCATTCTAGGAACAGCTGGGACATAGTTCATACTTAAAAACATGGTTTATATAAAATGTTATATTGGAGGGTAAATTGTGCTTATAATATATCGTCATCAGAACGGAAACTAATTTTAGAGTTTGAGAAGTGCCAGACACCACTGTACATAGGCAAGACCAAACTGTAAGTGATTTTCAATTTAAAAATCAACCTGAAGCCAGACTAAATTCCATTTACAAATTTAGACATTTTACTCTGTATAGAAAAGACAAGGAAGTAGAAAAATATCCTGCAATCAGCAGCTGGCTTGAAGATTGTATAGTCACACATTGTATTACATTCTGGATTATAGAACAATGTGACTATCTTCTGCTTAGGGAATGTGTTGTGAATGAGAGAGAAAGCTTGATTTAATAAATAATATCTTATCATATAGAGATTACAGTTGAATGAACAAAGCATTAAGTTTGCAAAACACCCAGAGCATCCTCATCTGAACATTACAGGTCTATAAAATAGAACTATCTTGACAGACTGATGGGTTCCTATTCTTCCCTTAGAATTTACTCATATCCTACAAAGGGATGAAGGGATAAGAGAAGAATAAGGACAATCTGACTTGTTCTTTGATAGGTAGTTTTCTCACAGCATTAATGGCCTTCTGTTTCTAGTTTCAATTAGGCCATGTAAGGGTAGCATAAAAATTATAATGAAAATTTTAACACAACTTTTCCAAAACACTTGGAAGTGCAGAATTTGCATTTTGACATGGGTGCAAACTAGATCCTTTTCTATCTAAACCTGTTCATCACCCACTCACTTTTTCCTCAGCCCATAGCTGAACTGAAAGGGCAGAGGGAAAGCAAAATCAGTTACTGTAAAGGGAATTAATATACTATAGCTCAGTCAGTACACTGATGGATGGTTAGGGTTTGCAGAACTGGGCCATTGTGTGTGGCCTTTCTCAGGAATATTAAATGTGTATTTTACAATAATAGGGCCTTCCAAACATGTAACATTTTGCTTTAAATTATAGCCTTAAAATGTGGAATAGAAAGATAATTGCACTCTCCCTGTGCCATCAGACACGCTGACAGGGAATTGTCTAATTAATTCCATTTGTGTGTGTAAAGCAGTGTGTTCCATTTTCCTTCTTTTAAAAACACTGGAACAACCTACTGTAGATAAGCAACCCGAGCATCAACTTCATGACAGCTAAATATTAAAATGCAGTGTTAGAGGCTCATCAAAATGTACTTCCTGATTTAATACATTCTTAAATTCACAGGCATGCTGGTCCTGGATACTTGGGAAGCTAAACACAGCTGGCTTATCTAGTCTAGGATGTTGTCTGGTCTGAGGAACCAGTGACTGCTGTAAGGTAAGATGTACTGTAAATGGCTACAGATAGAAGAAAGTGATAAACAACTTTGGAAAGCAGTATTTTAGTGACTCCTAAGATATCAAACCTTCAAGACACATAAATCTGATTACCATCCTGCCTTTCTTTTTTTCAGTCCTGACCTAATTTTAGTGGAGGCTATCTCAGTTTTCAGGAAGCAGCCGAAGAGACGTGTGGTATTGGAGACCAGAACCAACAGAATATTAGTTAAAGCATATGACCCACTACCCCGGGCAGCAGAGGGGAGGGAAGGGGGATCTACTGGCACCTAAACAGAGGTTCTCAGAGAAGAACATTGTGCTTCATTTAAACCAAACATTTGTGTGTGTGTAAAATGTCTGTGAGTGGCTCCATTTTTGCAGCAAACCATAGATTCAAAAGGGACATATGCTGAGAAGTTTTATTTTTGAGACAAATGGCTTACAAAGCTCAAAAAATGTCACCAATGTGGCAGTAATGACTTTGTTACTTGTGTGATGAAAGAAAGAAACGTGAGCTCACCTAACCTCTTGTCATTCAAGACCTTACTACAGATGACATCCTTACCCCTTACCCTGTCTCATTGCAACCTAGATGAATGGATCAGCCAGGTCTATGATCGCACCGCTATTTCCAGCTGCTTCCTCAATGATACATGAGCCTAGAAGAGAAAGTGGAAGAAGAGTGGTTTTTACTATTGCAGGATATGCCCAGACGGCTAAGGGCACTGATGCCTCCCTCATTTATTTAAAGGTCAGGCTATCACCTCATATATGCTAGAGCCCTGTTCTCAAGAAAACGTTTTTCAAATGCACCCACTTAGTATGAGAATCCCATGTGAGAGGCAATGAAGAAGTATACAGATCTCTCTACCACTAGTCAAGAACGTTCTGCAAGGTAAACTCACCTGCTGTGAAATAAAGTAAGAGTTTGTACTCAGGTACACTATATTGTTAAGCTCTCTTTTGTACTCTGTTTTGACCATGACATTTCCCCATGCACCTTCTGGATAAATCTAACAGCTGGACACTTTCGTGGGGCTATACATTTATAATGCTTCAAGATCTAGTCTGGTCAATATTCTTTTTAACTTAGGGGGAAACCTCTTTGAGATGACATCTTACAGAGTCCCCTAATGGTCTCTCACATAAGTTATGGAGACTAGTTCAAGTGTGATGAAGTTTACATATGGAAGGAGGGTGGGGAATATACAAATGGAGCAACTCCTGTGGTGAATATTTATTGTCAAATGACCTTCTTTGTCAAATATATTTCTTTGTATATATTTCTATTTCTATTCATTTTAAACTTGGTGAGAACTTTGTAATGTATACAAAGCAAATTGTGACCCTAAACTACATGTAAGGAAAAAAAAAAGATTTTTTTTTTTTTTCCAGTGGTGAATGCTGCTTTATGAACATCCACTAAATTTCCCCTTCTAGGTCCAGACACTTTTTCAACTCCTTGAAAATGAGGGAAAAATCAGAAACTTATATCCCAACACTTGCAAATTTTATGGTGGGTGAGGAAACAGATCTGACCTTTTCCCACTGTTTTCAGGACACATTTAAGCTAGAGACTAGTCTATTGTCATTTTTCTGTTTTGTTTTGTTTTTTTGTTCCTCTTCCTTCCCCTGTTCCCCCCACCCTCCTTTCAGATACAGCCAAACTCTTAGAATATTACATATTTAGAGTTGGTTAATGTTCAGTCTGTACTCTCAGGCATCTATGATCACTTGAGATATCTAAAAGTGCAACAGGATCTGGATCTTAAAGGACAAAGTCAACACTTCGACTATTGTTTTCAGGTTTATCAGTCAGTAACCTTCCAGAATATCAGTAGGAATAGGGAGGGACAACACATTTCTTTGAGTTCTTTGCCTCAGTGTTCCTAAGCGAAGGGCACAACAAGTCTCTCACTGGGGTTGTAGAGAGGCAGCAGCAAGACGCCAGACTACCATGTGTAGACCCTGAGATGGTGCAGAGTCATTTGGAAGAACTGGATGCCTTTAAGTCGGCAGGCCCGGATGAGCTCCATCCGAGAGTGCTGAAGGCACTGGCCGACATCATTGCAGAGCCACTGGCGGGAATATTTGAAAGCTCATGGCGCATGGGCCAAGTCCCAGAGGACTGGAAAAGGGCCAACGTGGTCCCCATTTTCAAAAAGGGGAGGAAGGAGGACCCAGGCAACTATAGGCCAGTCAGTCTCACCTCCATCCTTGGCAAAGTCTTTGAAAAAATTATCAAGGCTCACATTTGTGAGAGCCCGGCAGGACAAATTATGCTGAGGGGAAACCAGCACGGGTTCGTGGCAGGCAGATCGTGCCTGACCAATCTAGTCTCTTTTTATGACCAGGTTACGAAACGCCTGGACACAGGAGGAGGGGTGGATGTCGTATATTTAGACTTCAGGAAGGCCTTCGATACGGTATCCCACCCCATACTGGTGAACAAGTTAAGAGGCTGTGACTTGGATGGCTACACAGTCCGGTGGGT
>NW_005842090.1:133070-137488 GCF_000455745.1 Alligator sinensis
GGGGTGAGAGAAGTATCTCGCGGGGGTCATCTAGACCCAGCCCTCTTTCCTGCTTATGCAGGGGGTCGGACTCGATGATCTATAGAGGTCCCTTCCAACCCTAACATCTATGAATCTATGAATCTATGAATTTTCAACTAGACAGGGGCCCTACCTACAATCTCCTTTTGTATCATGTCTATCATGTGTTCATATCACCTTGACACCCACAAGGGACATAATTACAAACTGGCTTACAGAATACAGCCCAGCAGCTGACAACTCTACAGAGCCTCTTGGCCAGAGTTCAAGGCTTTGGGGTGTGCAGTTCATTGTAGATCTACTTTAAAATCCATCTAAATTACATATAGAAGAATGAGATCAAGACAGGTATTGAATGCATCTGCCTGAATTTCTAATGTGATCTAGATCACCTGAAGTATTCAGATGGATTAGTGGACTATTGAGTCTTAAACCTCTAGTAAATGGAGGTGACCTCTTTAAATCTCGATGTACAAAATATGCTTTGTCAGGCAGTCCAATAATCCAAATCCTTTAAACTGCAGTAAGCTTGGTTTATTTTTAATGCAAGAATGAAAAAGTCAAATTGATTTTTCTGGACATTAGCATTAAAGGGAACTCAAAGAATGAAATTCCTTTGATGTTCAAGTGAATAACAATTACAGCACTGAGTTTAATCTTTTTTTTAAGCCCATTTACATGGAAAATGAATTTATAACAAGCTGGTGAGTCCCAGAGGATATAATAAATTATTGCTTTCTCTACAGTTTTGGATGCTTTCTCACCCTTCATTGCCTTCCATATATAAAATACAGAATAAAAAAGTCCCTAATAAATTAGAGAAAGTATATTTCTCTAAAACAAAATACGAAATGTTGCCCTGTATATGGATATCAAAGGAAATTGTTTGTCAGAAATTGTCTTCCTGTGTTAGGAAGAGAACAAAGAGTGGTCATAATAATTCATGGAAATGTCCTCTCAAAGCACAGATTCCTTTTAGCCATCCAAAATGGGTGCTGAGATCAAAAGGTGAGTTGTATGCATTATGGACAGATGTTATGTAGGCAACTCTCATTTGGTCTAACAAAGATGTATTCATGAGCAATGGATGAAAAGACCATTTTGCACATGATTACAATCAGCAGTGATTGAAGTTCTTCTCATAAATAAAGACCTCCCCTCAGGCTGCATTGCAAACAGCTGGACCTGTACAAAAAATTCTGAAAATCTTTCCAGAAAACCAGAATATTGTCTCGAGTGAAAGTTTGCAGAGAATTTGCTTTTCTCCTCTGGCTGCCGAAGTGACTTGAACAAGTTTTCTTTTGTCAGTACAATTC
This sequence comes from Alligator sinensis, assembly GCF_000455745.1. Classification (NCBI taxonomy): domain Eukaryota; kingdom Metazoa; phylum Chordata; order Crocodylia; family Alligatoridae; genus Alligator; species Alligator sinensis. Next base: position 134,408 of record NW_005842090.1, read on the forward strand.
ACTCTAAGTTCCGCTCATCTGGTCAACTCAGAGTTATAAATAGTAGTAAATAACAAACAACATGGAATAAGAAAGGATTAGTTAGTTTAGTTTAAGATAAGGATGGATCAAATACCCTTCTGCTAAACAGAAACAGAATCTTTGTGAGGGTTAGAAAAAATGGCTAATTTTCCCTTGTATTGCATTATATTTCACTATGAAGCATCACTGTGCCTTCCACTTTTATGTGGTATTGAAACTGGTAGAATTACAGATACTTGTTATTTTAAATTATTATTATTCTAACTCTTATTTGCCTATATTGTGATAGCACATGGATGGACTTCATTTGGTCAGGGTCCCATTGTGCTAAGTACTGTAAAAACATATGGTGAATGACAGTCGCTGCCCTGAAGCTCTTACAATTTAACAAACAGTAAAGGAACAATCATCCACATACATTTTATGTACTAGAACTCAAAGCAGTCTACTTCAAAAAAGACACGGCAAAAAATATTATTAAAATAATCAATTTCCTATGCACTAAAATGCAGTTTACCTTCATAAGTAGACTCGCTGATATACCTGATAACCTTGGCTTTGAGCACAACTAAACTAATGGAGATATAACACTGATGACTTGTCTTCAGTGAGCACGAGGGCGTATTTATACCCAGCGCCGGTGTTGATCTAGTAAAGGATCACCTTGAGAGGCTGGACACCTTCAAGTCAGCTGGTCCTGACAGATTACACCCTAGGGTACTCAAGGAGCTGCCAGGTGTCATAGCCCAACCATTGGCAAAAATATTCAAAAATTTGTGGCGCTCAGGTGAAGTACCTGAAGACAGAAGAAGGCCAATGTGGTGCTCATCTTCAAGAAAGGGTGGAAAGTAGATTCTGGGAATTACAGGCCTATCAGCCTGACCTCAATCCCTGGTAAGATTCTCGAGAAAATTATCAAGGAGACCCTTCTGGATAAGCTGGCTGAGGGCAACATCCTGAGGGATAGCCAGCACAGGTATGTTGTGGGTAGGTCTTGCCTGACCAATCTCATCTCCTTCTATGACCAGGTGACCTATCACCTGGACAAGAGAGAAGAGATTGATGTCATATACCTGGACTTAAAAAAAAGTCTTTGATCTGGTGTCCCATGACCTCTTCATGGAAAAACTGGCCAACTGTGGCCTTGGCTACACCATAGTTGGACCCAGAGAATAGTGGTCAATGGCAGTGAGCCATTATGGCACTCCATAACCAATGGCATCTCCCAAGGCTCTGTCCTTGGACTGGTTCTCTTCAACATTTTAATCAATGATGTGGACATTGGTGTCCAAAGTGCACTGGCCAAGTTCACCAATGACACTAAACTTTGGGGCATAGTGTCCATACCTGACGACAGGCTGATGATCCAGGCTGACTTGGATAAGCTTAGTAAGTGGGCAGACACAGACCTGATGACGTTCAATACTGATAAATGCAAGGTACTCCACCTTGGGGGAAAAAACCTTGCAGCATACTTATAGGCTCAGCAATGCTACACTTGATAGCACCACTGCTGAACGAGACTTGAGGGTCATGTTTGACCACAAGATGAACATGAGCCACCAATGCGATGTCACAGCTGGTAAAGCAAACAAGACCCTGGCTTGTATTTATAGATGCTTCTCAATTAAATCACAGGATGTCATCCTCCCACTGTACTCAGCCTTGGTGAGGCCACAGCTGGAGTACTGCAACCAATTCTGGGCTCCATGATTCAAGAAGACTGTTAAGAAGCTTGAGAGAGTCCAGAGGAGAGCCACACGCATGATCAGAGGGCAAGAGAATAGGCCTTATGAAGAGAGGCTGAGAGCCATGGGACTCTTCAGTCTGGAAAAGCGCAGGCTCAGGGGGGACCTGGTGGCTGCCTATAAGTACATAAGGGGTGTGCATCAGGATCTGGGAGAACGTCTGTTCACCAGAGAGCCCCAAGGTAAAACAAGACCAACAGTCATAAACTCCTACAAGACTGTTTTAGGCTGGACATAAAAAAACATTTCTTTACTGTCTGAGCCCCCAAGATCTGGAATAGACTCCCTCCACATATGGTGCAGGCACCTACTCTGGACTCATTCAAGAAACGCTTGGATGCTTATCTTGCTGGGGTTCTTTGACCCTAGCTTTCTTCCTGCCCCTGGGGCAGGGGGCTGGACTTGATGATCTTCGAGGTCCCTTCCAGCCCTAATGTCTATGGAATCTATGAAAAAAATGTAGGCTATGTACAGGCACTATACCTATCATGCTTTAAACATTCAGAAAGCACTCTATTCTCTAAAGCCATAACTGAACAGACTTCATGGCTCTTAGAGCACTTTAAAAATAGCAGATTGTGCTCTAAGTTAACCCTCAATGGAGCTAAACTAAAGCACTTTCTGTTAGAGCACTTTTTAAAATGTCTGTACCACATCCATCGCAAGTTAAGCTAGGTTGCATTCTGCCTGCAGACAGCCTCTGATCTCAGCACTGTCTCATCCCTCTGGCTAGCTATGAGATGCAGCCAGGCAAGGGAGGGAGGAAGGGGAGGGTCTTTCTCCTCAGAGTTGCTGCAGCCCAGTACACTGCTGCTGGCTGGGGAGGCCATGGAGGATGGGGTCCGGGGTCTCTCCTCCCACAGCAGCCCCAAACCTGTGGCTTGCCACCACCTGACTGGGAGGCTCCAGGGTCATAGAGTCCAGACGAGCATGCACGTGCTTCTTGCCATGTCTCAAACTCCTTTGAGACGGGGCAAGAGGCACATGTGGGAATGAAAAAAATATTATAAAATTAGATCCCTGGATATCTAGGGGTCTAAAAAAAATGAAGCTTAAAAAAGCAGGGAAGGGCACGGTCCTGGACCATGTCCTGAGACAACTGGAGGCTGGGTCCTCCATGGAGATGCTCTGGCTGCCAGAGCATCTGTATGGTTGGCCTCTTACCCTGGTGCTGAACATGCAGCCTGCCAGACAGCACAGCACTAGGGCTCCAGTGCTGTAAGTAAGAGGTTGGGGGGCTGGAGGAGGTGGGAGGCAACTATGGGGGGGAACCCCACTGGCACTGCCCACTCCCCCAAACCCCAGGCTTGCA
>NW_005842090.1:138695-139485 GCF_000455745.1 Alligator sinensis
GGGGGGGTTGGGGGCGGGGGGAGGAAGCCGTGGGGCGGCTGCAGCAGCTGGCAGGGGATGGGGCCAGGTGGGGCAGCAATCGGAGGCCTGGGCTGGGGCATGTGGGCCTTACAGGGCGGGTGGTAGTCCCTGTGGGGGATATTTGGCCCCTTTTGGGCAGACCATAGCCCCTGTTGCGAGGCTGTAGCCCCTGTGTGGGGCTGTAGCTCCTGCAGGGGCCATTTGGCTCCTGTTGGGGGGGCCATGGCCCATGTTGGGGGGCTGTAGCCCCTGTGCCTGGGCTGGGGCATGTGGGCCTTACAGGGCGGGTGGTAGTCCCTGTGGGGGATATTTGGCCCCTTTTGGGCAGACCATAGCCCCTGTTGCGAGGCTGTAGCCCCTGTGTGGGGCTGTAGCTCCTGCAGGGGCCATTTGGCTCCTGTTGGGGGGGCCATGGCCCATGTTGGGGGGCTGTAGCCCCTGTGGGAGGGCAGCAAACTATATATTCATGTTTCATGAATTCATGAAACATATATTTAGAGTTCACTTTATTATTATGATAGAGACACTAGTAGGCTTCCACATTGCTTTAACACTATAGGTATATCAATAAAACATTGCCCAACTGATCGCTGTCTCTGTCCCTGTCTCTCTCTCTCTTTGTAGTGGTCTTTTGCTTTACTTGTGGAGGAGCATGGATTTGGGGGTATTTTACAGATTGACTTTGGAATTTTTTTTATTGGGGATTTTTCAGTTTTCCAATAGGGGACACCAGAATTCCTGCTAGGGAGGCCAGTGGCAGGACCCTGCC
>NW_005842090.1:139723-160367 GCF_000455745.1 Alligator sinensis
TACAGCCAGGCAGTAGCCTCCACTGCCAGACTGCTGCAGTGGGTAAAGTGTGCAGGGAACTCTCAGGCCTGCTTCAGCAGTCCAGCTGGCAAAAGGGATAGTGTCCCCAGGTACCAACTGGCCAGGCCCCAGAAGCTCCTGAGAGCAAGTAGCCCTGATCTACCTGCCAGGGAAGCGTTTTATACTGCTGGGGCCAGGACAGGGCAGCTTTTTATTTTGCTGGGGACAGCACAGGTGCTGGCCCTGGGCTCTAGCTCCCCCTGGCTGAAGATCCTGGAGGAGCCAGGCAGGGTTATTTTGCCCCAAGTGGCACAATTTGCTCTTCAACAAAGTGCATGTCCAAGCACGTGTGCTGAGGCAAAAAGCCCCTCTCAAATTTGCACCACTTCTATTTGAGCTGCTGCAAGGGCACATGCTTTCATGTGTGGACATGCCCATGATGTGCTGCTGCCTGCCCTGGGGACAGCAGGAGAAGGCATCCAGTTTCTTTTTTCCCCCAGCCACTGCAGACAGTCACTACTTGTCAGGGTGGAGCAGGGTTGGGGAGAGGGACCACTCTGGCAGCCTCCTGGGAGGTGTGTGGGAGCACCCCCAGTGGCCAGCATGCATAGGGTCCAAGGCCCCGCAGCAAACAGCGAACATCTCTTTGGTACACTTGTGATCTAACTTATAGTGTTTTAAGTAAAGTTCAATAATTAGAGCACCTCTGCCAGGGCTTTTTGAACATCTGTAGTTAGCCTTAGTCAATAATGCTACTGTTAGAGTACTTCTAGTGCAGGTATACTGGTGATAGCAGTAATTAAGAAGGAACCTACTTTTTTTTAAATCATGTCATCTAAATTTGCTCATAGTTGCTGAAAGGGACAATAAATTCAATGTTAAACTGTCAAGCAATTGGACTTTAAAGAGGGAGGGAATCCTTGGCCATGGCCTTCTGTGAGCATGTTTGGTATCTCCATGCATGTTAGGACACACTACTGATAGAGAGGACAACAGAAAATCATGGCCTAATCCCAAAATGAAATTTTAGCATTCCATTTAAAGTTTCTCAGGTATGGAATGTGGCAGCTTATTACATTGCATTTGTAGAGATACTATCTATATTGAATGTGAGTGTAATTCTGATCTAGTCAAGTCTCAGTAATTCAATATTAAAAAAAGTCTGTTAGCAGTCTAAACTGTCAGTCTGGTATGGACAGAAAGAGTTACATCCATACTTGACCAGCTTTAGTCACTAGACCAGGCCCTTTTCCTACACTTTTGTGTACACTTTCTCCTAATAGCATCTCATGTTTTTACAGATCATCAGAATATTTTATTTTGATTTTTTAAAAATTGTAGATGCAAGTAACATTTAATATTAAGCTTTTTCATGTGGGAGAAATGGCTCACTAATGATGCTCAATATCATGTTTTCAATATCTGAGGGGGTATTTTGGCAATAAGACTTCCAAATGTTTAAGTTTCTGCTTCCCCTGTCTTATTGGTTATAGTGAAGTGAACATTTAGAAAGGTTCCCTGGAGGACAAAAAGGACAAATTATGTATCTCCCATGTTCATGGAAAATCAAAGGAATAGCAGTAGGTGTATGAACTTCAAAGGGTTTGGGAATTTAGTTCAGCTTAAAAAAAAAAAGCTTAATTTTTTACCTGTGAAGAAATCTCAAAGTACTTTAAAAATGAGGACAAGTACTCCTATCTACATTTTGCAAAGTAGGAAAGGAGGCACCAAAGTTAGATCCAGACATATAGGCATGTATGTTTCCCTGGGGACAAACAGCAACTTGGTCCCAGGGAACACCCATGCATGTGTGGTTGCTGGCACGCAGCAAGTTACTGGGTGGGGTAGGAGAGACTGAGGCAACACCTAGACTGGTCCAGCAGCCTTATCTGGAGTCCTGGGGGCCTCCTGGGGCTCCAGCAATGGCAATTCAGCAGCAAGAAGCCTAACTGGCAGCCTGAGCATGTCTATGGCTGGCCAGACTCCAGTTTTGGGTGGGGCATGCTGCCACCACATGAACTGCTCTGCTTTTATTTGCTGTTGGTTTTTTGATTCCCAGTGTCAAAAACCACCCATGCTGCAATTAGCAGCATGGGAAAGCCTGCATTTGTGGTGTGCAGTGCCGCAGATGTGTTTGCGGTGCTGCAGCATGGCAAGCGTGTGCTTGTCTGGACACTCCCCAAGAGGTTAAGTGACTTACCTTCCATCACAGGTAAGACTAAAAATCACAACTATTACCTTTTAACACAGAGTCACTAACAACCTGAACCAGTTCTTACTGACATCAACAGAAATCTCACCATTACCTACAATGGGCTTTGTATTGAGTCCTTAACTGAATTACCTATACCTCCTCAGACTGCAAAATTCACCCAAAATTCTTCCAAGAACAGACTTTTATTCAGTTTCTGTTAGAAGTTTCCATTCAATTCCCATGTTAACTCACTATTTATTTTTTTCCCTAACCATCCTCATTAAAGATTAAAAAATAATTGAAAAACAAATGTGTTTTTTTTTTTCTGTTTCCAAATTATCTGTCAGTTTTTCTTCACTTTAGTTATTTAGTTCTTAAGGCTTTTTTTTTCTACATCTAAAATTATACTTGTTATTTTCTATGAGTATTTCTAATTCAGACTGTTTGCAAACAGCTAGGTATGGCTATTCAATATTGAAAATTCATGCTGTTTTTAGTATATGAGCAAAGAGCATGTTGTATTGCTTTTGATTCTGGATTGAATGAACACAGTTAAAACAACCAGAATTCAGGTACAGGTATGAAAGTTATAAAAATCAAATTTAGCTTTCATTTTGAATGGATGAGCTAGTCTCTCTTCAGCCTCTTCCCCTTTACAGCTACAGATAAGGAGAAATGCTCTGTAAAAAGATTCTAAGTAATGAGGTGGGTAACATAAGGCATAGAATTGGTTAGCAAAACTTCAGGGTAATCATAATCTGTTGGAATACACAGTTCCATTTAAATTGAACAAAATTAGGTAAATTTTGTGGGAACCAACCTCAAACTATTTCAATATTTTCTGAATGAAATGTTTTTTCTTCATGAAATATGTTTTTTTCCCCGTGATATATAACTTAACATTCAAAAAGTTTATATAGAAAGGAAAATATCCAAAACATTATTTATTTATTTTCTCATAGCAAATTTTAAACATATGACTTTTTGCTGCAATTCAGCATGAAGTTAAATTTCAGAATCTTGCAATCCTCTATAAAAATGAGCATCCCATTTCCAGACAGCTCTAACTAGGTGATGATAAGCACTATGTAAATTGGCCTGTAGATAGGCCCCCTCATACATTGTTTTCTTGATTTTAATACTTCTTTTGTCATAATATGTGGTGATCGTACTGTTAAGAATTAACAGTGCTGTGTTTTGGAAAAGGTTTATGATCATTCTAGATTCATCACTAGTCAAAGATACCTAGACACAAAACTGCAGATACTAAGCCTGTTAGGCTTGCTGCAGTGTCTGTAATAAGCATACAGAGGTCTGGTACTGGTCTAAGACTAGTGAACTACATGATTCTAACTGAGAGAAGCAAAAGCTCAACGCTTGTTACCTGTGATGATATACTCAGCGAAAGGTCAGTGCAGTTATTTCAGTAACTGAAACAGCTTAATCAGAGGTCTGTTGTTTTCAATGGAGTTGTTGAGATTCAAATGTGTGGCAGCTCAGAAAACTGGAGGAATGTTTTAAAAAGAAGAGATTCTGCATAGAATCTTCAAAAATAAATTAACCCAGTCTAAAACTAGGTAGGTGGGATAACCTTCTAAAAAGTTTTCTATGGAATATTTTTATGGATGATACTCAAGGGCAGCATATAGATATTGAGAGATGTTAGGGCAGGGGTGGGCAATTATATCAGGTAGAGGGCTACTTACCCAGTTTTGGCAAGATGTCGAGGGCAGCATGGGTAGCCCTACTCCTTGACAGGTGCCCCACCCCTTGACATGTGCCCTGCCCCCTCGTCATCATCTTGGGACCAATGTCCCAATGTCCCAGGGCCAGCACCGGTGGGGCCCAGAGCAGGGCGCAGGCTGGTAGGGGTCTGTGGAGCTGGGCTGGCTGCACCAGCAGGGAGATGGGGAAGCTTCCCCTGATCCACCGAGCCCCTGATGGCCGGGACCCTGTACTCCTGCTGCCCTGCTCTGCGCCCTCCTCACGCTGGCCCTGGGACACCAGTGTGATCCCCGTGCATCCGCTCACTCCCATTGCCCCCCAGCCCTGCGCTACAGGCGGGAGGCAGCGTGCAGGCCCGACCCCCTGATCACTGGCAGGGGAACAGCTGATGCTGAGCCTAGGGAAAAGCAACCCCTCCCCCACCCCATGGCCCATGCTCCCTGTTGCAGCCACTTGCAGCCCGCGTGGGGCTGTCCTGAGCAGGCACAGGGAGCCCCACGTGGGCTGTGAGCACCTACAGTGCAGGGCTCTGGGTATGGTCCAGGCAGGGGGCCGCTTTTCCCACACTCTGCACCAACTTGTAACCTACCCACCCTGCCAGCCTGGGCCCTGCACTGGTTCCGGGCTCGCCTGTTGGGGCAGCACACAGCAGCAACAGCTGCGGATCCCCTGCTTGCTATGCAGGGCACTGTTTGCCACCACTGCCTCTGGGCTGCCCAGCACACGAGCTCCAAGCAGACAGCAGCAGCAAACACTGCCCGGTGTGGCAAGCAGCAGGGTCGCAGCTGCTTTTGCCATGGCCAGCCCCAACGGGTGAGTCTGGAGCTGGAGCAGGGCCCCGACTGGCAGCGGGGGTGGGTTACAAGCTGGTGCTGAATGCAGTGGGGGAGAAAGCAACCCCTCACTACACCCCATGGCTGATGCCCCGCACTACAACTGCTCACAGCCCACATGGGGCTGCCTGTGCCTGCTCAGGACAGCCCTGCATGGGCTGCAAGTGACTGCAGCAGGGAGCACCAGCCACAGAGCAGGCGAGGGGCTGCTTTTCCCCAGGGTCCTCCCCTGCCCACCCCCCCAACTTGCCTGAGGTTCTGGCGTGGGGCAGTCACATGGTCCCAGGCCAGAAGCCCCTGCTGGGGCTTCCAGCTTGGGAGGCGTGCCCAGGCAGGCCCTCCTGTTGCAGGAGCCTGCTGGGCTTCCCCTGGATTCTACTGCCCCTGGTTCCTGTCATTTTTGACAGGAACCAATGACAGATCTTATTAATTTTCTAAATTTTTTAGGGGCCCTGCGGACCAGATAGAATGGCCTTGTGGGCCGGATCTGGCCTGCAGGCCATATTTTGCCCACCCTTGTGTTAGGGGGAGGTGAGAGAGAGTTAAAAATAGCCACTCCGTCTAAGGTAAGTTGAGATGGGGCGGGATAGTGGAGGAGTTAGGGGATTGAGGGGTACATGGGGGAAGCAAGGAATTGGGGTGAAAAGTAGGGTCCACAGGAGCAATCAGAGGGCAAGCAAGGTCTATGGGGGGCTTAGAGGGATCGGGGGCAAGCAAGGTCCACAGGATGGTTGGTGCCAGGAGGGTTTGGCAGGATCAGGAGGGCTTGTAGGGTCTTCATGCGGGGAGGCAGGTTTGGGGGGGTGGGGGGCTCTTTTCCCCACCCCTGGGGCCAAGAACTAATTTTAGCCCCCACAAGCCCCTACCCCCAGATGAACAACCCACTCTGGCAAACCTGCCCCGCCCCTCAGTGGGACTTCACTTCCACAGCTCCCAGCATCGGTGAACACTAATAAAACTGTCACTGAGAGCAGCTTTCAGGAAAGGGGCCTTGGTGGGCTGGAGTGGGGTGCTGGCTGGTCTGTGGGGCGGACCTGATGACCACCCAATCTAACTGTACAGTTGTTCAGGACAGTTATATCCATCTAAAAATGGCCATCGCAATCTAAGTTAGACTACCTTGGAGACAGGGTAAACTTAGACTGGGTTGGCCATTTTTAGAGTGATCTAACCTTCCTGGAATTTTTGTACAGTTTGCACTTAGATTGAGCTAACTAGGGATTTAACTGCAAAGTCCACACCTAGGTGAGCTAAATTAGATTGGATAGCCATTCTAATGTGATCTAACATCCCACTAACCTCCTCAAACATCTGTATGTACCCAAGGTGTAATGGGGAGGCTACCCGTTGATGACAGGAAAACTAAGTCTTTTATTTGAAATCCTGAAACACAGAAGGAATTAAAACTCAGGCACTTTTTTATCCATATTAAAAAAAAAGAAAAACAAAAGGGAAGACAACTAAAACTTTGTTTTGGTCTTTCTTTAACTTTAGTGATTCAGATCAAATAGAAATAAAAAAAATAAAAATAAAAACATACTAATAAAAGGATTTACCAGTTTAGTAGTATTTTTCCTCCTGAAGATATAAGGAAAGCTTTTGTAGAAAATGAACCCTATTAGAATAAGAACAGGCACCATTACTTTACATTACTTTGATTTAAGGATTTCTGCAAATGTATTTAAAAATATTCAGGAGAAGAATGAGATATTGAGAGATGCAATGTAACCTTAATTATATTGTAATAGCAAAGAGTATACATTAAATTCTTATGTTTCACTGCATTTATTGGTGAAAGTGATCAGTATCCTCTTATGCATGATTTCTTGCACCTTTTTTTAAAAAAAAAGGCAGTAACAGTCACTTTCAGGAATCGGTCATTGCTCTAGATGGGCCCCTTGTCTAATCCTGTTTGGCAATTCCTGTAGTCTTGTTGAATTATTCCCTTCTTCAACCCTGAGGTAGAGTCCAGAAATCTGTGGAATGTAAATTTTCACAGGCTTCAGCTAGAGGAGCTACTGCAGCCATTTTCACTTCTACAAGTATTTGGGCCAAGATACCACAATTTGAGCTATGGTTCTGATGACCTAGGCCTTCTTAGCATGTTAGGCTTGTGTACTTGTGGAGATGGGGCTGGGGGCTAAAGTGGATCAGGACTTTCTTCAGACCTGGTTTGAAACATAGAAGGCAGTTAGGAAAATGTAAAAACTAAAATTAAGACTGTTGTTTACAGCCCTGTCATCACAGAAGAAACCTTGGCCTGAGTTGGTTATGGATAGATGGGCAATGACCAACTTCCTGTTTATTCATGTTTTAATTTAACATTTCTGCACTTAATAAATCAGTTGATGAAAAACTCAGGAGGCAAAAAGAGGAATAATAAGCAAGTCTGTTTAGAAAATAGCTCATTGATGTATTAGTGTTCCATATTTTATACTAGCTGGGAAATGGGATCCTAAAAGCAGCATGATTATTAAAAAAAATATATAGGATGCCATATTTACATCTTCATAGAAATGTGCTACGGCCATGTCTTTATTCGCCATTGAATACATTTCCAGTTGCCTTTCCCCTTTTTGCAAATCAACTAAAATAGAATGTAACTATATATTATAACTATATATTATGTGATTAAGACTATTGCCTTAACTCAGATCCAAAGTATTATTTACAAAGCTTTCTGAATTACAGACTGAGCATTAAGAAGAAATGAATCAATTCTGTAAATTGTTCCTCAATTTCCCTGTAGAAGTTGCTATCCTGTTCCTTATTTTTAAACAAAATGAAAGAATTAATATCTCTATAAAAAATCTAAAGCTAGATCCAGGTAGACTAGGCATAGTATTCATTCATACACTCTTAGTGGTTCTTTCTGTATAACAACCAGTAGAACAATAACTAAACTGCTCCAAATATTTGCTGTTTAATGAGCTAGCTATCAAGGCCCAGTTCCAAGTGCTCCTTTTTTGTCCTATTTAGCATCTGCGAGTATATGCCAAATCACTGGTAACCATGTATAAACAGTGTCTTCATTTCCCTAGTAGCCACCCAAATGACTTGCTATGCTCCTGCTGACTCCATTCTCCCATTTAAATCTTTTCCAATATTATTATAGGTTAAGGATAGGACAGAAACACTGCAGTGCCTTTCCCGATAGATTTTTTTTTAACTGAAATGAATTTGCTTCCCTTTGCTATGAGAATGACGAGAAGTTACTGAGTATGTACAAGTGTCATATTTAGATTTACCTAACCAAATTTAAGTCAATCTAAATTCCCCATTGTGCAGGTGTTCACAGTGCTCAAATCACTCCAAAATGGTGTGCCCAGTCTCAGGAGGTGAACTAACTTTAGATCAAGAAAAGGTTAATCCAGTCTATGAAGGGTTCACTCCATCTTGCCAACACCTGCACATGTTACCGGCACAGCCCCAGGTCTCTAAAAGCCCAGGTGCTTGCCTCAGCCCCAGGGCTGTGCTGTTCATAACTCCCCTCCCAACCCTGACTAGGTTATTTTTAACCTTGAAACTATCCTCCTCTGTACTGGGTAGCCTTCCCCCTCCCCCACAGACCTACCACCTTCCCCTTCCAGCCAGCCCGTTATCCCACCCTGAGTCACTTACCTTGGGTTTCCTACACCCATCCCAGCATTGGCAGATGCCTGTGTGCATTACTCCCAGTTTAGATTTAGGTGGCTTAAAGTAAGCTGCCTAAGCCTAAACTGGGTGCGATGAACACTGGCGCTAGGGAGGAAATTATCTTCATGTTTCTTCAGAATTTCAAAGTATTTTCACCATCCTGAATCAGGACAAAAATAAGAAATTTCAAACATTTCATTAGCAAAAAAAAAAAAAAAGTTAAACAAAAATTTCCATTTTCATTTAACCCTTTTGTTTTTCTTCTAATCATTTTTTGGTATAAATGGAAGGCCATTACTCACTGAAAAAACTATTTGGGATGTTTTGGCATATAAGAAATGGAAAAACAATGCTAACTATTTCTAATTGTGACATTTTCTTCTGAGGAGTGGGTTGCAAAACCTGTCTTAGATCACTTGAAGTGTGTTAACCTGTTCCATTTTTTGTGAACATTGGTCTACGCATCATCCAGCAAAGTAAGCAACATTTACAAAATTAATTCACAGTAGCAGACTGATGTTGGACTTCCATTTACAAGCAGAAAAATAGTATATATGTAATTTAACAAAAATATATTTGAAAATTTTAAATAGTATATAAATATAAATCCATGATTATTTGCATATAACCCAGCTCCATAAAAAGATTAAATATAAAGTTATTTTACCGTTCAACCAGTTATCTCTGGGCACTTTTATACATGCTCCAGGGGTCAGGGAGTGGTGCTTTAGTTAGAGCGGCTCTCAGAGCCACTCTAATTGAAGTGCTGCACAGTTTTGTGTATCAGCATCCCCACACTTCAAAATGGCAGTGGGGACACTTGAACTAAAGCTCATCAAAAAAGCTTTAGTTCAAGCACCCCCACTGCCGTTTTGAAGTATGCGGATGCTGATGAGATGCAGGAGGCTGCTGAAGCACGGTAATTACCGCACTCCAGCAGACTTCATTAATCTAGCCTGCTTTAATGCACTGCAATTACAGTGCATTGGAGCATCCTCCATGCTTGGGCATAGGCACCCTTTATGTTTAATTTTTTCTCAATGAATATTTGCATGTAAAAAATGGTATGTCTGTTTTTGTGGATTTGTAGAAATGTTTTGTGGGTTTGTCCCTCCTTCTACCATAATGCTCTGCTTTTTTGACTCAGTCCTGAAAAATATCTTTCATTTCTGTCTCAACTGAAACCCTAAATCTCAACTTGAGATTCCATGTTATTGTGAGTAAACTCACTTCTCAGCAAAGCTCCAATATTGTAAATGGAGTATAGGTGTGAGCTTCATCCAAGTGCAGAACACTATTAACTTTTATCTATTTCCCTGAAAGGCAGAACTCATGCAATATACAAGACTAGGACCTGTGACTGTTCAAGGCCTCTCTGTGGTCTTGACATATGAGCACAGGAAGTCATTTTTATGTAAACCAAATTCTATGCAGAATAAAACAGTGAACTAGGTCACTGGGAATGGCTATCTTTAATTTTCAAAACTCAGTTTTGGGCTAATTTTCAAGACTTTACAAAGCATGTTCCATTCAAAGTGAAATTTCATGGCTGTTATAATCCCCAGGCAAATGGGATTGCTAAGGAAAACAAATGCTGACACAATTTTAACCATCATAATATAAACTTCTTCATTGATATAAAATGTATTGTTGTTGTTGTTGTTGTTTTTTATGTCAGCCTTCACTGAGCCATTTCACTTAAGTGTCATTTGATACACAAATTAGAGCTGACAATCTGATTTTATCTGTCTCTAATGCCTATATTTCAGGAATCAAAAACAAAGTAAGTAATGCTGGAATACTTAACACTTAGTTCACTGAAGCATTAAATGTTATAAAGAGTGACCTTCAAAGCTTTTTCATATGAGAAAATTACACTTTGTTTTCTGTGTACATATATCAAGGGAAAATGAGGTTTCTGATCTGGACTTCTTGGTGTAATCATCCAAATCAAATATCTGGTTATGTTTTTTGGGTTTTTTTGGATAATAGCTCTTCTAATCCCATTTCTGAATGGCAAAACAATACAACCTTTATTGAAAGAAAAGAACATGGGCCATCTCTTTATCTGCTGTAAATCAGTACAGCTCCAAATAATATAAATAGAAGCACCACTTAATGTCAGCTCAGGATCTGCCCCAAGAGCCTGAGAAAGAAAAAAATGATCTCTGCAATCATAAATCTATCTCATCTTCCTTTTTTACTAAATCATAGGCCTCAGGCTTTAGTATATCCATACCTTCTATATCCAAGAAAAAGCCTGTTGCCTTTCATGGGGAAAAATGGAAATAGATTAGCTTGCCCACGAAATATTGGGTGTTGGGTGTGGGGGAGGAGGGGAGGAGGGAAAGGAAGAAAGGTAAAATATTTTGTCAAGTGGAAAAGAGAGAGAGAGACAGAAAGAGAGACAGAGAGGCTATCCCTTGTCTGTACGCATACTAAATGGTAAACGCAATTGGATTCTATGATTCTCAAAGGTATTGAGTCATACTAATGTTTTACTTCCTAAGCAGAAACAAATAATCTCTGCTATTTCTGTATCTTGTACATGGATAATGCCTTAGTCAGCAAAGATATATATGCACTCGTATAAACCATTAATAAGTTATATTTACCATCCACATCTGAATAAGCAGTGAAACAGATTGTATGTATTTCTATAATAGTACTCAGACAAACACAGTCAAGTAGTGGGTACTCCTAACCCTGACTTGAGGTATTCAACATAGATATCACCACAATCATAAGAAGGTGAAGACGCTGATAGAGCACACATACACCCACTACATATTTTCTACCAAAAACATACTGATGAGAAAATTGTCAGTCAGCAAAAATGTCTGGTTAATGTTTGAATCACCTCAGAGCTTCCCTCACACGTGGCCTCTTCAGTGTGGACAATAGCAGCAGTGTAGCAAGGACACCGAGGGGTTTTCAGTTTCATTTGTTTGTTGCCTCACACCCAGTAATAATTCGATCACGTGTGGGTTCGTGATACTGTTCGTGAGGTGATGACAATGTTAGCTGCATAGTGCAAGATTGGCACCCATTTTCCCACTTGATGAAAGGTTTTACCAGAGTGAAAAAAGGAAGGACGTTCCACTTCACCAGTTTAGTCAAGCTTTACAAACCATATGGATTTCTATTGAACCCATTGCTGATTTGGGAAGTAGAATGTAAGTGCATCATGCATAGAGCAATGATAGTTATGTACATGGAGTTGAGTTTGGATGAAAGATGCTGCTGTTCCATGGAGAAGAATGGGGAACTGTAGTGAATTACGCTATTTCATAAACTACGGTCCTTTTCTAAATTATATAAAATTTCCACCAGGTAGTCCCAAGGAACTCTCTTATTAACATGTATGTGAGTGAACAGGAACAGCAAACAGGGCAGCTTGCAAACAGGTCACTGGGAACTAGAAGAGGAAGGGGAAGGAGTTAGGCAGTAGGCATCAGATCCTGTCCTGGAAGGTAAGTGAGCCAGGTCTGTCAGTATGTTTGGCTTGCTGAATGTTTGGGCATGTGCTCTGAGGCACTAGAAGTGCTGCTAGCTAGGTAATTGCTGGGTAGTTGCTGCCTGTGTCTGACAAAAGCCATAATAATATGAGGTGGAGCCAATCCAGTCCAAGGAGGGTATAAAATAGGGCTGTGCGAGGCTTCGGACAGAGCTTTGGATGCTTTGGGGTCCAAAGCAGCACGTTTGGGTTGAAGCGCTGGCCTTGTTAGGCTTCCCAAAGCAGTTCGGAGCTCCCGAAGAGCTTCTGAGCTGCCTCGGAGATCTGGCCATAGGGTATAATGGGGAAACAATAACATATCTATAACTTTGTTGTTTTTTGTCTGATTTGAATGAAATTTTCAGGGCTGGTAGACTCTGCAGAGAGCATGAAGCCTGATAAGTCTCAAGAAGATCGGTGCAGGTGTTTGGGAGGAACAGCACTCCAAATTCTTGAAAGCAAAACTCATGTCACGTCTATGTGTTACAACACGGGGGTGGGGGTGGGGTCAAAACTGCAGGGCTGGTAGCTCTTACTGAGGCCACAAAGCATGCCAAGTTTCAAGAAGATTGGTGCAGGGGCTTGGGGGGGAACTGCCCCTCAAGCTGCGGACAAGCAAAACTCGTGCCATGAGTGCTTGTGGGACTGACTGTCTGTCTTGAGGCGGGGAGGGGAGACACTACTGCAGGCCTGGCGGCTAAGCTGCTGTGTTCCTAGTTACCAATCAATCAATCATGATGCACTCAGGGACTCAGGGACCAGCTCAGTACACAGGACCTAGCTACTACATAACGACTTAACAAGTATCAATTAGCACCTACAAAACCAGGCTAAGGAGAGGAAAGAATCAATACAGACAATCAACTGCCCCAAGACAGAGACAGTCTTGGCACGAGTTTTAACTCAGCAGCTAGGGGTGCAGGGCCCCAGAACCTCCTTGCACTGATCTCCTTGACAGCTGGCAGACGTCGTGGCCGCAGCAGGGGCCACCATCCCTGCAACTGTCACCCTGCTGTGCCTTAGCACAATCAGTGTCACCCATGGCATGTTTTGCTTGTCCACAGCTTGGGGTGCAGTTCCCCCCTAACTCCTTCACCAATCTTCTTGAAACTTGGCAGATGTTATGGCCTCAGTAAGAGCTACCACCTCTGCAGTTTTGACCCCCCTGTGTTGTAACACATAGACATGACAGGAGCTTTGCTTTCAAGCATTTGGGGTACTGTTCCCCCCAAACCCCTGCATTACTCTTCTTGAAACTTGGCAGGTTTCATGCTCTCATCAGAGGCTACCACCTCTACAAGCTTCATCTAAATCAGACAAGACACAACAAAGTTATAGATATTTTATTGATTCCCCATTATACCCTATGGCCAGATCTCCAAGGCGGCTCTGAAGCTTCGGGGCCGGATCGAGGCAGAAACCTGGTCCGGAGCTCTGGATCAGATTGTGGCCATCTGAAGTGGCTGGATCTGAAGCCGGATCAGATCGCTGCCAACTCGCACAGGCCTAGTATAAAAGACGAGTCAAAGTACTGAGACTCAAAGTATAAAGTCAGTACTTTGAAACCTCACAACAACAACAAGAGATGGAAAAGTGGGAGTGCAGAAACAGTAAGTTGCAGACAAAATAAAAAATCCAGTGCCACCCACACCACACAGAAACACATGTCCAAGCTGTAGTAGAGTCTGTCAGGCAGGCCTCATCAGTCATGTTTGGACACACAGATAAGACAATTATGGAAGACAATCATCCTCAACTGTGAGGGAGTGCCAAAGAAGAAGAAAAGATGACTCCTTGAGTGACCAGGGAATGGCTGAATAGGGACAGCAAACAGGGCAATTTGCAAGCAGTTCACAGGTCCTCTTTGAAGGGGAGTATTTAAGGTAAATTGTTTCTTTAATGAAGAAAACTAATCTACATATATTTATTCTAAATTAGGCTAAATTCAGCAGTTAGCCAATACTTAATCCCCCTTTTTTACTACAGTCTAGAGTGAGGGGGAGTTTGCTAAGGAGATTGCCCAGAAACTCTCTGTCTCACCTTCCTTCACTGTAATCTTGGTGAGAGGAAGCAGGTTAGCAAGACCAAGGAGCAGGATCAAGGAGCAGCAAACAGGCCAGCTTACAGAGGAGTTTGCTAGAGAAGTTCTGCTTGGAGGGAAGGGCAGGAAAAGAGAATCTTCAGCATGAATGTCACATGCCTCCCAAGGCTGGTGGGCACAGCAACCGCCCACAGGTGGTGGCAGCAGCGGGGCCGTGGCAGTGGTGAGCTTCCATAGGCAGTTGCAGTGGCAGGGAGGGTGGTGAGCGCTGACTGGCAATCGGTGACCACCTGTAGACACTACCAGAAGCATTGGCAGCAGTCAGCAGTGACCAGCAACTGCCTGCAGACACTGCCAGTGGTGTCGGTGGCAAGGGGGAGGGTGGCAAGAAGGGACCGCCTGCAGATTTCATTGGTGGCATCGGCCAATCTCAGGGGGTTCCCTGCCAATCTCAGGGGGTGCACATGCACCTGTGTGCACCCCATATGCATCACCAATGATCTGTGGGCTTACGAGACCCAGAGAGATGGCTGGAGGATGTCACAATGCCAGAGCCACTAGCACTGGCACTGCCAGATCTTCGTCTTCATGCACCTGTGTGGTGTCTGTCTAGGCATCCCCTCCCCCCCGCCCCCCAAACTGTTGAAGCTTCCACCCAGGTACTGGTTTGGTGCTGTGGAGACTGTGATTTGCAGGTTCCTTCCAGTGACAGCAAGGTGGGGGAGTGCCTGCTATGTGTCCTTCATGTGCCAAGGTGGGGGAATGTCTGCATCCTGGTGGTGTCCTTACAAAAGAAAGCAAGAGAGTTACAGGAGGAGGTGGCGAGGCTCTGAAACATCCTCCACCATGAGGAGCTCATCAATTCAATGCTGGAGGAGACCTCTAGGATTGTGGGGGAAGGACTGCTAGAGGCAGCACTAAAGAAGGAAGAGGATATGGACTCCCAGGAATGTGGAAACTGGAAGTTTGTGACCTGTGGCAGCAAGCAGAAGTCTTCATCCCCACCTTCAGCAGTTTACCTGGAGAACATATATGGAGCCCTAGCAACAGGGGAGAAGAAGCACATTTTGTCAGTGGAAGAGGCCAGGCCAGGCATCCCCAAGGTTGGGAGGACTGAGACCACTGCCACTAAAAGGAAACAATGGGTGGTGGTGATTGGAGACTTCCCATTGCCTTCTATGGGGGGGAGGCATCCATCTGCTGACCTGACCTGTTGTCCAGGTCCAAGATGTCATGGAAGGATTACTGAGACTCATCCATTCCTCTGACTATTAGGGCTGCACAAAATTTTAATAGACATTTCATTTTGAAGGTGTTTTGATGTGTCTCGAGCTTAAAACACTGATACCGAAATGAAACACAAGACTTTAAAACAGCTCTGAAACAAAATGAGGGCACTCGAGATGTTTAAAACATTTCAAAGAGTTTCAAAGCTGGGCTTGCAAGGAAATACAAACTAAAGAGAGGGAGGGGGAAGAGGGGGGAAGGACTGCTCTGATATTGACATGTGTAGCTGGCCAGTGACTGCGATCCTTCCCTACGGTCCCTTCCAATCCCAATGCTCTGGGGGAGGGACAGAGAAGGAACATAAAAGCATTGTTTGAAATGAGCTTTGTCAGCTGTGCCTTTGTCAGTTTACTAAACTGTGTCCTCCAGCAGCATCATGAGGGCTGTCACTTCCTACTTGCAAGTCTGTTCCTAGCAAGTGGGATCCAATCCTTTCCAAAATATCCTTTCCTAATCCATTCCTTTCAATTTATTCATCCCCAAAATCCTCTTTTCGTTTTGTTATTCTCTGTAATTCCTTCTCCACATAACAGAAATCTGTGTTTTCCCTGACAGTCTGCATTGACTGTGCAGGAAAGCACAACATATATTACAGAACATATACTTATATATTGCATAAATACATGCATTACATTACAGAAACACACCCAGATTTTCCAGCACACCAAACATGAAGCATTCTGGAATGGCAGGTGACTGCTCTTCTGGATGGGGTGGAAGAGGGAGCAGAGGGGGAGCTCTATGTTCCCCCCCCCAACCCCCCCCCCAAAAAAAAACAAATTAGATTCAGCCTCTTTCCAACAACTAGCAGACATGCTGCTTCTTCTGCTAGTGGCACCAAGGACATGGGAGCAGTATCTACATCCCCTCCAATAACACCTGCCATAATAACAACAACCCTGAGCACCACCATCATGATAACAACAAGCAGCACCATCATTACAGTCTCCTCCACCCCAATTTCAGTTCCCAGCCTGAGCCTTCCAGTGCTAGAAGATCTGGAGCTGCAGCTGAATCTGAGTGCCCTAGCAAAGGAAATTCTGGGGAAGGAAGGGGAATCATCTGAGTTTGTGCTCCACACCCCTCAAGTTTCCCCTAAAGCCAGGTCTCCTTCCCCAGAAGGCACTTCGGAGGAGGCTGAGATAGAGGTTGCAGAGGCAAGTGACTCAGCTGAGTCCACTCCTCCTGTTGCTGTGCCTCTGCTTGGTTAGGAGGGGGAAAAGGCAGCATCTGAACATGCATCCACATCCTAGAAGTGAGGGGGTAGTGTGGTCTGGGATCATTTTGAGCGGGCAGATGATCCTACATATGCTATGTACCTGTACTGCCAAGCCAAATGAAGTGGAGCAGTGCTTCAAAACAGCGAAATGAAACACTGTCTCTTTGAACTGCTGAATCTGAAATGGAAACGAAATGCTGCCATTTTGTACAGCCCTACTGACTACTACCCCATGCTGCTCATCCATGTGGGCACCAATGATAATGACAGAGGTGACCCTGAGCAGATCAAAAATGACTACAGGGCTCTGGGTGCAAGGGGAGGGGCCCAGGCAGGAATGGATGCATCCTGCAGATGGCTGCATAGAAGGTGTCACCAGAAGGCCTGTGGCTTCTTTGACTATGGGATGTTGTTCCAAGTAGACGGATTGCTAGGAAGAGACAGGATCCACCTGACAAAAAGAGGGAAGAGCTTCTCTGACCACCTTGCTAACCTCATGAGGGGGGTATTAAACTAAGTTCATGAGGAGATGGAGACCAAAGCCCTGAGGTAAGTGGGGAAGTGGCCGACCTGGGGAAAGCACAAGCAGCAGCAAGGCAACAGGGGAGGCCATCTCATTCTTCCTGAGAAAGTAGGGCAATTGGCTAGTTATCTCAGATGTCTGTGCACAAATGCATGGAGCCTGGGAAACAGGCAGGAAGAATGGGAAGTCCTTGCACAGTCACAGAACTATGATGTGATTGTAATAACAATCTTAGTGGGATAGCTTGCATGACTGGAGTACTGTCATGGATGGATACAAACTTTTCAGGAAGAAGAGAAGGAGTTGTTCTTTATGTATAAGAGCTGCATGATTGCTCAGAGATCCAGTATGAAACTGGAGATAAGCCTGTTGAAATTCTCTGGGTTAGGGTCAGAGGCGAGAACAACAGGGCAAGGTTGTGACAGGTGTTTGCTATAGACCACCAGACCAGAAGGATGAGGTGGATAAGGCTTTCACCTGCACAGCTAGCATCCCATCTGGGCAGTCCCAGGGGCTGCTGCTGCTTTGGAGGGAAGGACTAGGGCCTCCTGCAGCTCAGGAGCTCACCCCCTAGCCACAGGAGAGGCAGGCAGGCTCCACCAGAAAAAAAAGCAGGCCCCTCTCCACCTCCCTCCCCTCCCACCCCCGAATCTGCAGGGGGCCTGGTGCTTCCCTGTGCGGTGATAGTGCCACCCAGGCACCCAGGCAGGGTACTAGCTTCATGGGTGCTTCCCTAGCTCACAGGCAAGCATCCTCTGGATCCAACAGTGCATGGGGCACTGGAAGATCAGGCATGCTCAGGGAAGCTCAGGCTTGGTGGGCTTCCAGAGCCCTGTGCACTGTCCCCACCACCTTCCCACTGCCTGGGACCACCTGGGAATGGACTGGCTTCCTCTGGGGCAGTGTGGGGAGGCAGCAGGAGGCTGGCTTGGTGTGCTGGCATCTGGAGAAAGTGGTGGACACAGTGCACGGGGTGCTGGAAGCCTGCCAAACCTGAGCTTTTCTGGGCTTCCAGTGCCCCATGCTCCATCCCCACCACCTTCTCCAGCCACCAGACATGTACATGTGAATGATCTTTTTATACATAATGGGACAATTTCTCCCAATCAAACTAAAATACATCAGAGGTAGTCTAAGTTGCCATGCTCAAATAATTTTTTACATGAAAGCATCATGCATATGTACATGGTGATGCCAATATGTTAGACAAATGATGATTTCTTGTCACTTTTTGTCACGTGTACATGGCCCCACTATCATGTGTACAAGTGCCCCTATGTGCCATGCTCTTCTTGATTTGTTGCTCACAAACAGGGAAGAATTTGTGGGGAATGTAGAAGTGGATTGGAACTTGGTCAGTAGCAACCACTAAATGACTGAGTTCAAGATCCTGAGGAAAGAAAGGAAGGAGAGCAGCAGAGTAAGGACCCTGGACTTCAGAAAAGCAGACTGACTCACTCAGGGAACTGATGGGCAGGATCCTTTTGAGGAGGAAAGGAGTCCAGGAGAGTAGGTTGTACCTTAAAGAAACATTTCTAAGAGCACAGGAATGAACCATCCTGATGCACAGAAAGGCTTGCAAATATGGCAGAAGACCAGCTTGGCTTAGCAGGGAACTCTTCAATGAGCATAAAAGTATTGCTCAGGCAAGGAGATTAAATTAGGAAAGTAAAAGCAAATTGGAGTTACAGCTTGCAAGGGACATGAAGGGTAACAAGAAGAGTTTCTACAAGTCTGTTTTCCCTCATATCCAATGAAAAGTTGCAACTAACAAGCTACTGCAGAAGATTTATGCCAATCCAAGCCTGCCACTGTACAACAGTCTTCTAAATTCACCTGCTGAATGTCTACTATCACAACACCCACTGTGGTCCAAACTGCTGCACCAGGACCACATAGCAGAGACCCTTTAAAAATTGACATTACCACTAAACAAGTTCCTTCTGCCAGATCCTACAGTCTGCCCACCTGGCTTTAACCTCCCATGCCATCAGTGGGTCTTACTGAATACTTTCCAGACAGGGCAAGGTCTGTGTGTAGCCAACCTCCACTACTGGGGTCTTTGGACAATCCAGACTGTAGCTGTTGTTAAACACTCACCATATCACATATTATTGATGACTGCCTACTGACTAATTTCAGTAGTGGACTACAGGAACTGCACATGGCCACTGAGGATGCTATCACATGGCTTGGCAATTACGGACATGCTGATTGACTGACAAGTATGTCAGCAAGAAGGGGAAGATCAGGGAAGGTGTGGGTCCCTTACTGAATGGGGGGAGGCAACTTAATAACAGCGGATGCAGAAAAGGCTGAAGGTACTCAATGCCTTTTTCACCTCAGTATTCACAGGCAAGGTCAGCTCCCAGACTACTGCACCTGGCAGTACAGGTTGGGGAGGAGGTGAGCAGCCGGAAGTGGCAAAAGAACAAGTTAGGAACTATTTAGAAAAACTGGACATGTACAAGTCCATTGGGCCAGTTGAAATGCAACTGAGGGTGCTGAGGAAGTTGGCTGATGTGATTGAAGAGCCACTGGCCATTATCTTTGAAAAGTCATGGCAATTGTGAGAGGTCTAGACAACTGGAAGAGTAAATATAGTGCCCTTATTGAATAAAGGAAAGAAGGAGGATCTGGGGAACTACAGAGCAGTCCCTGGAAAAATCATGGAGCAGATAATCAAGGAATCCATTTCTAAGTACCTTTAGAAGGTGATTAGGAGTAGTCAGCATGAATTCACCAAGGACAAGTCATGTCCGACCAACCTGATTGCCTTCTATGATGAGGTAACAGGCTCTGTGAATCCTGGAAGAGCAGAGGGCATGATATATCTTGACTTTAGCAAGGCTTTTGATATGGCCTTCCACAACATTCTCACAGGCAAGCTAAGGAAATACAGGTTGGATCAATGGGCTGTACGGTGGATAGAAAACTGGCTGGATTGTCTCCGGCTGCTCACGCAGGTTTCTAACCTGTGTACAGGACCTCCACCTGACACAGGAGGTACATGGTCCCACTAGGGGGAATGCCATACCGGATCTGGTATTGGCAACAGGGGATGACATGGTAGGGGACCTACAGATTGGTAGCCATCTGGGGGACAGTGATCACCTAATAATAGAATTCACCATAAGACATCGAGTGGGTAAGGTAACTAGTAGGGTGAAAGTGCTAGACTTTAGGAAAGCTGATTTCAATGAACTCAGGCGATTAGTCAAGGACGCACTGCAGAGTAGGAGTTTTGAAATGATGGGAGCCCGAGAAGGGTGGCTGTGCCTTAAGGAAACGACCCTTCGGGCACAAAGCAAGACGATCCCCATGCGGGGTAAAAGAGGGAAAGGGGCCAGGAGGCTTCCCTGGCTGACCGCAGAAATCCAGGGCAACCTAAGGGCCAAAAGGGGAGCACATCAAAAGTGGAAACAGGGAGAGATCACCAAAGACGAATATACCTCCTCTGCTCGTGCTTGTAGGGAGGCAGTTAGATGGGCCAAAGCTACCATGGAGCTGAGGATGGCATCCCAAGTAAAGGACAACAAGAAATTGTTTTTTAGATATATAGGGAGTAAAAGGAAGGCCCAGGGAGGAATAGGACCCCTGCTAAATGGGCAGAAACAATTGGTGACAGACAGGGGAGACAAGGCTGAACTCCTCAACGAGTTCTTTGCCTCAGTGTTCCTAAGCAAGGGG
>NW_005842090.1:161168-232515 GCF_000455745.1 Alligator sinensis
GTGGACACGCTGGAGGGCAGGGAACAGCTGCAAGCAGACCTGGACAGGTTGGACAAGTGGGCAGAAAACAACAGAATGCAGTTCAACAAGGAGAAATGCAAAGTGCTGCACCTAGGGAGGAAAAATGTCCAGCACACCTACAGCCTAGGGAATGAGCTGCTGGGTGGCATGGAAGAGGAAAGGGATCTTGGAGTCCTAGTGGACTCTAAGATGAACATGAGTCGGCAGTGTGACGAAGCCATCAGAAAAACTAATGGCACTTTATCATGCATCAGCAGATGCATGACAAATAGGTCCAAGGAGGTGATACTTCCCCTCTATCGGGCATTGGTCAGACCGCAATTGGAGTACTGCGTGCAATTCTGGGCGCCGCACTTCAAGAGGGATGCGGATAACCTGGAGAGGGTTCAGAGACGGGCCACTCGTATGGTTAAGGGCCTGCAGACCAAGCCCTACGACGAGAGACCACCAAGGCGCCCCCGGGGGTTACAAGAAATAATGGCCACAAGCTAGCAGAGAGCAGATTTAGATTGGACATTAGGAGGAACTTCTTCACAGTTCGAGTGGCCAAGGTCTGGAACGGGCTCTCAAGGGAGGTGGTGCTCTCCCCTACCCTGGGGGTCTTCAAGAGGAGGTTAGATGAGTATCTAGCTGGGGTCATCTAGACCCAGCACTCTTTCTTGCCTATGCAGGGGGTCGGACTCGATGATCTATTGAGGTCCCTTCTGACCCTAACATCTATGAATCTATGAAAGGGTAGTAATCAATGGGTCAATGCTTAGTTGCAATCTGGTATCAAGTGGAGGGGTTGGCCCTAGTCCTGGGTTTGTTCAGTATCTTTATCAACAAGCTGGAAGATGGGATGGAGTACACCCTCTGCTAGTTTGCAAATGACATCAATCTGGGGAGAATAGTAAATATGTTGGAGGTAGGGTTTGGATTCAGAGAGACCTAGACTAATTGAAGGACTGAACCAAAAAAATGTCAAGAGGGTCAATAAGAGGAAATGCCTTTATGATATATATATATATTATATTATTATATATATCATAAAGGCATTTCCTCTTATTGACCCTCTTGACATAATATATATATAGCGTGTGTGTGTGTGTGTGTGTATGTTATTTTAGAATGTATACTTAATGATATGCTACACTGCATGTTGCCAAACCACATTCATTTTTGCATCATTTGTTTTTTTATATCTGTTTTATACATGCATAATAGATCTAGACCTGAAAAATTGACATTTGTCTTCCATCCAGGTACAACATTATATTGATAAATGAAAAGCTATTATATCATCTACCTTGTCAACTCAGGAAGCATTAAAACAAAAGCAGATTCTGGTGGAGACAATGACAAAATCCATAGCCCTGAGATAATAAACATGTTACTATGCTTACTATAACATATTAGTATCAATTACACATTAAAGATAACTGACTTGTACTGCACAGCTTGCAAAGCACATGTGAGAGAGAATCCTTGTCAATAGAACCAAATATATAACCATTTTGTATTTGGTTTTGATACGTTTCAGATCATCTGGGATGCTTCTGATAAAATGTCAGATTATGTTCACTGATACCAGCTACTAAATCTATGTGTAACCCATTTAAAAGTAGCCCTTTGACCTTGCTTGGCTTATCAAGAAGAAAAAAAAGATCATGCTGTGGAAATGCATCATGTAAAGATTTTAAGTTTTTTTCTAAACACAGGCTGAACAGGTCAACAGGATGCATTTTTCAGCAGATAACATCTTACTCAATTCTTCTTTACTGTAGACTGATGACATCAGTTTGCCAAAAGAAGAAGGTACCAGAGACCTAATCTGTTTACTAAGCTTAGAAAGTGCTTTTACTAAAGATAACAAATTCTGACATTAGATTAGCTTTAGCTGCTCACAGTGCTGGAAGGAATAATACTACTTTTGCTGTATGAATGGTATTTCAATGGAAATTTTTCTTACTCCTCCCTCCCTCCCTCTGCAACTTGGACCTGCTAATACAGAACAAAATAAGGTATCTTCCATATTATGCATGGAGGAGAAAGGAAAGTATGCTAAGCTACATCTTCAGTGAACAACAGGCTTCTGCCTAGGACAGTGGCTCATAACCTTTTTAGTTTCAAGGAAACTCTTTGACAGACTCAAAGCACCTCAGAAAATGTCACCTGTTAATTTTCACTTGATATTTCACTACAAACAAATAAGGGCGTGTGTAGATGAAACAAGGGGCATCTGTGCACGGCACTTTAAAGCGGGTTGAATGCTTTTGAACTGCTTTAGTGGTGTTGGTGTTTGCATGTGTCAGGGGCATATTGTGCATGAATTCCAGCTGCTGTAGGAATTCTGGTGGCATAATGCACCTTAAATGACTTTGGGGTGCAGCAAATTAAAACACCTCTGAGGAGTTTGTTTGCTGCCCTACAGCTGTGGAGTGAAGCAGTGGGCTCCGTGCAGCTCAGGGGCTCTGCAGGCAGCCTGTGCAGCCAGCCTGGCAGCAGTGGGGGAAGGCAGGTTCCACCGAAGGAAAAAAAAAAGCGGTAAGTGTGATCTTCCCACCCCCCCCGGAGCCTGTCTGCCTGCAGGAGCTGTGCGGGGACCTTGTCCTTCCCTCCATGGCTGCAGTGCCCTGCAGGACTGCCCGAGCTAGGTGCCTGTGGGTAGGTGCAGCCAGGGGGGGTGCACTGCTGCTGCACAGGGAAGCACCAGTCCCCTTTCTCCCTGCAGCCCAGGGACCACTCTGCCCACCGGCAGCTCATCCTCCTCTCTCCACTGCCGGAGAAGCAGGTAAGACATGGGTATACATAACATGGGGGTTTACTTTGCATTACATTGAAGCAGTGTTTTTAAAAACCCACCGCTTCAATTTAGGGCCCCCATTTCATCTACACGCACCCTAATAAAGCATTTTTTTTCTGTTGCAGAGAACTCAGAAAGACCAAAACAGGTTAGATTGTTTTTAACACAATGGATTCCTCCTCTAAATCTTGTGAATCATGTTTGCATATCTAACGGTGCTAACATTGAATGTTATCCTGTGGCACCCTTGAATGGATCTCTCAAGGCACCCCAGGGTACTGTGGCAACCTGCTTGGCAACCAGTGAACCAACTGAATATGATAGACCTGGCAGGCAGTTGAATCTGCATTCAGCTTACAGCATTACTCATTGTAGATTTATTGTTTGATAGACACTTTATGACTTTTGTCTTTTGCTTTTTTTCTGGAAGACATGGCAACATTACAGCTAAGTGATACTGGTCTTTGGAAAATTCCAACACTTGACTAACATGTCATTGGAAGCAAGTCAGACACTTTTGGTGAAATTAGGGCAAGAATTCCAAATGTTTCCCCACACACACTTTTTTTTTTACAGATTGAGGGATCCCAGGATCCTGAGTCAATGGCAGCTGATTTATCAGAATTTAGATTCAGGCTGACATAATTTCTACTTTATCTATGGTGGACTAGAAATATTATTCCCTTAGGCATAGGGTGGGGGAGAGGGACAAGGAGAGACCACAAGGATTATAAAAGTATTTTCATAATACATTTTTCTCAATGGACTTCTTGGCTTTAAGGAGAAAATAATAGCCTCTAGTTCATGCATAGCTTTTTTTTTTAGGGTTTTCATTTATTTTCTGGTGTTTTGGGCTATTCATAGAAATTACCCAAGCAGGCATTACCATTGATATGAAGAATAAATAAAACATTAATAATGCAAACAACAGGATACTCCTACTCCCAGTGGAAATGAAGTGAAGCCTATTAGAGTTGTATGGTCCAAATGAGACAACAGTCAAAAAGGCTAGCTAAGCAAAGCCTCTTAAAGGTTGAGCTTAAAAAAAGTATAGTTTTAATAAGGAAAATATTAAGTGGTGTGTGTGCGAGGGGGGCGGAAGGTGAGGGTAGGAGAAGCCTATTTACAGAATTTAAAGGGCAAATCCTTTAAGTTGTTTCAATCATTTTCTGCCTATAAAATGTTCTTTCAGGTCTCAGGTATATTTTCTGCTCATTATTTATTTCCTATGAAATTTTGATGATTTACATATTTTTAATAAGTTCTGATTTTTCCTCATATATCCTATTTCCCTTCATCTACATAGGTCTTTCATGTTGGCTCGCTTCACATTTGTATAATGGATATCATATTTCTGCTGCTCCATCTGACTGGTCTATCTCTTTACCAAGAACCTAATATACAGTTAGATCACAAGATGATCTTGGCTAGGGACAGACATTACACATAAACTGATTTAAGTGATCAGAAACTGGTTTAAACCTGTAACAGAACAGATGTTCCGTGCACATAAACCAGTTTGAAAATGGCTGAAACTGACTTCAGGTACACTTGGGTCAATGTAGTATCAGACTTAAGTGATTTGGCTCAATGTCTGTTTCAGACCCCCTTGCTACTTTAAGATAACCCACACACCTCCAGCATCCCAGCATGCTCTCTAGGCTGGGTGGGGCTCTCTGTTCCACAGCAGAGCTGGCCCCTCCCCTCTGCTTCCTAACTGGAGCTCTGGCAGAGACTTGCAAGCACAGCAAGGTCTACCTGGCTTCTCCCTGCCCTACACCCCACCCCCATCTCACTGCTTGCTGGACAAGCGGGATTCCCCCCTTCCTCCTATCTCCCACCGCACAGACCCCAGCCCCATGGACCCTAGGCATGTGGCATGCTAGCTGTCTCTGCGTGTGAGTGTCTCCAATTTCACTTGGACAGGAAGGCAGAACAGTGACCCCTTAGGGCTTTTTGGAGCTAATCAACAGGTCAGCTGTTAAGCTGTTTAAGATGAGTTTGAATTAATAGAGACAGGCTATTGTTTTGCTAATGTGATAGATACTGTTATCAACCCCCTGCTGGCTTGCTCATCTGTCAGTTTGCTGCAGACAGTATATAGAAACAGGAAGTGGGAGATTGAAAAGTCCTGTGTCTTCAACAGATGCATATACTGCTCACCTCCCCATTGCCTCAGTGTGCTAGCAGGGGTCTGGCAATACTCCTGCCCCTTGAACAGCCAGTGGGGAAAAGTCTGGGATGCTGCAGGCAGAGTGTGGGTTTATACCCCTCCCTAATCAGAGCATCCTGCCAGGGGCTAGCCACACCCCCCTCAGCTCAGTACTGTCGAAGGGAAGGGAGGGTTGCTCTCGTGCCCCCAGCTTCTAGCCTGAGCCACTGCAGGCATTTCCTCAGCCTGAATTTCCTCAGTCCAGACAGAATGTCTGCCCAGTTACAAACTGGTTCAGCCTAGCCAGGTTAAACTAACCTGCAAAGATTGAATCAATTTAGGCTCAGGCTTTTTGAATATCTGTCCCTAGCCCATATGTCCCAGGTAATGTTTTGCATGATCTTGTGCCACTGCTGCAGCACTCTGAAATGGAGCTCTAATGTTGAAGAGTCTACACAAGAAACCACAACCACCACCAGAGTGATCACAGGATGGACAAACATGTCCATGATAGCAACACCTGCTCAGGTAAACTTTTCAATAGGAGTAACATGAAATGTTATACTAGGAAATGTTTGGACTATCAACTTGAAAGCAAATGGGACATTTATTAAGTTAGATATAAATCAATGTGCCATCAAACAGTGGCACAGATAGAAGAAAAAGACACGAATATTAGAGGATAAAGAGGTCAAACTTTGTAATATGCCCACCAATATAAGCACCACAAAGGAGTATGTGAACTAAATGTAGGAGATGAAATTTGTGAGGGTATCTGGGGAAAAATACCCTTTAAAATGTTAAAAATGTGTCAAGTGGTTGTTCTCATCAAGAAGGTCCACATGTTCTACAGGAAGGAGACCAAACCAAGTTTGGAAGTTCTGAACAGGAATAAATAATAATGCTGAAAGTGTCCCATTGACTCACAATTCATGCTCCTAAGTACATTTCCTTACCTTCAAGGCAAAAACTAGAGGAGAGGAGGAGAAGCTGCAGAATCTCATTTGTTCTAGGAATCATAGAGCAAAAGGAAACAAACAGAATGAGTACATTCACTAGTTATGATAGGAAAAAGAAATAAAAACCTTTGCCTATGTGCAGATCCAAAAAGGAAGGAAGGAAGAAAGGAAGGAAGGAAGATACAAGTAAAAAAGGAATGTATTCAATGAGGGGAGAAGTTCTGCCAAATATTTTCTGTGCATCAGTGGGATTCTGGCTGGGGTTCTTAGCAAAACAGAGCATGCATGTGCACATTCCTCGCCACACTTCAGAGAGATTGTTTCTTCAGAAGTCATTTGGATTGTGTTTGGCACCCATAGTGCTTCACAGGAAATTACAATAATTTTTGGAGTTACAAAAGATACTGATATAATATTTTGATCTGGCTAAAGACAGTAGTAGATCAAGCCCAGAGGCTATGAGCAGCTTTGGAAGAACAAGAGTGGTGGGTTAAAAACAAATAGAAATGTGAATACTATGTAATCAAGATAATATATCTAGGAGAAAGAATAATAAAACTGAGGCTATTACTGACATGCCTTTCCCAACAGGCAAAGAAGGGATAACAAAGAACTATATAGGGAAACATGCCTACTTTGGCAGGTCAACTTGAAATCTGAGAGCTCTTTTATACAAACATTTCTAATGGGTATGGGATGTGGATCTGAAGAAACTGAGGCAATTGAAAAGATCCCTGTTGTGACAGCACAAAATTAATATGTGGAAGCCTCCAAGGATGGTATTGCCACAATCCACAGTGGGCGTGTCTACACGAGATGCTTTACTGCGCAGTAGACTAATTGTCTGTGCAGTAAAGCATCACCATCTACATGTGCAGGCACTTACTGTGCAGTAAATTCATCTACTATGTGCAGGTAGCAAATTAATCATGTCATAGTTACTGTGCAGTAGCACCCACGTAGATGCAAATTTGCTCCAAATCAGCCCCATCACCAGGGGGCCACCCTCAGGCTAGCCTCCAAGCCACAGGGCTTGGAGTTTCTCCAGCCCCAGGGTAGGGGAAGCTCTTTGTCTGACTCAGCCTGGCCCTGCAGTGAACCCAGGGTCTGTGCCACTTTCTGCCTGCCTCTGACCACTGGGTCTGACAGCAATAGCCCTGGGCTAGCCACAGCAGCCTGCATGGACCCCAGCGCTGGCCCCCAGCCCAGCTCTACTGCCTACCAGTATGTCCAATGCTGTGCCCCTGTCCTATGCACTACAGACACCTCCCCCAAGCCTGGCAGATCTGGACTCTGACCCATAGCTCTGGAGGGCTATTAAAGGAGCAACGCTGGTGTCGTCCCCAACACCACACAACATGTCTCAGGGGCCTAACTGGTCCCAGGACAAGACCATGGACTGTGCTGCACTGTGGGGTGAAGCTGAGGTCAACCAGTTCTCCTGTGATAGGTATTCCAATGCCCATGAGGACCTGGAGAGCTGAATGCAGGAGCATGGGCATGACTGGTTAGCGTTCCAGTGCCACATGAACATCAAGTCCCTGTGGGCACAGTGGATCCATATCACCAACCACAATTGCCTGTCAGGGGATGCCCACAGAACCATGCCCTTTATGTTGCAGCTGGATCACATCCTTGCACCCTGGGGCCCTGGGCAGAGGCACACCATATTTCCCACCACTGGCAGCCTTCTGGTGCCTCCACCGCAGCCTGGCATTGGCAATAAGATGTCAGTGAAGGAGGGCTCCTCAGGGCACCAGGAACATGTCCCACTGTAGTTCTCACTCTCCAGTGTTGTCCAGCAGCTCTAGCAGCTAGGGCCAGCACCACCCACCCTAATGAACTCCAGTTCTTTCCTGGAGGGCGCCCCTGCCTGGCCAGCCAGGCACTGTTCCCCTGCACCCCAGGATACCTCCAGGAGCTGCATATTATTGCTGTCACTGGGGACAGACTGGGGCCACCTGGCATGCCTGCCACACTCACCCAGTAAGCCCCTCCCCTCCCAACCTCTGCCCGTGCCCCCCTTCCCCAAGGGAGCCTTGACAAGCTCCCTCCTGGCCCCCAGATTTCCACCCTCAGTACACAGGGAGGTGGGAGGCAGTGCTGGTCAGATGGCCTACAACAGGGGGTGCAGGAGGAGGTAGTCTACCAGTACCTCTTTCATCCAGTGCCCTGGTCCCCACTGCCAGGTGTGTGGCTTGCTGGGAGTCTCAGTGTGGGGGGCTGTCACTTTTGCTGCCACCATAGCTGGCACTCCCAGTGCCAGGTGTCCTCTGCCTGCTGTGCCTCCACCACCCAGGCCTTGTGGATGACCTCACCCCAAGCCTCACAGATGTTATGTGAAATGTTAAGATGGGTGATGAGGGTGCACCAGTGTCCTCTCAGGCAGCTGAAGGTGCATTCCACCAGCATGCAGGTCTGGCCCAGGCATCAGTTGAAATGCATCTGGTGGAGGTCCAGCTGGGAGGAGTGGGTAGCTGGGGTTCCCGATGAGGGGGGGACCATCACCTTCACCAGCTGGAAGTCCAGCACCCCTGGCATGAAGCACCCACTCTCCACCAGGCCTGGCAGGGTGGAGGTGCAGAAAACATGGGCATTGTGAGTGCTGCCAGCCCAGCTGGTGCTGACAGTGAAGGAACCTCAGTGGCTGACAATGACACTGGGGAAGCCCAGGGTGCAGAACTCCACCATCACCTCCAGGAGATCATGGACTCTGAGTACGGTATGCCCCAGCATATCCTGGAGGGTGCCACAGACCTCCAAGATGGCCTTCTTAGTGATCGACTTGCCCAGGCCAAAGGGGTGGCCAACATGGTGCAGGCTGGTGGGAGTAGCCAGCTTGAACATGGCGACAGCCAACTGGGTGTCCATGGGGATGGACAGCCACATAGTGCTGGTGGGCTGCTCAAGGTATGGGTAGAGCTGGATGAGGAGTTCCTGGAGGGTGGCCCAGATTATCCAAAAGAAGACCAGTTGCTGCTCATCATCCCAGGTGCGCTGGATGCAGCCACCAGTCCTGGCTAGGTGAGTGGGCCCACAGATAGTGGGGCTGGAGCCCCAGGAGCTTGTGGATAGCACCAGTGGTGGTGTCCATGTACGTGTTGTTGGTGTCCCTGCCAGGTCTGGGTAATGGGCCTGGGGCTAGTCATCATCAGCACGGGGGCAGGGGGCCTCAGATGCAGCAGTGAACCTGGCCACATGGCTATGTGGTGCTGGGGGGCACACAGTGGTCACTGTGGCAGCAAAGCACAGTGAGCAAGGTGGCAAGCAGGAGCCCAGGGCACAGGTTGTTACTCCTGGGGCCTAAGGGTGGAGCAGCCACCACACAGTGGCACAGGTTCTGGCAACAGAGTCAGAGAGGGCTATGCCAGCACACTGCCGACTGCTCTGGGTCAGAAACACAAGTGGTCAGGGAGCACTGTACAGAGCTGCCTTTAAAGAGTGCCTCTGGCCCCAGGCAGTTGAGGCCAGAGTCTTGAGTTCCTCTGGTTGCTGTAGCAGGGCAGAGCAAGGCCGGAGGGGCTTAGAGCAGTTTAGTGCCATGAGGAGCAAATCTGCTCCAAAATAGCTATACATGCAGATGCTAGCCCAGGGCATGTCTGCTGCGCAGTAAATTACTGTGCAGTTAACCCATATAGCTTTAAGTGCATGTGTAGATGCACCCAGTATGTTCAAACTTGGGGAAAGGTTTTATATATCATGAGCACTAACAAACTGAATGCTAATACACTCAAATGGAAAAGGAAGCTTTGATCTTAATCCAGCAATAAGAAAAATAAACCCTATGAAATTATTCTAGCTTTTCTCTAGTTATTTTATCTTCTCATATATACCCTTATTAGAAGATGCTACAGCTAAACAGAAAGGTGAGTGCGTATATAAAATACATTTTCATTAAACATGCCAAATTGGACATAGTAATGCTTGACAATGGGCCATAGCTCAGTGGGCATGAATTTTTGCAGTTTGAAATATAGGTTAGACATACAATTGCTCATCACCATTATCCTAATCTAAAAGGTTAGCCAACATGGTGTTAACATAATAAATTGTCTACCAAAAGAAAAAAAAGACTGCAAAAGAAAAAGTCCTGGGTCCAATCTGTAGGTAACATTGTTTAATTACAAAATGGCAGTGATGCCTCATGCACTGAGAAAACTGAAAAGCAGAATGCCTAAACCATTAGAAACTGATTAGGGATGAAGTCACTAGGGACTTGCAGATGTACAAAGGAACAGATCAAATGAAACAAACATTTGAATATGATTTAAGGTCCTGTGAGCTGATAACACTCCTTGAAAATAATGTTCTGTATACCTCTTAAGAATGGGCACAAAAAGTGGTGCCCCAAGAAACACTCCCACAGTTATATGAGGTTGTCATCCCAGATGAACACGTACTACAAAGAAATAGGTGGCACTTTCTCCAAATCCCCAGGGAGGTGATAAGGAATGAGCTGTTTTGTTTACCCAATTAGGTCTCAGAAAAAGACAGCAACCATATACGGTTGAGATAGCAGAGATTCAGAATAGTGCAATCAGAACTAATGAACTTTCTGCTTCCTGAGAACAGTAGTGTTGATGTTTCAGAGAAACTACACATCTGTTCAACAGCACAGTACATCTAAAAAACTAATTAAATATTTATAATTGGTTTAATATTAGGTTAGTTATACATATTTGAATTCAATATTATATTAACTTTAAGGGTTGCCTTTGAGAATTATTGTTATGTTTGGTTGGAAAATGAAGATGTGGGGAACTGTACCTTTAAAAGGTCTGGACATAAGCAAATGGAAGCAGTTGATATGTTGTGTAGAGAAGGGCTTTAAAAAAAAAAACCTACCCCAGAAAGGGTTTTAGGAGCCAGCTGAGAGCCTTTGTCTAATTAAAAAAAAGGAACTGATCAGCAAAGAAAGCTTTGTCTTAGAGGTCAAGGCATGAAATGAAAATTGTCAATTGCCAAGCTGAGTTAGCCCTTGCAAAGGACATTAAAACAAAGAGTAAAAGCTTCTGTAGCCATATAAATAAAGAGAGAATAAGGGAAGACAAAGTGGGGTCCTTACATGACAAAGATGAGGTAGAAATTAAAGATACACAGGCATTGCATCAAAATTAACGTGGTGGGCATGCCATTAGTAGCCCGGCTTGCTGGCTCAAAAGGGCTTCAAGACATTGGTGGGACTTTCCAATCAGGAGGTGATGGAGGAGAGGCTGCCCTGCCCTTGCCCAGAGGGGGACCACGAGGGGGAGGGGGAGGGGAAGAGCCCTGGACCTGATTGAGAACTGCACCTTGCAGGTCTGGTAAACTTCGGGGGGAGAGCCTCTGAAGAGAATATAAGGACAGTGTGCATGCAGCAGATGCACCAAGGGATGAAGAGAAGAGCGGGGCTTAGAAGAGTTGAGGAGAGCTGCTCAGCAGGATGAATCAGTAGCCCAGAAGAGTCCCTGATGACTTTCGTTGGTGGCGGGAAGTGGCAGATGGCTCCAGCGGCCAGGCTCTTGGCGCGCAGCACAGTGCATGGTGTCCACACCCTGGGAGTTGTGTGAGGTGGCTTAGGTCAGAAGCCCCTGGCATGCAGCTAGAGACATGGTGCATAGGTTGGTGCATGGAGCAGGACCCTGGGAACTGCTCGCAGTGGCTCAGGTCCCCAACCTCTGGTACGAAGCCAGGAACTTGGTGCACGAAAGGTAAGAGACCCTGGTAGCCACTTGAGGTGGCTCAGGTCTACACCTGCTACCACTGGGCCAACAGCTCAGTGCAGATGACACTGCACAAGGTGGCTTGGGCCTTCAACCCTTTAGCAGAAAAGGGTGCATGTGCGGGTGCATGGGGCCCCGTGCTGGCCAGTGGGCCAGAAGGAGTAGAGGCAGCTGGGTCTCAGCAGGAGGGGTATTAGCTCGTCAACCAGGAGATGCACACCACCCACCCAGGACCCAGAAGCTGTCTGTGAGTTACCCAGGAAAGGGGATTCCCACAGGGAAGGGGAAAGTTGCTCTGAATGGTGAGGCTGCAGGGGGGGAAGCCTACATGAGGGAAGGCTGCCTGGGTCTAAAGTCTCTCCCTCTGGGCCTGTCCCTGAAGGTCACAGTGGAACCTGGAGAGCATTGAGGATTTCTCCTCCCACTGGCTACTGGAGTGCAGCCAATGCCCCAGTGGGCCACTTGAGGGGTTTTGGGGAAGGGCTTAAGAGGTTATGCGTCTTATATTTTGAAGGTGAGCAACTTATATGTTGTAATATTGTGCCTTATATTTTTTGTACTTCTTTATTTGTGTATTGGTAGTTTAATAGAGTCTATAACCCTGCCTGGGGAATCCACTGGGACCCCTTGCTTACCTGTATTTATCTGTCACTTACCTGGAACCTCGGTGGTGGTGACCCATTGTAGAGAATAAGGTTTATAGTTATAGACACACATATACATCTGTACTAAATAATAGTAAATTTGTACATAGTTAAGCTCCACGTTGTCCTGGTCTGGATCCTTTGGGACAGGGGGAAACTGAGTAGTCTGCAGTTTTATTCGCAGCACCCCTGCCAGCTAACTATCCCCTTCAATTGGACAAGGGAGTACATATCTGTGTACGTCCAAGCTACACTAAATTAATATTTTGCCTTAGTTTTCCATAAGGGTGATGTCGACCATGGGAGTAAAGGCAGGGTGGATTGAAATGGGAATGAGATTATAGTCATGGAAGTTACAACATGCATTCAAATGGAGGACACATAGGGTCCTGTTACACGTTAAAATTAAGGTTGGACAGAAACCAGCTATAGAGTTGTTAGACATTTTCAAGCACTAACTTTATAGCTGCTTGGCTCTTCTTATAGCTGGATAGTCATTTTTATCATGTGATAATTACTTTGCACTTGTGGCTGGTCTTACTCTGCATGTGTGGCCTAAAGTTATTGTACAATTAACCAGTTAATTGCATCATATATTTAATGTGTAGGAAGTGCTATAGTAATCTGCATTTTAGAAATCTGAAAGAAATAGCACATGACACACCAGGGCCAATACCAAATAATTTTAGCAAAACTATCATGTCAGAGATAGTACCATATGATTGAAGAATAACAAATGTAACACATTTATTTAACAAGCGATCCATGCAACCAGAGTTGCATTAGTCTGACCTCCATAAGACTTTGGAACAAATCTTGAATGAACGAATAATTTGTACATGGTGGAAATAAATGCAAAATGGACTAACCTGAAAAATAGATTTTTCAGAAGTAGACCATGCCATAACCATATAATTTTCTTTTTTAACAAGATTTTTAAAATTAATTAACTGTGATAGATCTCATTTATCAATGTTTTGGTAAAGCATTCTGTAAGATATGTGACTGGGTTGAATGCATACATGAGAATATAAAGTTACTTTTTGCTGAATCTATTAATGGCAATGCATGCATAGCTTTATTTTATGTTCACAACATATTATGTGCTTGCCAGCCTGGCAGTGCTCTTTCCCACATGCATAGTTGGACAAATATATTACATTCAATACAGTGGCACATGGGAAATTATTTGTTAAACTGGGAAGATAGGGATTAGTAAAGGAATTGTCAGATAGGTTAAAAACGGATTAAGGAGGGTGGCATTGGCAAAAAGATGTTGTACTGAAAAGGGAAGTATCATTTGCACTCAAAGGGTGCATCCAGACAAGTGCATATGTTGCACATGCAAGCATTTCCCACACTGCTGATTTTCAGCACAGGGGATTTTTCTGACACCAGGAGATCCTGGTGCTAGAAACTAGCAGGGTGGTACACATGGTGGCAGCATGCACAACTATGTGATGCTGCTATTTGTCCCTGAGGAAATGCATATCCACTCTTATGTGTATGTGCCCAAAGGGTGCATCTACATGCGCATTTTACTGGGTGCATCCACACGAGATACTTACTACTTAAAGATGCATACTGCTCAGTAGCTCATTACCACTGTGCAGTAGATCACTGGGCATGACCCATGACGTGACACTACAGCACAGTAGTAATGAGCTGCTGGGCATGTCTATGAGACACTACGTCACCAGAGTGATGAGCTACAGTGACAGTGTTAGTGGACATTAACCGTAATGCTGTTGCGCAGTAAGGTCTGTACAGCATGGTCAAAAATACCCCATGCACTGGGCACATAATGACTTTGGCACAAAAAGTTGGCATGTGCTGATGAAATTTGTTGATGATCCAAAACTGGTAGGTGTTGTCAATGAAGAGGACTGGGTTATATATCATACAGGTAAAACTGGATGACCTGAAGACTGGAGTAACAGAAATGGAAGAAATGTTGGAGTATAAAATGCAAGATCATTAAGGATTAATAGCAAGAATTTCTACTAGTAGCTGAAGACTCCTCACTTAGACCCATAGAAGAAGAAAGACTACAGATATATCTACACATGGTGGTGACATGTCCTGGCTGGAACAGTTGCAGGCACACCACACATACCTGCTCAACTTGAGAAATGCAGGGTGAAGATGATCTGGGGTGTTCCTATCTGACTGCTCTGAAGACCTCAGTTTCTGGTGTATTTGAGAGTAGCCACTGGGAACAGCCCCAGTGCACCTTCACTGATATACTTCTGGGTTTGGAGAATACAAGCAATACTGGTGGGTGGCTGTGATTGAAGCCATCCTGGCTGGGGCTTGCAACTACTGTTATGAAGACATGTTCTACCATCCTCTAACGTGATGCAGCTATTAAAAAAAACAACAAACACAATCTTGGGACAAATCAATGCATGTCCAGGAGACAGAGAAGTATTAGTGCCATTGTACAAAGTACTTTTGAGACCTCACTCGTACAATATAGGTAGAAAAGTCACTAAGCTTACAAGAGGACACTGAAGTGCTTGGGTCATTTAACCTAATGATCAAAGGCCAACAAGGGATAAAATTGCTCTTTTAAGTGTACCTGGGGGTATGTATCAGGGAGAAGAGCTATTAAAAGCTAATAGGCAATATTGGCAAATGGTTATGCAGTAGCTACGAATTAATTTGGGATGGAAAATAAAAGGTTCCTATCCATCAGATGAGAGTGTTTTTTAAATAAAAAAAAACAGCTAGTATTAAAGATAATGCTTGATAAATTTATGAGTTATGAATGGGAGCAAAAACATGACTAGTTTTAAGGTGGAGATTCATGAGTTTTTTTAATTAGATTACATGAATTTGTCTCTGCTGCAGGGAACTAAATGTCATGACCCAGGACATGGAATGGGAAAGGACCACTTAGCTTTGCATCTAGGTCCAATTGCTTGTATACAGTAAGAACTTTTCAATGCTACAAGTGTGCTGATGGGGCATAATTAAGGCCTTTCGTTGGCTTGTTTCATCTCCTCCCACCTATTTGTGCCAGGGATGAGAAGTAGCACCTGTGCAAAACCTGCTTCCTCTCCCATACAGATATTTTGCAGTGTTGGTGCTTACCTTGTGTTTCTAAGCCATGCCTATCTCTTTTAACATGCAACAAGGAGTACCTGGATAATGCAGGATGCTTATTAGGCCTGATTATGATCAGATTTATACCTGTCTAAATCAAAAGTAAATTCAATGAAGTTAATGGGGTTGAAGGCTGCATGTCTATTAGAAGCTTTGCAATGCTTATCAAATTGCTGTAAAATGGGAGTGGAATTATGAGAAGGATTTTTTGTGAGGTTTAATGTACTAGGAAGCTGTAAGTAAAGCAATGAGAATATAATAATGGAATTTATAAATCTGCACTGACTATTAGTTTGGGTTCAGTTTGGACAAGCATCCAAGAGTTCTGGTACCTAGGACCTGGTACCCTGGGGCCGAAGTCATAAATTAGGATTTCATTGGACTTGATGTTGTACAAATAACAAACAGAAAGACATTGTCACAAAGAGGCAATGACCTAAGCATTATAGAAAAGAGTTACATATAGGCAGACAAGAGCTGAAGAGAACAAGGAAACAGTGAGACAGCTTGATAAGCCATGGTCTCAGTACACCGAGACACAAAACACTGAACCTCACTTTCTGGAGTTCTGAAATCCCAGAAATGGGTTGGAAATCACATGACGTTATTACATCTGACTTCTTTGGTCCTAATAGCGAAACAAGTAAACAACATCTCTTGGTACATTTTGACATGTCCAGTTCCAGTCAAGTTCCAAAAACAAAAAAGAAAAAAAAAGAGGGGGAAACAAACCCTCCAAGCTCTAAAAAAGCACAGCAAAGTTTGAATAGAGTGAGAGAGGGGAGGACAGTTCTTATTTATTCAAAACAGTTTCCTCTCCATATTCACAATATCATATTATGATTCGGTTTCTCTGCTATGTAAACTAGCTCTTCTATAAAGGGTGTCTATTCATCTTTCCTCTTTTATTCTGACTACAACAATATTACTCACCAGCTGACTATTCCTGGATTTTACATAAATAGAACAGATAAAAGTCACAGCAAAAAGGGGGAGGAGGGGAGGCCGCATCACCTGACTGCCTTCCACCTCTTGTCCTTCCTTTCTAGTGATACTACTGAAATTAATGAATGCCCTATCTTCCCGCAGTACGGCAGTGTACAGTATATAGCAAAGTCTCTTAATGGGTCAGACCATGAGAGTTCACAACTCAAGCACTCAAGCATGCTTCCCTCATACTAATTGTGTCCAGTCAAATAACAAGATCAGTGCAGATTCTAAATCATTGAGGCTTGTTAAAATGCCACTGCAAAGATTCTTTGTGCCATTTTCAGAGAGTAATTTCATGCTGCGATGTGCTCTAGAAATAGAAAACAGAGGAAGAAGAAAAAAAGAAATACAACTTTCCTTTATAGAATTAACTATATTTCTTCCTGATTACTGTATCAAAAATATGCAACAGGATTGCTTTGATTGTTTAAGAAAAACGCCCTTATAAGTGTATGGCTTTTACAACAGGGTAACTAGAGGTGGGCACAAGACTGACAGTTGCTGCAGCTGCTGACATAGGTGCCATAACCAGTGCCAGGGAATGGACACAACCACTGTCTCTGACACAACTGATACGTGCGGTGCACAGGCTGGTTGTTTTGCCTGAAATATGTATGCATCTCAGTGGACATATGGATTTGCCATCTAAGGGTAGAGACTGTGTTTCCCTAACTCGCGTTAGCTTTCTGTAAACTTCAGTTGACTTTTCCCTTGCATTACAGCTGTGCTTCAATTGTTCTACGGTCCATTGCATTGGAATCCAAATCCATGGTATTGTCTTCTTTCCTGTGTAGTATTGCCGGTGTAACAGCTACTCCTGGCTAGGGGCAAATACAGATCTTAGCTGCATGTACCTACTACAGTCACACCAAGTTGTGTCATATAACATGAAAGCTATACCTGGCCCTGGATCAGAATAAAACTCCATTACCTTCTCAGTAAGCATTCTAGGATTACTGCAGGTTTGGATTCAAGTGCATTAGCAGAGAATACAGGGGAACTAACAGCCTAATGGCAAGACACTTCTAGCACTTTTCCACTTGTGCTCATTCTAATAGCCTGAGGGGCAGACACTACTATAGCTCCATTAGACAGCCTGAAGTTGATGAAAATGTCACATATGCTGGGTATTATCAACTAGGTTACTTTAAAACTTACTATCCATATAACCTTTGTGAATTACATTTAACATGTTTTGAAACATAATCACTGTCATATGTTAACCAGGGCATTAAGGACCTAAAAAGGTCATACAATGAATTGAAATTTCTTTAAATTGCAAATATAAGATGGTTTGGCTTTTGGATTCCTTTTATTTAGCATAGGGACTAAAATCATTCCACACAATGGCTACAATATGTGACCAGGCTTTCAATAAAGCTGAATCTAAAAAATATTAGGAGAAAGAGAAATCAAAGGGCCACTAGATATCCCTCATATTTTAAAATGCAGTATCTTAAAATATTTTCTGTAATGTAGTGTTTCATCAGAAATATTTCTGTGGATATAGTTCTTCTATTGTTGGGGTGGAGAGTGCTTATATGAGGCACTTTCCTGATATTTCATGTTAGGAAAAATAGATTAAAATTCTTTTATAACTGGCAATGTCAAAAAACCTTATGCTGAAAAACTGATGTGCTTTTTTGTCCGTGTATCCATTTTAAAAGTCTATTATTTTCACACACGCATTTTTATTTCATAAGAAGTGATTCCAGAAATAGCCAGCAGCCCTACACACAAGAGAAAGCGTATGTTAAACAGACTAGCAAGCATATTAAATTAAAAATTGAACTTCAGTAAGAGTTTTGTTTCAAGTGTCCAGGGCCATGTGTAGATGAAATGAGAGGCGTGCGTGCACAATACTTTAAAGCAGGTTAAATGCTTTTGCATCACTTTAATGGTGTCAGTGTATGCATGTCTTGGTGGTGTATTGCGCATTAATTCCAGCTGCTGTAGTAATGCGCCTTAAATGACTTGGGGCACAGCAAACTAAAACTCCTTTGAAACACTGGGCTCTGTGCAGCTCCATGGCTCTACATGAAGCCCTACAGGCAGCCTGGCAGCAGCCTGGGAAAGCAGGATCTACAAGAAAAGCAGCGAGCCTGATCTCCACCCCCTAGCCCCACCTAGAGCCTGCCTACCTGAGCTGTGTGGGGGCCCGATGCTTCCCTCTGCGGCTGCGGTGCCCCACGGGACCACCTAAGCCAGATGCTTGCAGGTTGGTGCTGTCTGGGTGGGAGTGTGCAGCTGCTGCGGAGGGAAGCACCATCCCCTGCCCCTCCCTCCCCCGCAGCCCAGGGACCACTCCACCCACTGGCAGCTTACCCTCCCCCCCCCGCCAGACAGGCAGGTAAGTCAGCGGGGTGTGTACACAACACAGGGGTTTAATCAGTCCTAAATTGAAGCAGTGTTTTTAAGACCCACCGCTTCAATTTTGGGCCCCCATTTGTCTACACATGCCCCAGGGTACTAGTACTAGGGTTGATGGGAGAACTGGCTGAGATAGACTAAGAACCATATTAGCACACAAACCGTAAATAAATCTGAAGGCTGTACTGCTATTATGCTTGGCTTTACAGGAATGTATGAGGGTTCAGCCAGCCCTTATCTCAGGCTTATGCCTCAGCGCAGAATCCAGTCACAATAAATAATGTGGCTGGTTATGTAAAAATACAGCTGCATGTTAGGGAAGACTGGAGCACTGACCTTCTCAGAGCACAAGTGCTGTGACCCTGTTTCTCTTTGTGGTGTCTAACCATACAAAGGGGAGGAACATTTTGAACCCATTTAACAGAAGGAACAACAACTGATTTTCAACTATCAGGGAGCCCTCCTGAGACTTCTTTCTGCTGCACACCAGTATAAAGTTGGACTGTCTCTTTTAGGTGTATGTGGTCCTTAACATTTTTTCCTCTTCAAATCTATTTTGATGCTACTTTCCCCATTCAGCCTTATGCTTCTTTATTCAAAGTCACCGTTTTTAACATTCCCCTAAATCACTAGAGGGCTATGATTACCTTCATAGAAATACAAAAGGACCCTGTTCAGCCAGTACAAAACAAGCAAAATAGTCATGAAAATTCATAAAGTATCTCACCATTTAAATCCCTTTAAAGGCCTTTTCCCTCTCTGCAGTGTTTCAGCATTCCAGATTTAAAAATCCTCCAGCCAAAAGAACCTGAAAGAAATCCCTTTGGAATTTGTCAGCATTGATGTCAGTGCAGGCAGCACTCAGCTCTCCAGGACAGTTACAGAACAATATCATGTAGTGTTTTATGATTTTACATCTCCTG
Organism: Alligator sinensis; assembly: GCF_000455745.1. Classification (NCBI taxonomy): domain Eukaryota; kingdom Metazoa; phylum Chordata; order Crocodylia; family Alligatoridae; genus Alligator; species Alligator sinensis. Next base: position 180,823 of record NW_005842090.1, read on the forward strand.
CTTCTCCTGCAGGGATCTGCCACTTGGTATGTTTGTAAAGCCATGGCCATGGATATAACAGAATGCTTTCAGAGTCTAGAATAGGATAACCATATTTTGAAAACACTTACTGAAAATTTACAGCTATGGTCTTTTATAACAAAATGCATCTTGAGCGTTCTATTAAAGACAAGATTCTGGATGTGTTCATTTCATTTCAGAAAAAGGTCACGCTGCACCATCTAAAATAAAATAATACAATAAAAATGCTAAAAGCCAGAGGCAGATGTTTAGTTTTTGTTTCAGGCAGTAAAACACTATGAGTATTCAATGAGGCATAACAGTTTCTTTGCTTGTTGGAATGCACTGTATGTGGCACATGCACAAAAACTACCATGATTATATCTAAACTATTTGGGACTTATTTAAAAGAGTCGGAATGTTTAAAATACTTATGGATTAATCTTTATCCAAAGATTTCAGAGAACTTAAAACATTAAATAACATCTTCCATGACTATTCTGATGTACCTTATTCTTTTACAGATGGGGTAAACTAAAGCAGGGAACAGTATTTTATACTGTAAAATGTATACTTTATAGATTTTAAGTGAAGAACATCATTTTAACTGACCTCCTCTATATCGCAGGACATTGAATTTTGACCAATTCATTCTGGAATTGAGACAATTTACTTATGTTTGGTGAGAGCACTCTTAGACATGTAGAAAATCAGGATTGGCAGGGACCTCAGGAGGTGATCTAGTCCAACCCCCTGCTCAAAGCAGGACCATCCCTAACTAAATCATCCCAGCCAGGGCTTTGTTGAGCTGGGCCTAAAAAACCTCCAAGGATAGAGTCCACAACTTGGTTGACTCTTCCAGAGGCCTGGATGACTCTTCCAGAAACTCATTTAGGCTTGATTTGAAAGCATGAAAATATAGGGAAATCATTGTTTTTCTTGACAGTTTTTTCTAGTGGCTAATCATTCCTACTATTAAAAATGTATTTTATTAGTAATTTGAATGTATCTGCTTCAACTTCCTGGTACTGGTTCCTGTTATGCTTTTCTAGCTAGATTAAAGAGCTTTTTAGTATTAGGTATTTTCCCCCTTTAAAATACTTAGATACTATTATCAAGTCATTTTTCATCTTCATGATAAACTAAACAGATTAAGAACTTCAGATCTCTCACAGTAAGATATTTCTTTCTGACTTTGAATAGTGTTATGGTTTTATTTTTTTAACCTCTAATTTTTCTATATGTGTTTTAAAATGTAGACACAACAACTGAATGTAGTATTCCGTTACTACATCCTAGAATTTGATACTTAATACTTATCCATACTTACTACTCCATATCAAAGGATTGCATTAGCTCTACTTGCCACAGAACTACAGTATCAACTCTTGCTGGATCCCATTGTTATAAACATTAGAACTGAAAGTGTTAAAGTTATCAACAGAATTTAGTTGCTTAATCCCCATTAACTTTAATTTGAAAATCTCATCGTAAATTATGATGGGTTCTATGACAAAAACAGAGGTATGGTATTTACCCAAATACAAGATGACTCTGAATTTAAGATGACCCCCCTCCCCCAGTAATTAGATTCTACACACAGAAAAATCTATAAATTTATTATAATTTTCCATGCATAGATTCTAATTATTAAAGGATCATCTTAAATTCATCCCCCCACTACCGCAAGTGGTAGGGAAAATGGTGATCAGGGGCGCAGTAATGGGACAGGTGGTGGGGGGAAAGTGGAGAGACAGGCAGTAAGGAGGCAGATAGTGTGAGAGCTTACTGCTGCCTGCCCCCTGCTTCCCCATTTTGCCTGTCCCCTTCATTCTCAAGTCCCTGCTCCCCATTTCCCCATCTTCCCTTTCCCCCTCTACATTATTTCTGCCCCCTGCAGCCTTGGGTCCCCACTTCCCCTTCCTCCCATCTCTTCCCAACAATGTTTCTACCCTTGTCTGTCCTTCCATCTTCCTCTTATGTTTGCTTCATGCTGGCAGGTTCCATCCCTCCTGCAATTTGTGGACAATGAGCCTGGCTCCAGACTGGCCTCATATCAAAAGCTCAGAGCAAACATCTCTGCTACAGGGCTAGGCTGAAGCTGTGCTCTGTGCTCCAGGTTACAGCAAAAACAGAGCCTGCAAGCACAGAGCAAAAATAAGAGGGAGAGGGAGGGGGGTAAGTGACATACTGGGGAGACAGGGGGCAGGGGCAGCTTAAGGTTGGGTGGGAGGAATGGTGGGGGATGCAGAGGTGGTGGAAGGCAGGCAGCAGCTGCATCTATGGCACCAAGCAAAGAATGGAGCCAAAGCTAGATCTGCTGCTTGTTCCCTGCCACCTCGTATTCGAATGAAAGATGAAGGGCTTTCCCCACCTCCCCCCTGCCATGTTAAGTGGGGGAAAAAACCTTGTCTTTTAATCTAGTAAACAGAGTATCTAGATAGATACATTTAGCTATTGATATACAGATAAATCCAGCTGTAATTATACAAGCATACACAAAATATCCTTTCCTGTTATAGAAAAATGTATATTTATTGACCACAATAATTACAACCATAACAGCAGCCCAATAGCCAAAGCTCCCTTCCTTCATACCTCAACCCACTCTCTGAAACCAGTTCTCCAAATTACAGGTAAAATATGACCTTTACAGCATGCCTAGAAGCTGAAAACTACAGGTTCTTGAAAACAATATAGCAAATGGTGACATTGTGTGTATGTGAGAGACAGTGAGAGAGAGAGAGAGAGAGTGCATTATTCCCTCTCTAGCCCAACTATTGACCTCATCTTTTATACTTATTTTTCCTGTGCAAAAGCAATATCCATGATTTACAATGCTGCAGCCTGTTTGGCCTGCTAAGCTTCTCTTGAGCCTTCGTTTTCTTCCTCCCATATGTAGCAACAACCTGCTCTTCCATGCTGCCCCCACCATCTGGAAACTCCTCTATGCACTTAATTGATTCTATGATTCTTTCACTTCCCATTTGAAGAAGTATCTTTTCCCCCTGCCTTGCAACCTCTAACTTTGTCTCTAATAAAACAATCAAATCCTACCCTCTAGTTTCCATGTCCTCAGTCAAGCTCCCTTGCACTTAGCATCATAGAATTGAAGGACCAGAAGGGACCTACAAGTTCATCAAGTTCAGTCCCCTGCCATGGGCAGGAAGTTATTGGGTTCCAAAGAGCCCAACAAGGTACTTATCCAGTCTCATCTCAAACACCTCCAAGAATGGCGATGGCACCACCTCTGCTGGGAGCATGTTCCAGGTTCTGGTAACCCTTACAGAAAAAAAGTTTTTTCTTATGTCCAGCCTAAATTTTCCCTCTATTGGCTTGTGCCCATTGGCCCTCATTCTCCCTTGAAGTGCCTTCCTGAAGAGTTGCTCCCCTAGATCTTGATGCTCACCCCTAACATACTTGTAGGTGGTTATCAAGTCACCTCTCAGGTTTCTCTTACTCAGACTGAACAGGCCTACTTCCTGGAGTCTCTTCTCATAGGGCCTATCCTCCAGGCCCCTAATCATATGGGTGGCCTTCCTTTGTACCCTCTTAAGCTTATCCACATCCTTCCTGAAGTGCAGTGCCCAGAACTGGACCCAGTACTCCAGCTGTAGCCTCACCATTGCGAACAGAGAAGGAGAAGCACCTCCCTGGATCTATTGACAACACATCGGCTCATGCATGCCAGTTTTGTTTGCCCTGCTGGCAACCTCATTGCACTGTTGACTCATGTTCATCTTCTGGTCGATTGTGACCCTCAAGTCGCATTCAGAGGCTGTGCCAGCCAGTTTTTTTTCCCTTCTTCACCCCTACCACACAATATACGCAGATGTTACTGTGATATTATGCAATTGAAGTCCTTGCAATACCTTTGTATGAAGAATAGTATACAAAAACAGTCCTGTGCTAATGTGGCAATTGCTATTATAACTAATCTGTTGCATTCACTTTTTAAAAGGGGCTCAGGTTATGCCACCTTTTGCACAGTTGCCATCAACACAAAAAACCTGGTACTAGGCATCTTAGATGTGGCAATTGTCACATTACCACAGGACTATCATACCACACCCATTTTAAAACAAAGTAGTTGTGCTTCATTGTGTGATGGCCAGATCTATTGACTTGTCTTAAGCATTCTCAGAGCATACATCATGCACTCTTGAGCCCTCCAGGAGAAATGTGTGGAAGTTTGTGCAATTGTTGTACCCCTGGAAGCTAGGAGTTGAGCTCCTCTGACAAAGGCAATTATAGGTATATGAAAAAGTAGCAGACTAGGTGCCTAAAGAACTTCACAATTGAACAGGAAGCTGCTTAGTGAGTTTAGATCTCTTCAGAGTCTTTAGATAGCAACTAGCTAGCAGGGCTTTTGAGTTGCAGTGTTGGATTTAAATGTCTCAATTTCACTTAAGTACTGCTTTTGGTGTCTTTGCTGAATTTTGCCCTTGTCTTAGATGCAGATTACCTTGGTATACTGCTCCTAGAAATCAGGTGTTCAAATGTTTCAGTTTCAAATAACTAACTACAGATACCAAATGCAATTTTCATAAGCATCCCCTGACGGTACATCCATACCACGCCCTGGCACTGCCGGAGGTGCCTGGTCTTAAACATACCCCATTCATCCACTCCCACCTATATGTGACAACCTGGAAATATGGATACCCCTTGCAGCCATTCCTGAGATTCTGTCTCTAGTATTCTTTTGAGGGGTGCCCTGGTACAGCTTCACCACCATGGCTGGAGCATTCTTGACAGTGAGTGCCACATACAGTGTCTGGGACATGATGTAGATGTAATATAAGTGACATTAGAGCAGCAATCGTACTGAAGATTCATCAATGTTGTATCCCTAAATCACTTAGGAAATTCAGCTTAAGTCAAATGTCCTTGAATTAAATAAGAATCCTTCAGTAGTTATGACAGCATGGAAGAGCACAAAACGTATGGCTTTGCATCAACAATTCTTATTTCCTTGGCCCTTCAAGCAGCACATACCATCATCCAAACTGTTTAAACACACTTATGCATAATGAACTTGATATTTTTAAAATTGAATAAAAGTAGCATTACTGTTCTTAATATAGAAGGCAAAATTAGAATTCCAGGACTCACGTTTTCATCTAGGAAGATTGCTGCTTGTTCTTCTATAACATTTCTAATGGCTATAATCTAAAGATAGTGCTCCATCTATCCTTCACTCATTTACTTTGTCTGCCTGTAATTTCATAATCCACTTTTCTTCATGTACACTTCAGTAAGGAGATCTGAAAAAATAAACTGGAAAAAACACCCTCTAAGACCTTTTTTATTAAATCCCAAAGAATATACTGAATGCCTACTATATTTTTTTAGCTAACAGCTGTTGCTAGAAGAGGACCGGAAATCACCAGCAGGCCAGAATGTCTGTTATACAGCCTAGTGATAAACACTGAAGCTAGATGCATTATTATTAAGTGACTAGGGAAAGAATAAATAAATCACATTGAGACCATGCAAGCAAAAATATATTCTCGTAGAACTCTTTTATCACAATATGTGCTTAGGCAGCTTTTAAAAACCATTGAGGTTTTATAATATCACTGCTCATATGGGAGAACCCTACACTATATGAGCTCTGGATGGTCAAACAGATGGAATACTCCACTGAGTGGTTTACCAGACACCTGTCATTTCTAAATGGCACTGGATAGTCTGGACTAACCCTTAATGTGACATCTGTGTCTCTGAATTTATAACTACAACTCCATGAGACTACACACACTGAAGTATCTACTTCTGCTTGAATACATGGGTATCATTATGGAATTCATACATGCCAGCATTTTAGGAAAAAAAAAGATTAAACGGCATTATAACACCACTACTAAATGCTCATGGCAGGATCAGGTATTTTTGAGTCACTGACAGAATGATGTGACTGTAGTCAGTCTAAATGAAACAGATTTGGTAGAACAGTTTCAATTATGTACCTAAAGAAAGGTTCTGGACTGAATACAGCCTTATCAAATGCAGTTCACTGAGTATGAAAGCAGTTGTAAATTCAGTGGAACTAGAAACTGCAAACCATGTAATTTGAAAGTGTTCATCATCCAATACACCCTACAGATCATAGACAAGGGCCAGCTTAGTTAAACAAGTAACTCAAAAAATGTGTCAAATTGGATGGCTAAACACAAAGGGGGAAAACAATCTTTGTTGTTACCTACTATATAAAAAATACAATTAAGTACAAACATTTACAGTGTGGTAAGGCACAACAATGAACAGTTCCTATTGTAATTACTCTCAGGGCCCATAAATCTTTGGTATCGTAAGTGGTATAAAGACAGAAATAGACATGATGAAACACAAAAATGTACAAAACCTGCCAAGGTCTCTCCCCAGTTTCCAATCCTCCTTGGCTTACTCTAAAACACATGCAATTGTAAAAATGTTAGGAGCCCCTTAGGATCTGTTGGTCTAGTAAATTAGCAGCCAGCCCCACCTCTTGCTTATTAAAAGAGGCTAATAGATATTTTAAATGAAATCCTAAGAGTATGAAAAAAGAAAGAAAGAAAGAAAGAAACTCCTATTGAGATCTCCAGTTGTGAAGATATGTACTAGCATCCTTATATTCATATGGGGGGGAAAAAGGTCCTGGACATCTTCCACAGACATTTTTTAAGAATGCTGCTTTTGTTTTAATTCCAGCAGGAAGCTAATTTACAGAAGATCCATAAGGCATAGGGGAGCTAAGGTCTTTCAGCTCAACAAACTGACAAGCTAAAAGGGGCAACATCCCCCAATAGTGTCATTACCTGAAGCCTAAGTGAACATTGCTAGTTTTTGAAGCTAACCATTCAGGTTTGTCATCCCTTATTCTTATTAACATTATTCTCAGACAGACATTGCTGTGCCGTCCATGCCAGGAGAACTAGTACTGCATGACTATAATTCTTCTTATACTTTAATGCCTGGTTTCCATTTCTATGTGCAAATGTTTCTAAGCAAGGTTAAGTTTTCACAGAAAGACTAGTCTAAAGAATTAACTTTAGAATTAACCTTGGTCATGAGGACAAAATTCTTATCTGAACATCCTGGTCTGCAGGGAAACTATTGGTCTGTACTCTATAGACAGCCCACTCCCTGGGCACTGCACCTTTAACTCTGATCTCTTTAGAGGGTACAAATGGGCAACCTCTGCATTTCCCCAGTTATGAGAGGTTCTTATATAAATAGTCCAAAAGGTGAAAGAAACCTTTTAGCATTTCTTTCCTTCCTATACACACTTGCACAAGGATTGTCAAAATCTGACCCATAGTACTCCGATCCTCAGAGTATAACAAGCATGTGGAAAAATAGAGAGATATGGACAATGAACACTTAGACCCTATTTCAGTTTTCCAGATATCAAATAATAACCCAGGCTTTCCATGTCAAAAACTAGATAATATTGATGGAGCCTACCAGTATTTTTAAATAGTTTTTCTTTTAAGACTAGTTACATTTGTATGTAATGGTGCAGGGTACAAGCTACACTGAGTGTTTTTAAGTGATTATGATCTGCAATAATTAGGGGCCTATTGACTCCATAGCTTCGGTCTTTTATCATCTATTGTGCTTTTTAACTGGTTCTCACTGCTGTGTAAGATGTCTTTGTTTCTGCATGTTCCACACTCTCAAAGGCAATTCCTTGGGGAATGATACCCATAACAAAGGATGAAACACATTGGTTGACATGGTAATGATAATCCTGGATTCGTCTAGAGTTGGTGCTTCTAAGAGATGAAAACATGGTTCTTCATACTCAGAACCTCCTGGATATAGCTAGGTAACTGGAGTTAATCAGCTTCCCATATTCGAATACATAAACCTCTCTCATATATTAATGAGAATAGTGTTAACAATTCATGTAGTTCCCACCAGTCATGTCTCACTATTTGCCAGCATTTTTTTTAGTTCATCTCTTCTAAAGAGCACATAAGTCAGAATTGTAAATGCCTCTGGAAGAATATCACTTTACTCTGATGTTTATGATTAGAGCACCTTTGCAAGCATATTACTTGCACTGCCTTTGAGCTACATAGCAGAGACAGGCATAACATGCTGTAATATCTGGAAACTGGAGATAACAAGTTAAGACTAGACACAGGTTCACTTTTTAAGAGAGTGATTAATCATTTAACAGTTAATGCTGGGATGATATAGGCATTTCAGACTAAGTACAGACATTCAAGAAGCCTGCCACGGAAGCACTCTAACTTTTGAGCTTTACTCTAAGCACCCATGGTTGGGTCAAGAGGAAGCAGAGCACACATTAGCCCTTGGAGTGGAGGGGAGCGGGGGACTCAGAGATGGCCTGCATGGCCCGAGTGCAGCAGGTAGACGGGGCTCTCACAACCCTCCCAATGTGCCCCACAGGCTTCCTAGACTGCTGAAAACTCCTGTGGGGAGCTAAATGGCTGAGCTGCCCCTGATTGGCTGGTGGGGACATCATGGCCACACACCTGGATACCTCCCTGTGCACACACACACAGAACCCAAGCAGCCTGGACACACACACACAGGCAGACATGCACAAAAAGAGCACAGGCATCTGGGGCATGACTGGGTCATCAACTTTCACGTGGCCAATGAGGACAATGCCTACCTCTTGTGTAATTCCCTGTTCCCTGGGGTGATGGAGAGTGGGCATTACACTCCTGGGGTCCCTGGTTTCATCATCAGTGATGTAATCATTTCCCTAATCTTCACTGGGGGCCTAGCCTACCCCGTCCTGCCCTGACTCATGTGGTCATATGGGCAGCAGATGGGTCACCAGAAGGTGCACTTCAACTAAGAACTGGGCCTGGCATCACAAGCACACATAGCACAGGCATGGGGAGTGGGACAGCCTCTCACCAATGTGTATGGCCCTGGCCCTGCACAGTGACAGGCTGTCCAGATCTGCAAAGACCTGGCTGACTACCTCTTTACCTGCTTGGACCGGGAGGCCTTCCTTTAAGTAGGGCCCAAGGGCTTTGAGTGCCTATGATCTGACACCAGGCCATGGGACTCCTCCCATAGGCTCTTCTGGCCCTGTGTCACAGGCACTGCTGCCCACAACCCAGGTACAACATGAGGAAGAGATGTGCCTCATTTTGATCAAATGTTGAAGCTGCCAAACTGTTAGTGTGTCTAATATAATAAAACTGTGCAACACTGCTCACTCCAGAACTTGGGATCTTCTACTCAGTTAACATTGAGAGAATGGGGAAAGACCTTGCCTGCAGCACTGGGTGGTCATCCTGTTGATGGGAGGATGGGGTTGGGAAGCCATGGGACAGGGGGCACAATTTAAACACAAAATCTTGGGTTGCAGGGAAATGCCACATGAAAACTGCCACCCTTCAGTTTAATTAAATGCTCCAGCTGACAGACCTTTTTGTGTGAATAATATAGAAAAACTGGAATGTTGCCCATTCTGAAACTTAGATCAGAGCCCAGGGGGCTGGGCCCACAGTAGCCTGGCCCTATGTGTTGATGGGATGCCCTCCTCATCCCCCATTCTCTTTGGAGCCCTGAGCCTATGCCAGTGACCACCACTGGTTCAGCATAGTGAGTTGGCTCGGGAAGGTGAGATGAGTAAATGCTGGTTCTGGCATTGGGTCTCAGGCAGCCTGGTCCCCTTCCCCTCCCACACTAGTGATCCCCAGAGTGGGGGTGGAGGGGAACCAAAGGGCCAGAGGGAACAAGGAGAGGGTGGTTGGAAACATGGGCTTTGTTGACCCTTGTGACAGCCTGGGGGCAAGTATAGAGTGCCACCCGGCATGAGGGTGGAGTGAGCGGGGTGACACAATGCTCCATTGGACGCCAGCAGAATGCGCCTTACCATGAGTTGGGAAGGGATGTGGGACAGACATTTGTTACTGTGCTCTAACCTACAGCTCTGAAGTCTAATACCATATCAATCCAGGGTTATCTTAGAGCAGGATCCACCATTTTTACAGAGCTCTACAAGCCCTGACTGTCTGCTTGGTAACAGCTGTAGAGCACTTTCTGTGTGCCTACTATGCAGTAAGTATAACTTCCTTACTTGGCCTCAGTGCCTACCTTTTAGGTGATTTGTTTCTAAACTAGAATTCAAAAATCCATGTCAGGAACATGGGCTGTTTATGCAGTGCTATGAAAAGTTACATATCTCAGAACAAAATCTACATCCGGCACATACTGAGTTGGGAGCTGCCTAGATTTACCCAATAGGAAATACTGAATACCGGGATGAGTTTAAAGTTCTGGAGCAAGGGAACCTTTCTGAGGGCTGTAGAGAGATACCTTACTCCAATCATGAGCCACAATCTAGAAGCATCTCCTGTAGGCATGAAACTATGCCATTGCTTTCAGGACTGAAATGTCTTTAAAAAAAACTGATAAAAGAGGATGTAGCAGGGCCTCTTCCTTTTTATTATGATATCCTAGTGCTTAGAGCATTGTCAGGAAGTGGGAAACTTAGGTTAAATTCCTGTTGATCATGGGCCTCTAGTGTAGAAAAGATATCAGGATTTACTGGGCCAGAAACAGAAAGCACAAAGGGGACTTGGACTCTGTGGCGAAGCGATTAGAGTATTTCCCTGGAAAGCAGGAGGCCTAGGTTTTTCTCTCTGCTCCCAGGTCTGTTTCTCCATGTTATCCCATGACTGTTTCATGGGATATGAAATAAAAAATGGTCCTGGTGACAGGAACCAGAGCCTAGGTCTTCTGATTCCTAGTGGAATGCTCTAACCACTGGGTCACAGAATCATACTCTACTAGTTTTCGCTCTCTGTCCCAGAAAATCTTGAATTTGTTGTTGTTGTTGTTGCATTGTGAGACAGCTTCAAACAGGAGAGGTTGGAAGTGCCACCCCCAGAGTAATTTACAGCCTAATGACTAGAGCACTCTCTTGGGAGGGGAGAGATCATAGTTTGAATTATGCAAAGAAGAATCTCCCAATTCCTAGCTAAATACTATGTAAAATAGGGATCCACCACCACTTACCACTTCCTTCAGCCACATTTAAAGGAAAATGGCATCCTGAAGTCCATTTCATAAGGATCCCAATCCTTCTGGTCTATGTTATATATGCTCTGAGGACTACTAGGTTAAGCCCTTTAGGAGACTTAGGTAGAGGATCCCATTTGGGCTAAGGCATGAACTAGCTAAGCTGTCTAGTTCTGGGAAGACTGGGGCAATTCTGGTCATGTGTGGTGGCACAACTTTAAAATAAAAAGGCAAGATGCCTATGGAATTTAGGCATGAGAAGGGCTTCCTGGTATCTGAGAAGGGAGTTTTAGGATGACATTTTTGGACTTAGAAGGGTAAATGACAGCTAACTCCTTTGCTGGATCTGGTTCTTGGTGTTCTGCCTGTCTCTGCAAGTCTTTGTAACCAAGATTTGATGGTACAATTTAAAAGTATAAGGAAAGAAAAGCTGATGTTATAATGGAAATTAATAAATTCAATTAACATACTGAAAAAGAAACTTAAATGTGTAATTATACCACCAGCATTAATTTAACTGCAATGGTGAATCAGTAATAAGAAGAGTGAAAACCTTACTACCAAGATGAAAACAGTCAAAATGAATGAAAGTTCTATTATATATGGAGGTACTTGTGATTCAGAATAGTGCTGCTACAGATTTCTTTGTTATTCACTCATAACCCTTTTTCTTCGTTCAACATGCTAATTCAGGGCAGGATCATTATACTGCAATGTTGCATGTGTTGACAGTCCCTTATGTGCACGTGGAGCCCAGCCCCTTATGCGCATGTCCAGCTAAAGGCATGCAGTAGAGGTCTCTCTTTCATGGATCTGGGCTTAATATAATTTGCTATGGGTAAGATGATGAATTTTCAAAGAAATAGTGATACTAGAGAGAATGAAATCGATGCGATGATATTTGAGTTTTGATATAGTATGGTTTTTGCTGACATGAATGACTATGGAAAGACACAATGCATCATCTCACTTACAGTATTACAGTAATACAGTGAATGCGATATCAGCATGATAAATCTCTCCCCCTTATTACTAATTTGATATTGCTCAATGAATCTCCTTGAGCTGAAATGAGCTTGTATTTCTCTCTCCAAGTAATCAGATCTCTCAGATCTATTCATCATCCATGATATTAACAGACACAAATCTTAAACTCCAGTCCAGTATGGAAAGTGATGTCTGCTTTTTGCATAATAGACTCGAGATTAGAACATTTGCCTAAACAGTGTGAGCAGGATTTTTGTCCTCCTTTGGCTTGAGGGGGTTCAACCCCCCCCCGCCACACACACACACACACACACACACACACACACCCACTTTTACTTTGCAGGAAGGTTTATTAACTGTAAGACTATAGAATGGGGGTGTGGGTTACTCTTCACTTTTTGTTGAAATTGGACAACCACGTAGAAAGGAATGCATGAATTCTGGAACCATCCGAACAAACATTGTAGCCCAGTAGTTAGGGAATTACCCAGTAAGGCTGCAGTCCTAGGTTCTAGTTCCCCTGCCAGGACTGTTTACGCTTAGTACATTAGCAATTATTGCTTAAAAACCAGAAATAACCATGGCGGTGGGGGCTGGTATCTAGGATACAGGTTTTTTGTCCCCCTTTGGCTTGGGGGGGTTCCCCCCCCCCGCCACACACACACACACACACACACACACACACACACACTTTTACTTTGCAGGAAGGTTTATTAACTGTAAGACTATAGAATGGGGGTGTGGGTTACTCTTCACTTTTTGTTGAAATTGGACAACCACGTAGAAAGGAATGCATGAATTCTGGAACCATCCGAACAAACATTGTAGCCCAGTAGTTAGGGAATTACCCAGTAAGGCTGCAGTCCTAGGTTCTAGTTCCCCTGCCAGGACTGTTTACGCTTAGTACATTAGCAATTATTGCTTAAAAACCAGAAATAACCATGGCGGTGGGGGCTGGTATCTAGGATACCTCTAAAGCAGGGCAGTGCCTCCTCAATGGTTCCTCCTTACTTGCTCTCCTCTGGGCTCAATAAATCTTGCAGAACTGGCTGTCTAGTGGCCCAGATTCAACAAATGGATTGAAGGATATCCCCTCCAACCCACCAACCTATTCTATAACCTAGGGTCACAGCGTTTTCCCAAGACGTGGGGCATGTAGGTTTGAATCTCCACTGACTGAAAGTTTCCCCCCTCACCACCATGTCCTTGAGAGTTGTTCTAAGAAACTCTCTAATTGGCAGCCATTTTCTTAAGTTAAACTGGCCATAGTTGTACTCTAAGGACATGTAACCGACTGGTGACTTATGCAAACATTATACAGTGACCCAGTTCTGGTCTGGATTACATCAGTTAGGTACCTAGCTGCTTGAAATCTGATCAGCTATAGGGCAAACCCAGGATTAGGGGGAAACAAGTGTAAGACCATTTTTCTTCCAGTTAAAAAAACCTTTAAAGATACGAGCTTGTTACCATGAAATAACAATAAATAAGTAGTTACATTATTTTCCTTGTACATGTGCATTGTGAATCCAAGTGACAAGGACAGCAATATAAAATAGCTTATCTTCTTAATTTAAAAAATATGGACTACAGTAGCAATATTTGTCTACTGCTACCAATGCATGTGGCACTGACAACTGTTGCAAAGAGCTCACAATGTAAATTAAGGTTTCTCTGAAACAAAGCTTATAAGAGGTCTCCCAAACTGTACACACTGAGGATCAAGAATGCCCTGGATCTTATCAGAGTCAAGTGAAAATAGATTTAAGTGGTGATGTTTTACTGTACCCAGTGTAACAGGACTTGTTACAGATTAGGAGACTCTAGCCATGGAAATATGCATTGTCAGTTGTCATAAATACAAATAAAGACTTCACACATCACTTGAAAGCACAAAATGTTAAAGAGCACTTCAGAGCACAGCATTACAAAGTGCGCTAGGGGGCTTGACAATTTGCTAGGGAAACCCCACTGATTGCACAATGATTACATCAGTTCCTGGATATAGTAAGTAAGGACAGGGCAGCTCGATTTGAAGTGGGGAGGACTTGAACTATGTTTAACTGGACGACCATAGTTGGATGAAATTCCATATTTGCTGTTTTTGCTGGGACCACAATTTATTTTCTAGTAAAAATAATAAATGCTTTCAGGTTTTCCTTTGCAATCCTAGAAAGAGGTAGACATCTTGTCCTGGTAAAGACTAATACATTGCTTTTGTTTTGTTTACATTTAAATAGCATTGATATCCTAAAGCTATAAAAATAAGCATAAACACTGCATGAACTTGCATAATTTTATATGTTGCTGCAAGCAATAAGGTCCCAATAAAAATAATAAGTGTGACTATATGTTTCAGAGATCTGAGGTTAGAGGATAATATGATATTGATAGCTCATAAAACATGATACCTCTCCTGTATGCTGTCTGCCCCTTGAGAGCCTTCACAGAAGGCTATTATTATTATCCAGCCAAGCAGGCCACACCATCATCTGTCATGTTTTCTAAGTGCATGTCTGAATTGTTTGCCAAATCATTGTCTGGCATTCTCCTAACATCACTATGAGGGACATGGCTGGAGTGTCCCCAATGAGGGTGTTAAGTAGCATATTACAATCACATGTGGCAGTGTAGGTTTACATCAGGGTTTATAGTGAGCATGTGTTACTTTCATTAGCCTAAGCTTCTCTGTGCCTAATGGATAATGTCTGGGTATATTAAATGCAGCTTGAAAAAAATGAGGCTGAAAAGAAAAAAAATCGTTTGCTCTTACAGGAGTTTCTTGTAACAGAAAATCATAAAATTACAGTAAAACCTCTGTTATCTGGCATCCCCAGGGAATTGGGAATGCCGGGTAATCAAATATGCCGGTTAATCAAATATGCAGTGTCCAGTGTCCTCCCTGGCATCAGTGTGCCAGGGGACAGGGAGGGGGGCCCCAAGCAGGCTGCTTTGCCCTGGGCTGTGGTCCACAAGGAAGAAGTGAAGAAGAAGAGCAACTCTGCTCATGGCGGTGAAACCGGAAGTGGGACTTCCAGTTTCGCTTTTGCCGCGTCCCTTGGCAAAATGACAGATGCCAGTTAGTGGAGCTTTCTGGCTGGTAAAGTGCCAGATAACACAGCTTTTGCTGTAATTGTGTATCAGATTTTTTATATCTGACATACTTTTAGGCTAGGGACTGACACTACACATAAACTGGTTTAAGTGATCAGAAACTGGCTTAAATCTGTAACAGAACAGACATTCAGTACATGTAAACCAGTTTGAAAATGGCTGAAACCGGTTTGAGATAAACTTAGTTGAATGTAGTATCAGACTTAACTGATTTGGGTCAAACTGGCTTATGCAATGTGTGTCTGCAACTTAAACCCCTTGCTGGTTTAAGTTAAATCAGAGTCCCCCAGCATCCTGGCATGCTCTCTGGGCTGGGCAGGGCTCTCTGCTCCACAGCAGGGCTGTCCCCTCCTCTCTGTTCCCTGGCTGGAGCCCAGCACAGACTTGCAGGCACAGCAGGGACTGCTGATTTCCCTGTGCTTCCCTCCTCCCACCCCCTCACCACTCGCTGCTTAAGCAGGGATCCCTTTCTCCTCTCTGGCACAGCAGGGGCCATAGACAGCATGTGGTATGCTAGCTAATGCTGTGTAAGGCTCCAGCAGAGACTGCAGAAACAGCAGGGTCTGCCTAGTTTCCCCCTGCCCCAAACCCCCTTGCTGCTCACGCAGGAAATTCCCTCCTCTCTTCCTCGAATGTCCTACAGCAGGGACCCCAGCCCGACAGACCCTAGGAATGTGGTATGCTAGCTAATTGTCTCTCTCTCCAGTTTCACTGAGGCAAGCGGACAGAACAGTGACCGCTTAGGGCTGTTTGGAGCTAATCAACAGGTCATCTGGTAAGCTGTTTAAGAAGTTTGAAGTAATGGAGAGAGGCCATTGTTTTGCTAATCGGGTGATAAAGACTGTTATCACTATCAGCCCTCAGCTGGCTTGCTTGCCTGCCTGTCAAAGCACAGAGGCAGATTGAAAAGCTCCGTATTATCAACAGATGCATGCACTGCACACCCCCCCACCCCTTGCCTCAGTGTGTTAGCCCGAGGCTGGAGTCTGGCAAGACCCTCTTTGGCCCCACTCAGCTGCCTCTCCAGGCAGTGGAGAGGAGGCGGCTGAGTGGGGTCAAGGAAGGTCTCGCCCCACCCTGGCTCCTACTTGGCCCAGCCCCGCAGGGAGAGAGTAGGTGAAGGGGAGAGGGTACCTACTGGTCACTCTCTGGTGGGGCAGGGTACTCTAAATCCCAGGTACGGTCCCCCCTTGCCTGGGAGCAGTGTAGTTCCAATGGCAGGCCCACTGTGCATGTGTGCAGTTTAAAATGGCCCACCAAAGCAGAATAAAAACACAGTCAGGCTCCAGGAGCGGTGAGAGACATGTGGGTGGAAGCTCACTGAAACCCTGCTCCCCAAAGCCCACCAGTGACCCCCAGCAGCTGCGGAGCACCCTGATGACCACCAGCACAGCTGGAGGTAAGCAGGGCCCATGTTGGGAGGGGGATAACCCCAGGCAGTGGAGAGGAGGTGGCTGAGTGGGGCTGAGGAGGGTCTTGACCCTCCCCAGCTCCTACTTCGCCCAGCCCCCCAGGGAGCCACGTGACTGAAGACTCGCAAACAGGCCACACAAACAGGCGTGCTTGTCTACCCGTGTGTGAGTTAGTGCAGAGTTTGCACAGGAGGGTGAGCGGGAGGGCCTGGGGCCCTGCCTGTGCACCCTAGGGAAGGCAGTGCCAGCTGCAGCCAGCCTCCCAGCAGCATCATGCAGATGGGCATGTGCCACAACCTGAGAGCCCCCTCAGGGTCTGCGCCTCACCCCTCTGGCACCTCAGAGGACTCCACCGAGATGGAGCCCATGGTTCCGGGCTCCACACAGATAGAGCCTCTGGCTCTTGGCTGAGGGGGCTGCCTGTCACTTTTTCAGGCTCTGGGGTCCAGGAGCATGGCCACATCCCCTTGTGAGGGGAGACTGCCTTTTGGGGTCTCTGGTGAGCCAGCTGGAGGAGCTCCAGGCCACAGTCCAGAGACTGTGTGCCATCAGGGATGGTGAGCAGGAGATAGACTTCTGCTGTCAGGCCCTTCTCCCCCTGGAGGAGGAGGGTAGACCAAGGTCTCTTTCCAGGACAAGGGAGGACTCCAGGACCTCCCATTCTGTCCAAACAAGGGGATGGGCCAAGGTGGTCAAAGGCCCCAAAGCTCACCACACCAAGGTCCACACCCCGTTGGAGCTTTGCAACAGGTATGAACCTCTTGCAGCCCCAGCATAGATTCACAGATTCATAGATTCATATGAATGCAGGCAACACAGGCTCAACTGTAGCTACCACCCCCACTCTCCCTAAGACAAAATACAAAGTGTTTCTTGTGGTAGACTCCATCTTGAAGAGGACTGAGAGGGCAATATGCCGGCCTGCCCCCTTAGCCCAGGAAGTCTGCTGCTTCCCAGGAGCCCATATCCAAGACATCGCAGAGAGGACCTCCAAGCTCCTTTGGCCCACTGACCACTACCCTATGCTCCTTATCCATGTGGACACAAATGACATGGCTCAGAGCCCTCCCAGCAAGGTCATGAAGCACTACAGGAATTTGGGAGTGTGGGTTAAGGGGTTGGGAGTTAAGGGGTTCGGGTGTTTTTCTCGATCCCCCTGGTTTCGGGCTATGGGCTGAGGAGGGAGAGGAGGATCCAGGTAGTGAACCAAAGACTGTTTCATAGTTTCATAGTTTGTAGGGTCAGAAGGGACCTTGACAGATCATCAAGTCCAACCCCCTGCCATGGCAGGAAAGAGCACTGGGGTCAAACGACCCCGACAAGGTGTTCATCTAGCCTCCTCTTAAAGACCTCCAGGGTAGGAGCCAGCATCACTTCTCTTGGAAATTGGTTCCAGATCCTGGCCGCCCTGACTGTGAAGTAGTGCCTCCTGATGTCTAGTCTAAATCTACCCTCTGCCAGCTCGTGACCGTTATTTCTAGTCACTCTTCGTAGTGCTCGGGGGAACAGGGACTCCCCCAATGCCTGCTGATCCCCTCTGACTAGTTTGTAACAGGCCACTAGATCCCCCCTCAGCTTTCTCTTGTGGAGGCTGAACAGGTTCAGGTTCCTTAGCCTCTCCTCGTAGGGCCTGCCCTGCTGCCCCCTGATTGTGTGGTGGCCCTCCTCTGGACCCTCTCAATGCTGTCCACATCCCTCCTGAAGTGTGGCGCCCAGAACTGGAAGCAGTACTCCAACTGCGGCCTGACCAGTGCTGCATAGAGGGGGAGGATCACCTCCTTGGACCTGCTTGAGATGCATCTGTGGATGCATGAAAAGGTGCGGTTGGCCTTCCTGACCGCGTCCCCACACTGTCAGCCCATGTTCATTTTGGCATCAATAATGATTCCAAGATCCTTTTCTACCTCTGCACTGACAAGAAGGGAGTTCCCCAGTCTGTAGATATGCTGCTGGTTCTTCCTCCTCAGGTGCAGTACCTTGCACTTGTCAGTGTTGAAACCCATCCTGTTCTCATCTGCCCATCCCTGTAACCTGTCTAGGTCCAATTGCAGCCTATTCCTCCCTTCTAGCACGCCCACATCCTCCCATATCTTAGTGTCATCAGCAAATTTGAACAGGGTGCTTTTTACCCCCTCATCCAAGTCACTGATGAAGATGTTGAACAGCACGGGTCCAAGGACCGAGCCCTGGGGGATCCCACTGCCCACATCCCTCCAGGTTGAAAATGACCCATCCACCACCATTCTTTGGATGCAGCCCTCCAGCCACTTAGGGACCCATTTGACTGTGTAGGTGTCGACGCCACAGTCCCCTAGTTTTTTAATGAGAATGGGGTGAGAGATGGTGTCCAAGGCCTTCCTGAAGTCCAGAAAGACTATGTCCACTGCTACCCCTGCATCTAAGGATTTTGTAACCTGGTCATAGAAGGCCACTGTGGCACTGGTGTCATCAGGAAGGCTTCGGTTTCCGTGACCACAGACCACTCTTTGGTGAGAGAGGCATCGAGCTGCTGGAAAGGGATGGCCTACACCTCTCTCTGCTGGGGAGGAGGCTCTTCTCAGCCAGACTGGCTGACCTACTCCACCAGGCTTTAAACTAAGCATGCCAGGGAACAGGGGGACTACCGCCACTGCTGGCCCACTGAGCAAGCCTTGCAAAGCCAGAAGGCCAAGGCACTTAAGGGAGCACACCCCTTCCCCAGCCCTGAAACAATCTGTAGGCAAGGCAAGGGCCCCCAAGGGGACACTTGCATGCCTGTACACAAATGCCAGGAGCTTCGGGAATAAACAGGAGGAAATTGTCCTCCTGCTTAACACAAATAATTACAATGTCATAGGGAAAACAGGGACCTGGTAGGAATACACCCATGACTAGACCATGAGTACAGATGGCTATACCCTATACAGGAGAGATCAAGTGGATGAAAGGGGCAGGGGTGTAGCTCTCTATGTCAAGGAGAGCTACATGTCCCTGCAAGCTGACATTGGTGCCAAGAGTGGACAACTGGAGACTCTCTGGGTTAAAATCCATGGGGAACATGGCACAGGGGACACAATGGTGGGAGTCAACTACAGACCTCCCACCCAGAATCAAGAGCTTGACCAGGAGTTCGCCAGGGAATTGGCTGAGGCCGCACACTCCTGGTGCATGGTTGTCATGGGAGACTTCAACTACCCAGACATCTCATAGGAAGAGCGCTTGGTCAAATCCGAACGGTCACAAAGCTTCCTCACATGCGTGGATGAACTCTATCTGACAGAAGTCTATGGACAACAAGAGGTAAAGCACTGCTCGACCTGGTACTGGCAATGGGGGATGATCTAATCAGTGACCTAACAATTGAAGGGAAGCTGGGTGACAGCAACCACAAGCTGATCATCTTCACCATCTGCTGTAAAGCTGGCAAGTCAGTCAGCAATACAGAAGTCCTTGACTTCAGGAAAGATGACTTTGACAACTCAGGAGGCTTGTCGATGAGGCCCTAAGGGACCATGACCCCAAGGAGAGGGGAGCTCAGGAAGAGTGGTTGCTCCTCATGGGAATAAATCCTTGATGCACAACTTAATGCTATTCCATCTCAGAGGAAAGGCAGCAAAAGGGCACAGCAGCCCTCTTGGCTCTCCAGGGAACTAGCGGACCTCCTGTGGCTAAAAAGAAAGGCCTACAAAGGATGAAGGACAGGATCCACCTATAAGGAGGAATATTCTGCACTGGTCCGGTCCTGCAGGGAGCGAACCAAGAAAGCCAACGCTTGCAATGGAACTCCAACTGGCTACAAATATCAAAGACAATAAAAAGTCCTTTTTTAGATATGTGGGGAGCTGGAGGAAAAGCAAGGGCAACATAGGACCCCTGCTAAACAAGATGGGACAACTGACAACTGATGCCCAGGAAAAAGCCAACTTGCTAAATGGGTACTTTGCGTCGGACTTTCACCAGTCCCATGGGACGCCCCTGCCCATTACGGTACAGGGACACCTGGGTGAGGGAGATTCCTTACCCTCCATCAGTGCTGACCACATGAAGGAACACCTTGAGAGGCTGGACACCAAGTCAGCTGGCCCTGACAATCTACACCCCAGGGTACTCAAGGAGCTGGCTAGCGTCATAGCTCAGCCGCTGGCACAGATCTTCAAGAACTCCTGGTGCTCTGGTAAAGTGCCCAAAGCCTGGAAGAAGGCTAAAGTGGTGCCTATCTTCAAGAAAGGGAGGAAAGTGGATCTGGCAAACTACAGGCCTATCAGCCTGACCCCTATCTCGGGGAAGGTCTTAGAAAAGATGATCAAAGTGGAAATTCTTAATGGACTGGCTGATGGCAACATTTGGAGGGATAACCAGCATGGGTTTGTTGTGGGTAGGTCTTGCTTGACCAATCTTATTTCCTTTTATGACCAGGTGACCTATCACCAGGACAAGGGAGAGGAGATTGATGTCATATATCTTGACTTCATAAAAGCCTTCAGTCTGGTATCGCATGATCACCTCTTGGCAAAACTGGCCAACTGTGGCCTTGGGTCCACCATGATCTGCTGGCTGGGGAATTGACTCCATGGTCGGACGCAGAGGGTGGTGGTTGATAGAAGACAATCGTCATGGTGCGCTGTGATCAGTGGGGTCCCTCAAGGCTCTGTCCTTGGACCTATAATATTCAACATCTTCATTAATGATGTGGACATTGGAGTCAAAAGAGGACTGGCCAAGTTTGCTGATGATACCAAACTCTGTGGAAAAGCATCCACACCTGAGGACAGGAGGGCAATTCAGGCTGACCTTGACAGGCTCAGGAATGGGCGGATGAGAACCTGATGTTGTTTAACACCGCAAAATGCAAGGTTCTCCACCTTGGGAGGAAAAACCTGAAGCATCCTTATAGGCTCGGCAGTGCTACGCTGGCTAGCACTATGCATGAAAGGGACTTGGGGGTCATGATTGATCACAAGATGAACGTGAGCCTTCAATGTGATGCTGCTGCTAGTAAAGCGAGAAAAACACTGGCTTGCTTCTCAGACAAATCCCAGGATGTCATTTTCCCCTTGTACTCAGCCTTGGTGAGGCCACAGCTGGAGTACTGCATCCCGTTTTGCGTTCCACAATTCAAAAAGGATGTGGAGAAGCTTGAGAGCATGCAGAGGAGAGCCACATGCATGATCAGAGGTCAGGAAAACAGACCTTATGATGAGAGGCTGAGAGCTATGGGTCTCTTCAGCCTGGAAAATCACAGGCTCAGGGGTGATCTGAGGGCTGCCTATAAGTTTATCAGGGGTGTTCACCAGGATCTGGAGGCACATTTGTTCACCAGAGCTCCCCAAGGGATGACAAGGTTGAACTGTCAGAAACTCCTCCAAGACTGTTTCAGGCTGGACATAAGGAAGAACTTCTTTACTGTCTGAGCTGCCAAGGTCTGGAACAGCCTGCCGCTGGAGGTGGTTCAAGCGCCTACTTTGAATGCCTTCAAGAGAAATTTGGATGTTTATCATGCTGGGATCCTGTGACCCCTGCTGACTTCCTGCCCTTTGGGCAGGGGGCTGGACTCGATGATCTTCCAAGGTCCCTTCCACCTCTAATGTCTATGAAATCTATGAAATATTCCTACCCCTTGAGAAGCCAGTGGGGAAAAACCTGGGACCCTGCAGGCAGACCTCCCTAATGAGAGTCCTGCTGGGGCCTGGCCATGCCCCCTGCTCAGCTTAGCTCCCTGCAGCAACCCCCGGCCTCTAGCCTGAGCCATTGTAGGCATGTGCCTGAATTCCCTCAGTCCAGAGAGAATGTCTCTCCAGTTTCAAACCAGTTCAGCCTAGCCAGGTTAGACTAACCTGCAAAGATTGAATCAATTCAGGCTCAGGCTTTTTGAATGTCTGTCCCTAGCCTTCGGCTGTAAGTTTTTTAGTGAAATTTGTTACAAACACAATAATAAAAGCAGGACCTGCTGTATACACTATATAATATAAAGATGTCTACATACTGGATGTTTACAGTCTGCTGAATAAATGCTGAGTTATTTCATATTCATAAATATTAAATGACATGGAGAGAATTTATTTTCAAAGGAAACATTTGAAGAGATTGAAGAGATCTTTTCAGGAAAGATACAGAACCAAGTATTGTGAGGCACATAACCTGCTTTAGAGGGATGTAATGTAAATACATACCAGAAACCACACACCATATGGAGTCCTGCTCATTTAGAAGATTCTGCTAGGTGCATTCTGGGATTTTTTCCATGGGAAGTATAAAGATTTATATTGTAAGACAATTTTCTATAGGTGTTTAGCTATGAAAATGGACTGCAATAATCCTTGACATTTCTGAGCCAATTCCCTGCATCCAGATCTGAACTTTGTGCCTTTGACCCATTTCTGTTCCAGTGAGACACAGATACATTGGGAAAAAAGGGTTTTTTACTACAGTTATTTGTACCCCAAAAGACTAATTCCTGGTTTTTCCAATAGGTCACATGAAGAACAGCAGCAGCATCTGACTAGAATCCATGAGCCCTTTTGCCTTTGTAGAGCCCATGAATAAAGATGGTGGTGGAAGTCAGTTCCATTGATAGCAATACTTTTGATACCAGTATTCACTTCAGGAAGTACCAAACTCTGAGGGTAGGCAGGGGACTGGTCATGGGTTCTGCCAAATATGTTTGCTAGGCCTTGACTTACTTTTCAGTCTAAAAAAAAAGAATCTTTATTATGGGCTTTTTACCTTTAGTTCTCAAGATATTTTACAAATCAATTTCAAGAAAGGTCAGTATTAATTCTCCTCTTTTACATAGTAGAGCTAAGGGAATGACAGTGATTAGCTCAAGATGACACACTGATAGAAATAAGAAGCTAACCCAGCTCTCTCACTCACAGTTTAGTGCAGTCCAGTTAGGGTACATTGAATTTGGGCACTAATACACTATTCAGTTGTGTTACTGGAGACCAAGAAGAGGTAATTACTTTTTCTTCCTAGTCAAACTGCAGATATGACAGAATTTAGCTCAGGAAAATATTTATCCACAGTGCAATGATACTGCTATTATTTAAACATGTTGGCAAGTGTTTTTGGGTCCCAAGTAGCTATATGTAAATTTTCTCTATCAGCTCAGAAGTACATTGGTTTTAAAGGTCTTTTATGGTGAACAAAGCCTACTGGATGGCTATGATATGTTTTTCAGCCAAAGCCACAAACTAAAACCTTTGATTTGTCAGCTGTTTCCAAAATGTGCATTATTCAGTCCAGCTGGGTTTACCTTGAAAGGGTTTAGCACCATGACATATTTAGGCAATCAGTATCTATATTTATGCTGAATTATTATAACATCCGATATGAGGACTCCTGGCTGGTAACTTCTTTAATAATCAAAGCCATTAATTTTCTAGGTGATTAGTCAATCATATAATTAAAAACAATTCTAAAATGAAAAAGGAAGCTACTTCTTGCTGCCAGAATGATCAAAACATACAACCATAAGGCTATTACACTGATGAATATAGTTTGGCATATATTCTCAAAAATTATATTTTCTTAACAAGAAGATCTGAGATCCATAGCTAAAATATGTATGCAGTGTAATGCCTACAGATACATACATAAATATCAAATTTGTTTCTGTCATCTCAGTATTTCACTCAAAAGATGTACATATTGTACCTGAGCACATGTTTAACATAGGCCATAGACTCTTTTTTTTAAAACTGTGACCCTGTTTGGCTAATTCAGTTGCATGACAGGATCTTGATCACATATAGAATTCCTATCTTCTCATAAATATTAATATGTTGAATTCTGCTTGTCGTTCTATAAGAACATAGGATACTTTTATTTCAGCCAATCACACAAAGCACAGATATCTTTACACTATCATCAAGAATTTGTTTTTGCTTCCTTATGCATTTGATGATTTTTCTGCACAGTTTTGTCATGTTGTTCAGCCTCCTGTTAATAGTTTATTTAGTATGTTGTTCAAGTACAAGTAAATGGATCCTTTATTATTAAAGGAAATAGAAGAATAGCACTCTGAGAATATACCATACTCTTAGATTACTTCTCCTTAATGGTAGGCTAGGTGTCCCCTTTTCACTAACCCATTGTATCAGTGATTTAGCAGACTTTCACTTCCCAAATTCTGTTATCAATATCTAGATGAATGAATCACAGCTAGAAAACGTTTGTCCATAGAAGGGTATACACCTAGGTATAAAGAAACCCAGGCCAGCTTTGAGTATTTCAAACCTTGGGCAGATTAACTAAGGTTCAGTTGCTGCTTTGGCAACCCCAAAAAATTGAATTTCAGGGGCTTAGGTAAGGGATTTCTGTTGTGCCCAGTTCTCTACTGTCTAGATCTCATGTCCTGGAAATGCCATACTTCTATGAAATCCTAGGAAAAAGCACATCCTGAACACTGCTGTTGTCCAGTGCTTCAATGGTATTACAATAAACACTGCATTATTTCTTGTTAAGCTTGTTAGAGCTTTATAGAACAAGAACATTCAGTGCAATAGTAATAGTTGGGAGTGAGCCTTTGTTTTAAGTGTATTTCTTTTCTTTCTGGTGCCTCACCCTACAAGGAGAGGAGTGTATTAAATTGGTTAAAGGATGCAAGAACACCAACGCCAAATCCTCAAGTACGTTTAATCCTAAAATTATGCACTAAAGTCAGCAGTAATATCCAAATCCACCCAGGGAGATACATAGCTCCCCTGTCTTTTTAGTCGGTAGCCCAGTACCAGGCCAGCCGAGGCCACACACTCCAGGTCCATGGTTGTCATGGGAGACTTCAACTACCCAGACATCTCATGGGAAGAGCGCTCAGCTAAATCCAAGCAGTCACAAAGCTTCCTCTCCTGTGTGGATGACCTCTGTCTGACACAAGAGGTCTACAGGCCGACGAGAGGTAAAGCACTGCTTGACCTGGTACTGGAAACCAGGGACGACCTAATCAGCAACCTAATGATTGAAGGGAAGCTGGATGACAGCGACCACAAGCTGATCACCTTCACCATCTGCTGTAAAGCTGACAAGACAATCAGCAATACAGAAGTCCTTGACTTCAGGAAAGCTGATTTTGACAAGCTCAGGAGGCTTGTCAGTGAGGCCCTAAGGGGCCATGACCCCAAGGGGAGGGGAGCTCAGGAAGAGTGGTTGCTCCTCAAAGGATCGATCCTCGATACACAATCTAATGCTATTCCATCTTGGAGGAAAGGCAGCAAAAGGGCACAGCAGCCCCCTTGGCTCTCCAGGGAACTAGCGGACCTCCTGCAGCTAAAAAGAAAGGCCTACAAAGGATGGAGGATGGGATCCACCTCCAAGGAGGAATATTCCGTGCTGGTCCGGTCCTGCAGGGAGCGAACCAGGAAAAACAAGGCTGCGATGGAACTCCAACTGGCTACAAGTATCAAGGACAATAAGTCCTTTTTTAGATACGTGGGGAGCCGGAGGAAAAGCAAGGGCAACATTGGACCCCTGCTAAACCAGATGGGACAACTGACAACCAACACCCAGGAAAAAGCCAACCTATTAAATGGGTACTTTGAGTCGGTCTTTCATCAGTCCCACGGGACGCCCCTGCCCACTATGGGGCAGGGGAGCCTGGGTGAGGGAGGCCTGGGTGAGAGAGATTCCCTGCCCTCCATCAATGCTGACCTCATGAAGGAACACCTTGAGAGGCTGGACACCTTCAAGTCAGCTGGCCCTGACAATCTACTCCCCAGGGTACTCAAGGAGCTGGTTAGCATCATAACCCAGCCCATGGCACAGATCTTCAAGAACTCCTGGCACTCTGGTGAAGTGCCTGAAGATTGGAAGAAAGCCAATGTGATGCCTATCTTCAAGAATGGGAGGAAAGTGGATCCCGCAAACTACAGACCCATCAGACTGACCTCTATCCTGGGGAAGATCTTAGAAAAGATTATTAAAGAGGCCATTCTCAGCAGACTGGCTGATGGCAACAGCCTGAGGGATAGCCAGCACAGGTTTGTTATGGGTAGGTCTTGCTTGACCAATCTTATCTCCTTTTATGACCAGGTGACCTATCACCAGGACAAGGGAGAGGAGATTGATGTCATATATCTTGACTTCAAAAAAGCTTTTAGTCTGGTATCCTATGATCACCTCTTGGCAAAACTGGCCAACTCCAGCCCCGGGTCTACCATGATCCACCGACTGGGGAATTGGCTCCGTGGTCAGACCCAGAGGGTGGTGGTTGATGGAAGTCAATCAACATGGTGTCCTGTTACCAGTGGGGTCCCTCAAGGCTCTGTCCTTGGACCTATATTGTTCAACATCTTCATTAATGTTGTGGACATTGGAGTCGGATGCAAACTAGCCAAGTTCACCGATGATACCAAACTCTGGGGTAAAGCATCCACACCTGAGGACAGGAAGGCGATTCAGGCTGACCTTGACAGGCTCAGGAAATGGGTGGACGAGAACCTGATGGTGTTTAACACCACAAAATGCAAGGTCTCCACCTTAGGAGGAAAAACCTGAAGCATCCTTATAGGCTCGGCAGTGCTGTGCTGGTTAGCACTATGGATGAAAGGGACTTGGGGATCATGATTGACCACAAAATGAACATGAGCCTTCAATGTGATGCTGCAGCCAGTAAAGCAAGCAAAACGCTGGCTTGCATCCATAGATGCTTCTCAAACAAATTCCAAGACGTCATTCTCCCCTTGTACTCAGCCTTGGTGAGGCCGCAGCTGGAGTACTGCGTCCAGTTTTGGGCTCCACAATTCAAAAAGGATGTGGAGAAGCTTGAGAGAGTCCAGAGAAGAGCCATGCACATGATCAGAGGTCAGGAAAACAGACTTTATGACGACAGGCTGAGAGCTATGGGACTCTTTAGCCTGGAAAACCGCAGGCTCAGGTACAATCTGATGGCCACCTATAAATTTATCGGGGGTGTTCACCATGATTTTGGGGAATGATTGTTCACCAGAGCGCCCCAAGGGATTACAAGGTCAAATGGTTATAAACTCCAACAAGACCATTTCAGTTAGAAGAATAAGGAAAAATTTCTTTACTGTCCGAGCCACCAAGAATAGCCTGCCACCAGAGGTGGTTCAAGCACCTACACTGAATGCCTTCAAGAGAAATTTGGATGCTTATCTTGCTGGGATCCTATGACCCCAGCTGACTTCCTGCCCTTTGGGCAGGGGGCTGGACTCGATGATCTCCCAAGGTCCCTTCCAGCCCTAATGTCTATGAAATCTATAAGGACAGACCCAGGGCCTAGTCCTTCCTCAGCATTTGTTCCACTTGTTAGCAAAGTCCCCTAATCAAAATGTCACTTATTTGGCTAAAAATAGATTCCTAAGTGCTATTTATCTGCCCAAAAGGGAGTTGTATCTATTTACTGAATAAATATGTGCTGAGCCCAGAATATACACAGAAGCAAAAATAAACCCATGGAAAAAGGTTTGTAATCAGTCCTCTCTGATATTTTCCTGTTAGTCAGGGTGGGAATGTCTTGTAAACTCTTTGCAAACTGAAAGGAGTACGATACCCTGCTGTGATGTATCTTGTATGCAGAAGTACAGTTTCAAGAAAGTCATTTTGTTTTGCTTCATAATTGAATTAGGTTTTAATTGATGGAGAGAATGCAAGCCATTTACAAAGCAGGAAATAACCAGTGAGAACTTATCTGAAAATGCTCCAGGCATTTGATTTTTTTAAATTGGATTAAAGCAAGGTTTGCTGTAACTCTCTTCCCCAAATTCCTTTAAGCTTAATGTAAGCAGGCTAAAGTGGGGGTCCATTTGCACAGCAAAAGCTTCTCGAAACTTACAGCAAGGATGTACTCAACTGAGTAAATACAAGGAGAAAATGGAAGATTGACAGTACTGCTGCTGTGTGCCTCACCATAACAAATCTTACTGCATTATGCATGATTCTCTTGACATTTATCTTGAACTCATAACATTCTTTTCCTAAAATCATCTTGAAAAGCAGCCCTCTGCATCCAACACAAGAGGTGACAAAACATGAAAACTTACATTATTATTGGTATCATCCAATTCAATCCATTTCTTTGTATGAGCTGGAAGTGTATTTCAAAGTGTTGATAAGCCTCAAGATCTCCTAAATTGCTTATTCGGCTTAGTTACCTATCTTCAATTGTATTCACAAACATACAGAAAAGGTGGGTCTACTAAACAGCAGCTCAGAGACGCATTTGGACATCTGAGGCAAAGAGGAAGCGGTGACTTCTGGTTACTGCTGCATTCATAAAAAGACTACTTTTTTTTTTCATTTCCCCCCTCCCAAGTCAGTGCCTGGGGCAGTTGCCCCTATTACCCTCCCACCCCTAGTCATGCCACTGCTATCAAAAGTCATGTCCTTAAAGTTCCCTCTTTCTCCAGTCCTATTATTGCCAGAATTGCACTTTTGTTATGCGCAAGCTTTCCTATTGTAAAAAAAATCTCCTATTCTGATACAGTACGTGCAAAAAAAATCCTTATTCTGAGATAAGGATTAAAATTCCACTTACCAAAACCTGTTCTCTCACTGCATTCTTTCAAAGTTTACAAAGGTGAAAATAATATTGTAATATTCACAGCACTGCTGTAATATAAAGTGGCACCAGAATTTTGGATTTGTTAACATGTCACCTCACTAACCACCATGAATCCCTGCCCAGCCCAGGGCTCACTGCTGACTGCCCCACTGGTGGATCAGGGCAGGGGCTGGAACCTGCCCCTTTCCTGCAGCTTTTCCCAAGTGCCCTGCCCCCAGTAAGGGAGCCAGGGCTGGGACCTCCCTGCTGCCAAGGCAAGGGAACATTGTCTCTACCCAGCCTCTTCCACTGGCAGAGCCTTTCAAAACTAACACTACATTGAGCACACTTTGAGCACACTTTGAGCACACTTATTACCTAAAGAGCAGTTGTTCCAAGAAAAACACAAGAGATGCCTCTTAATGAACCGCTGGGAAGTACACAGACAATACAGTGATAAGCCCAATATGAAAACCTGAAGAGAAAGAGAAAAAAAGAGAAAGGGCAAAATAAAGGCTAGAAAGAAAGAAGAGAATAGGTAGCGGTACACAGTGAGTGTATCTACATGAGACACTTTACTGCACATAAGATTAATCTAATGCACAGTAAAGCATCACTGTCTACACATGTGCAGCAATTATAGCACAGGATATTAGTCGAATGTACCGCTTTCTAGTACCTGTAAGTACAGTACAGGTACTAGAAAAATGGCACATTAAGTAATACGCCGTACCACACATGTAGATGCTGACTTGGAGCAAATTGCTCCCAGTCAGCCTAGGCAGCAGAGGCCACAGAGGCTGGGGAGAGCTGTCCTGGCTTGGTGGGACACTGCCTCCAAGCCACATGGAGATCAGGACCCGTCCCAATCTCCATGTGGTTAGGAGGTAGCTGCCAGGACAGCTCTTCCAGCCACATGGAGATCTGGATGGGTTCCAATCTCCATATGGCTGGGAGGCAGCTGCTTGCCTGGCATTGATAGCTCCCCCTCCCTTTGGAGCCTGCCTGATCTCCCCCTAGTTGGGACAGAGCTGTCCCTGAGCCTGCCAAGCTGGGATAGCTCCCTACCCTCTGCAGCTTGGAGCTAAACCCCTGTGTCCACTGCCAGCCTGGGACTGGCACCTAGGGGAGCCTGGAGCACCTAGGGGAGTCTGCTGGCTACTGTAAGCAGGCAGAGCAGAGAAAGAGCAGTCCTGGACTGAGCTGCTCCTGTCTGGCTCAACTTGCTCCTCGTGGGGGTACACATATAGATTTGTATTGGGGAGAAGTTTCTACACAAAAAAATCAAGTATATTAATTGTACATGTAGATGTGTCCAGTGACACTTATTTTGACTCTCTCTTCCCAGGCTTTCTTTCATGCTGACCATTGTGCATAGAACAAGACATCCTCAGTCAATGTAACTAGAACTAGATCTCATCTGTAAAGCTACATATGCCTGTCCCTTGAAAATGCTCCTTTATGCTTAGTTATAACATGAAATTAGTGTGAAGTTGGTTAACTA
Organism: Alligator sinensis; assembly: GCF_000455745.1. Lineage (NCBI taxonomy): Eukaryota > Metazoa > Chordata > Crocodylia > Alligatoridae > Alligator > Alligator sinensis. The sequence goes on from NW_005842090.1 coordinate 211,322, forward strand.
ATAACAACTAGTTGTGTTGGTTAACAACTAGTGGTTGGTTAACAACTAGTGAAGTTGGTTAACTAATAACAACTAGTCAAAGAATTGAGCTACAACTTTGTATCCAATAAAAGGTAATTTTGGTAGTATGTGGGGCCTTATCAAAGTTGCAAATGGGAAGACTTGTAGCACAGAAAAAAAAAGAAGAAAACAATTGCAGAACATTTTCACATTGTCCTAAGTAGACCAAGCCTAAAAAAAAAATCACTAAAAATACACGACAACAGCATACAACCACAACATGATATTGATTTACGAGATATTACAATTGCAGAGGCTGAAAAGCCATCAGTAAAATTAAGAATGGGAAAACAGCTGGAGAGAATAACAGAACTGCAGAGATGCTTAAAGCAAGTGATGAAACAGCATTCCAGACCTGCCTTGTGCTTTTAAATAGAATATAGCACAAAGAAAGAACCCAACCCAGTGGAAAAGAGGCATCATACTAAAATTGCCAAAGGCTGACCTTACTGAATACAATAACTGGAAAGGAATTACATTACTCTTGGTGCCTGGGAAAATCATGTGCAACACCACCCTGGACTTTACTAAGAAATAAATAGATCTCCAGCTCAGAGGAATAAGCATATTTTAGACCATCCAGATGATGTGTAGATGAAACTGTTGTCCTCAGGTCATATTACAGAACAAAGTGTAGAGTAGCAAATCCTCTTGTTATACATTTTTATAGATTTCCAGAAAGCCTCTGATTGCATATACAGAGACATCCTGAAAAATTATGTAATACTGTGAAAATGGTATTCCACAAATAATCAGAATCATTACAGATCTGTATATTAATTTCCTGTGAGCTAGAAGGGTATTTTATATGTTTTATAACTTACATAGCACTTTGCAAATAGTACTTAATTGTTACATTCCGCCGCCCCCCCATATTACCATCCCCATATTAAATATATTAAACAGAAAAAATAGGCAACAGTTTCAAGTTTATGTCTATGAAGTTAAAAAAATAGATCCATATTTAGTTGTCTAAAGAAAAAGTTGCTTGATCATTGATTCCCTTCTGAAGCAAAAGAAACCTATGGCTGCACAGCTCTTCTGGATTTAGGCGTTTAGGTACTCCAGTTTGAAATATTGACTTCTATGACTTGACAAAGTCCTTCTCTCAGTACACTAGATGACACTGTGTTTAGTATTTTTAAGCAGTTTCTGTCTGTGGCTAGAGGTCACAAATAGCTTTTTAATGCAACCAACTTTACAGCTGCCTGGTAAAGAGCTTGTGGCAGATTTTGTGCTATTAGCAGTAGCCTGGATAAGACATTTCCTAACAGTTTGGAACTACTTTGAGGTCTTCCCAAAATTCAAGATGGCAGAGCCCAGTTCTGAACAGTCATGACCAAGCTGTAAAAAAATCTATGATCTTCAGGAATCTTGGTGGTAAATTTTCAATTGTGGCCTAAGCTAACAGAATTCAGCTTTCATTTATTGGCAGAATGGATTCGGGTACATCTAAATTAGATGCTTTCCTGTGCATTAGAGTAATCTAATGTCACCATTTGCATGAGCATGGGACATACCGTGAAGTAAATTAGGTTAATACACCATTTGCTGCTCCCAGGAAATACAGGTACTAGGTAAACATCACATTAGCTACTGTGCAGTAGCACTCGTGTAGATGCTGACTGGGAGCAATTTGCTCCCAGGCAGCTGCTGCCTGGTTAAGCCCTGATGGGGGGGTGGGGACAGAGGGGAGCTGTGTCAGCTGCAGGGACAGATGTTTCCCCACCATATGGGGATCAGGACTCATCCCGATTCCCACATGGCCAGGACAGCTGTCCTGACAGGCACGATTGCTGTGCCCCAGCCACATGGAGATTGGGTAGAGACCTGATCTCCATGTGGCTGAGATGCAGTAGTCCTGGCTGCCAGAACAGCTCTCCCCTGCTCCATGGAGATCAGGACCAGCCCCTGTGCCCCCTGCCAGCTCTGGGATGGCACTCAGGGGTTCCTGGAGCTCTCCCAGGCTGCCTTTGGAAGGCAGAGCAGGGCAGGAGCAGCCCTGGACTGAACTGCTCCCATTGGGAGCCAATTTGCTTCTCATGGCCACATCTAGATGAGCAAGCACATGCTTGTTGTGGCATCTCAAGGCAGTTTGAGATGCTGCAGGAGGCATACTAAGAACAAAAAAATGTTCCCTATGCTGCATATTTGCAGTGCAGACTCTAAATTTGATACTGAGTAATTCCGGTATTAAACAAAAAAACACACAGGAAAAAAAGTGGCGCTGGGTGTGCCCCTGGAGCATCCCCAGAGGCAACCAGAGGCTGGGTCCTTCAATGAAACACTCTAACAGCTGGCCAGAGTGTCTTTATGCCTGCCCCGTGCTCCTGCTGCTCCAGCATGCTGCCACAGCATGCTGGGGAAAATAGAAGCAGGGCAAGGCTGCTGCAGCAGCCTGGACCCAGGGTTTGTCCCCAGTAAATAGGGACCTGGGGATTGGGAGACTGTGTGGGTGGGGAGGATTGTGTGTGGGTGTGGGAGAGGGGACTGTGTGGGAGCCTGAGTGGGGTGGGTCCCCTGCCCACCCCCCCAACATGGAGCACTGCCACTGCCCACCCCCCACAGCCATCCTCCCCTCCCCCCTGTAGCAGCAGCAGCAGCCAACCAGGCCATTGGGACGCTGATGGCCCACTACAGGCACAGCCCCCTGGGGGCATGGCACACCACCTGAGATCCAGGGGCTACAAGGGGCACATACAGCTGGTCCATCCCACTGGTGCATGCATTCAAGCAGGACCAGGCCAGCTCATGCCACAACCCGGAGATCCCGGCACTGCAAAGAAAATTCAAGTGCATTAATTGCATTTGTAGACCTGCCTAATGAGTAGCCACTCTGCTCTTGGTATCTTGTTTGGGTGCCCACATCCTCAGTTTTCTCATCTGTAAAGCATATGGGTATTATAAAGCTTAAATCACTATCTTAAGTAAACTGTCCTGATACCCTTGGCTTCAGAGATGCTGTGTAAAGGTACAGTAATGGATATAAGTGAGTTCAAATGTGCACATAAAAAGAACTGAAAATAGAGAGTGAGAAAGAGGTACAAAAATAGAGAATAATACAAAACACTTAAATAGAAATACAGAAGGCAACTGTGAATGTTCTGTGAAGAGAGAAGATCCTGTAAAAGGAATTACTTTTAACTTTACCTTTTTCTTTTCCAAAAATGTGATACTTTTTCTTCCACCTAAATCAGGTGCTCTTTAATTATGCTCTCAGTGATTCATCAAGAACCATGATAAAAGTTTCAAAGTTTCTAAAATGTGAAAGAATTTACGATTATTTGTATCAATTTCCTCAAAATTCTCTTCCATTTGACTGCATGAATGTCATCTTTCTTGGTTAATAGGAGTAAAGATCTTAGAATCGCAGGGCACGGACACACAAAACACTTAGACTGGATTAAATGTTGTTTAAACATGAAGTGGACAGACATACAAACCTGTTAAAGTGGTTTAAATCTTTCTGAAAGTGGTTCAAAAGTGTACCTGGAAACCGTATACTATTTTGAACCAGTTCATTACAAAGCAGTTCAATGTTATGTGTGAACACCAAGCATTCTGTGACATAATTTTGGGCAGCTCTCCAGACATACCAACTTGCATTGCTCCCCATCCTCACCTACACACACACTTCTACAACTAGCCCCTCTAGTACATAGCTGGAAATGTACTGCCCTGCTTTGTTTCTACTTTTTATCCATAAGTTCCCTTTCACTCCTTGTTCAATAAAAGCTATCTTTCTATGTCTACATTCACTACTCAATGGTGCCTTATCAGTATTCCCCCCATCCCCATCCCTTGGAAGCCCAAAAGCAGAGGTCCAAGCACTTCACCCCACTCAGGGCAGGCAAGCAGACTGCAGACTTTGGTCATTTGCAGACTCCTGAACTCATGTTTAGGAAAGAAGGAAAAACAGAAAAGTGCAAACACCCACATCCATAGGTCATTTGCCCCTGGGAGCCCCAAAGCATACTGCAGGCACTAACCCTGCTCTCTCCCAGTTTCATTCACCCACTGCTAGGCATACTGTGCTGGATGCTCATTGCCACCTCCTGGTGCTGGAGCCATAGCATTTCACAGTTGTGAACCAGTTCCTAGCCAATGACATTTAGAACCTGATCATCAGTTCTTGTGTGTGTCTTCACCCATAGAGGTTCAAGGGACCTAAAGAGTCACCTACTTCAGCATTCTGAAATCCCTCTTTAAAGAAGTGAAATTTGGTGAATTGTAAGTTTAATGCATTTTTTATTAATCCACAGGATATATCACACCATTTGACCTCTTTTCTTTCTTGGGAGGCTGCTAAATTAGGTGAGTACAGGATTGCTGCATTGTCTGCTTATGGAAGTAAATGTGGTTGTGAGCACATTGTCAGTATGTCATTAATATAAGATCAGGAGAAAAAGTGGACACACCAATTTAAACTGAATTACTCTCCCACTGAGTTTTTCAAATAAAGTTTCTGGGGGTCCCTTTAAAAAGGCGCTTTAACCATCTGATTTCATTCTCAGATAATCCAAATATGTTATTTAACACAGAGAACAGAGCAGTCAATGTTAGTTTTATAAGTAGAACTGTACCTGAGACATATCAGTATAATCCATTATTAATCATCTATCACACTGAGCTCCAAGTATACTGATATTTTCTACATTCAAGTCACATACCTCCCTCTAAGTTAAAAGAGGTATTTGCAATACTGTAATAATGTTTTGTAAATGGAGTTTTATCACGTGCTTTCACTGTAGCACAAGTAGAACAAGTGATTTACAGGTTTAGGTTAGCATGTAGAATCAAATTTCAGATTTCAAAATCCAACTCTATTTACCAGATAAATTGCATAAAGTTATTATAAATTATTATCATAGAAATAACATTATAAAATATTAATTGTCATGGCCACAACAAATAGAAATTGGTCAGGTACTCTTTACCAGAAATGATGTAATATCTACAGCTGACTGTGAATTTTTTAGTGACACTTTTTTCAACAGATTATACTGACCACCTGAAAAGTGTTCACAGGAGAGGTTGAGTTTTGATAACTTTCCCATTTATTCATTTATTTTTTTTACATTGTTGAAAAATCTCATATTTTACATTTTCAAAATGAACAGTGGATTTGGGCAGCATTTTTAGTGTTATTCTAAAATTTGTGATAATGTATAGAAAACAAGTAAAATGGTCAACATTTATTTATTTATTTTATTTACCTAAACCATTTTTTAGTTTTAACTTGTTAACAACTTTGAGATTTCAGCTTTTTATCATGATCCACAACAGGAAATATTTTCTTGAAATTATCTTGAAAAAAAACTCTTTGTGAATAGAAAACATAAAAAAGACTGTTAATTTGTTCTTTGATATTTGCTACTGTCAATTCATTGTCTTTCTGTGCCGGTATGCCATCTCTTCCTACTGGCACCTTCAGTAGTGTGAAAAATGTTGATACACTGAGGAGATGAAATGTGTGAGGCACCACATGGAAGGAGCAATACTTTTTACATGCTAATTTGTGAAGCACAATGGAAAGATAATACTGCAGAGTGACTGCTATCTTGGTGGCGTGCAGCATTTTGGTCTTTGCATCTCTCCCATGATTTCTTATGGTAGGTTTTATTATTGCAAACTTTCATTCCTATTACTAGATAATGATAAATCACAGGGGGATCTGATAATGCCATATGTTATTGCTGGATAATGACTTGTTTGTCACCACTTTGTGGTGCACACCTCACCCCAGGAAGTCATAAGCTACTGAGGTTCACTGTCTGGAAAATCTGCAGCACAAGGAGGAGATAAAATAGTCACAAAATCTGTAAATTCTGAGATAAAAATGAAAAGGGACAACTTCTTGCTTTTGAAAAATAGGAAAGCAAGGGAGACTACAAGGATAAAGGTGCTGATGGCAAATTTACTGAAGAGACTAAACAGGGATCTAAGCTAAAATCCCACCCAAGTACATGGGGGACAAATACCTTGCAAGACTATCTTCATCTTGTTCAGGACACAGAAAATGACCTGTATCATTTAAGTCCATTTTGTTTCTATAGGTTTCTTCATGATATTAGTCTTTTTTTTTAATTATGTTTTATTTTCCCAGAAATGTTTCCCAGAAATGTTTCTTCAGCTTGCTACATAAGTCAACACAAGTTCAAGTTCAGTTCATGAGGAAGTTGTGCGGCATGTGGGATCAGATGATGTGAATGAAAGACCCTATTTCTAAAAATGTTATTTATGCTGAATGAAGCTCATAAGAGTTCAATTTTGATTCAGATAAACACCTAAAACATCTGTCTGAACCTGGAAGTTGGACTTGAAATCTCATGTGATCAGAGCTAAGTATACAGGTTCAAAAAACCTGTGGTGGAATTGATTTAAACTTCACAGGTTTTTCTAAACGGCAGAGGCTGAAGCAATAACAAACTGAACTGATGTTCGGTGTTCAGGTGGCCAAGACAGGCAGAAGCCTGCACTGGCCCAGACAAGGAGCCCGGGGGTGCTACCACTCATGGTGATGCTGCCCACAGCTGCTGACCCTAGCACAGCAGCAGCCCATGCCTGATTAGTTGAAGGACATAGCCCCCTCCCCTCCCCACCATGCTATCAGCTGCAAGGAGGAGAGAGCCAGCATACAATCTTTCCCCAGCCCCTGAGAGATGGTGGAAGGGAGGAAGAACTCACACCTGGCCCACAATGCCCTACTCCCCACCAGGCTGTGCATGAAGAAAACCCCCAAACTGGCCATCTGAGTTGGGATCCCCCCAGCTCTGCCCCCTCCCCAGTAACTCATCTCTGAGAGTCAGAGGGGTGGGGGAAGATGCACCCCCTGGCTCAGCACTGCCCTCCACCCCAGCCAGGATATGTCTGATGTGGGGTAGAAAGCCCCCGCCATTGGGGGTGGGGGTTGTCCCCCCACAGCCTGGACAGCTGGGCTGGGATTGCCCCATCCCTGCCCCCTCTCCAACTGATAGGCAGGGGGTGTGAGTAAGGGGAATTCACCCCCTGGCCCAGCACTGGCCCTCCCAGCTGGGGTCTGCTCTGTGTGGGGAGGAAAGCCTTCACCCTGGGGGCTTTTTGTCCTGCCACAGCTCAGCCAATCTGGCTGGGATCACCCCAACCCCACCCTCTCCCCAGTTGCTCAACTCTGCTGGAGGGCCCAGTGCAGGACTGGGCGGGGGTGTTCCTCTTCCTCCCACTCCCTGCCTCCTGGAGTCAGATGGATGTGGAGCAGGTGAGGCTGGGGTAATCCCAGCCTGGTTTGCCCAGCTGCAGGGGGCGGGATGGCAAAAAGCCCCACCACCAAGGCTTTCCCTCCCATTGCACTGTATAGACCCAGGCTAGAGGGACCTGTGGGTTAGTTCCCCTGCCCCCTCCCTACCCTGCCCAGCTGATAGGTGTAGGCAGGAAACAGGCTAGGGAGCAGAGGCTTTAGTGCCTCAGCTCTGTGACAGCTGGGGACAGAGCTAGCCTTGCTCCATTAAAGCAGACAGTGCAGATGCTGCAAAATATCCTGGGATGCTGGGTGACTGAGAGTTAATTTGAGTCGGGAGGGGATCTGTGACAGAAATTCTATAAACTGCTTTAACTTGAATCAGATAAGTCTGATACTACATCCATCCTGGTTTATCTTAAACCTGGTTTGGCCATTTTGAAACTAGTTTATGTATACTGAACTTCTGTTTTGTTACAAATTTAAACCAGTTTCTGATCACTTAAACTGGTTTATGTGCAACTTCTGTCCCTAGCCCAGGAGATCCTGATTTTGGCTTGCCTGGAAATTCCTTGAGGAAATATTTTGTCATAGTGCTTACTTGCCTTTACATCTAGCTGAAACCTGAACATCTTGGGTAAAATGTAGACAAACAAAACAAGAATAATCAGATGTTTTTAAGCCCTAAAAAGATTCCAGAACTCATTCTTAATTTTGTATTTCTTATTTAATATTTATAATTAGTGGTTCAAAAGTAATCACCCATACTTTCTGATAATCAGTTTTGTTAAATAAATCCCCCATGAATTTACTCTAAAAAGCATGTAATCTATCACATGGGCATAGTTTGAAAGCAGTGGGCCAAAGAAATGATGCATTATTTACATTGATGCCATCTGGAGAAAATTCTCTGCCATCAGTAAACTTACACCAGATTTGTATCAGTATAAGTGACAGCAGAACTTTGGCTAGTAGTTCCATGTTTCCTACTAAACATGTATAACTATGGTCCGGATACTACCTGCTGTTCTGCATAGACAGATCCCTTGTGCCTATGGAAGATAAATTGATTCAAATGATCAGTTTGCCTATTCAGAATAGTTAATCATATTGGGGATCTCATTATCAGTAAAGTGAGCAACTCTAAAAGAAACCAAGAATAGTAAAGACCATTACTGGCTCAGAAATATGTATTAGATTTTTTAAATATGCATATCATATTTTTAAAATAGTGGTAAAAACAACAATGCAATGTAAGTATTCAGATCTGAAATATTGTTCAGAAATATTGTCACTCCATGGAGATAAAAAACCCCATTTACTAAATGATTTATTTAAAAAGGCATTTAAAATTACTAGGGAAAAATACAGAATATAGTCCCCTTTGTTTAAAAAGTGTTTAATATTTTGCTCTATACCAAATAATGGAAACCAAAAAAATGAGCCTTCTGTATGAAAGGCGGGCTATACAACAGTATTTCGAAGAGTCATTTACTGTGCTTGCAATTTTACAGTAGCAGATTTCATAAGGTACTGGATAAAGTAAAGATGAATTGAAGCTTTTTTGAAAAACTTGTTTCCTAGCTATTACTATCTTGCAAATTAACCATCACCCCATCAATTTAAAGCCATTCCTAGCTTTCAGTGAATGTAGCAGTCAAGAAAGCACATGTATACATTGCTCTGCCCTACCTACTTTATGCATATTCCTGATCACACTTTCTAAATCCAGCCGTTTGTGTGCTCTGACCACAATATAAACATAAATCATCCCTACACTTCATAAAGAAATAGACATAAGTAAACTAATGCCTTTCAAAATACACTACCAGGCCTTCCTCACCCTTTTGATTGGTGAGAGTCTATGGGGACCCATCTTGCAACTCATATATCTCCCCTAAACACAAAGAGCATACTGTTAACTTGACCCCGCAGTCTCCCTCAAACCTGGTACTTTACCTGAACTAATCAAAGCAGAAAGCTGCCTGGAGCAAACCAAAGTAAAGGAGTGAGGATGAAAGCGCTGCCAGATGGGCCTGAGCCACTGTTTATCATTTGTCACTGTTTGTAACTGGATGAAGTTCACCTTCTCATTCTTCACTGCTTTTTCCATCTGTTTGAGGAATGGTGTTGGATTTACTGGAGGAAGAAAGAAGGATGTTGCAGCTGAAATATAGGATTCAATTGCCTTGCTCATTTTTTATTTTTAATCCAGCCTCTATAATAACGGCTGTCGTTTTAGGTTTTTGTTCTAATTGAGGCCGTAATATTTTTGGCATTTCTAATTTTAGTTGCTTCCAGGAAAAATAGAAGTTCCATATTCTGAGTAAACTAAAATAATAAATTGTAAATGATGCTGAATATTCAGAGGAAATCAAAAGCAACTTGTTTTTAGTTTCTCCTCCAGCATTCTGGGATGGAGTTCTATTTTTGCTAGCCTGTTCAATCCAACGATGTTATTTTGGATTCAGACCAGGAAACATGGCATGCTGTTTATAAAGTTGTTCTTCCTGAAGTTATCATTAGTTTCTTCCTCTAATTTTTTATGGATGCATTTTCTCTCTCTCATGGCAAGAATTATTAGAAATTGTTTTTATATACCTTTACTCCTACTGTCACCAGGTGTGATACAGATTATTATTGCTGTGTCTTCCACAGCTGACTTTCTTTTTTCTCCCCCACTAACTCATAGTAAAGTTATCTTAGATAAGTTCAGAGGCAGCGGATACCTGTCATATGAGCATAGAAGAAACAAGTTGAGGATTAGCTGGAGAACTGACTCCAGTGTAGTATAAATGATCTTCAGTTGTAACTTGAAATGCAGTCCAATTCATGAATCCATATTTGAAGAAGCAAATGCATGGTGAGAGCCATACTTGAAAGGTAAGAGTAGACATAGATGTAAAAGGGCACTTGGATGCCATATTAAAAGGGGCTATTTAAAATGTAGGGATAAGGCACCTTTCACTGTTGCTGCTGTCAAATAATTTGAAAGCAGAAGGTTATTTAACAGGGGGCCCAAATTGTTCACCTTAGTAACCAAAGTGTTTTCCTTTATAAAGATTTTATACTGATTTGTTGTTCTAAAAATAACAATAAAGTGTGTAACCAAGCAGCATTACAAGTAACTCATTTTTTAAAGAAATGGAATTCAAGTATTAAACTGTGCCACATTATTCCTTTTCTTACATTTTCTGCTTTATTGTTGCATCATAAATTAATCACACCACATAATCATCTTGGATTTGAATTTGGATTGCAATGTCAATGCAAAACGTGAGTATGAGTACCTATAAAGGAGTTAGAATAGCCACTTATATACAGTAAGTGATTTAGTGAAGTGACTCCTCCAGCTGTAATACAAGGGGCTAGAAAGCTCATTTTCAGCACTGAACTTTGCATCTTGATCTAGCCAAAATAATGTTTCCCTGCTACTGACCCAGCACAGCAGGGCAATCTAAATCTATTCATGCACAAGAGGCAAGGTACAAGAGCATTACTCAAGTTTAAAGCCTCTTATTCAAAAGATGCTTTTAAAGCAAAACCATATAAAACATATGCTCTTTAGAAAATTTAAGAAATAACTCATCCTGACATTTTGATAATCTTTTTCTTTTTCATTACAATTGCAGATGATCTGGTATTCCATTTTCCTTTGATCTCCAGTAGAGCCTTAGAAGGATGGTTAATTAGAGCCTTCTGCTTTAGGTGTTTGATTTCTAGCTGCTCATATGGAAAACAAATTATACATAGATGTGTATGTGTACACATGTGTCTTGGACGGCCAGAGCCGACTCGAGGTGATTTAGAAATTGCTCGTTCGTCAGGGCGGGCTGGTGAATGGAGAGGCAGACAAGGTTTAATGGTTGCACAAACGTTTACTTACGCCGCTTGTAGTTGCGACGCAGATGGTCCGGTCGTCTGAACAACCACGTGGGTTGTTCCAGCTGGCGAGGCCCAAGCCAGTTAATCCGTCCGCAAATCAAGCCAGCGGGAAAAGGGTACGTCTGGGATTGCGCTCGGCGACGGGAAGAAAGATCGATAGGTGATCAGTCTATCGATCAGCTAGCCACAAGTCAGATCTCTTTAGAGGCTCTCTGCAGCGTGCTCAAAGTTCTTCGACTTGGGCGGAAGTCGCACGAAATTTTAAACAGCTAGCAGGCCAATTACTAGCCGCCACGTGAATAATTTAGCACTGGCCAACAGCGGGACACAAATTTGCATTCGAATAGCGGGAACTCTTTGCACCGTGCATTTCTGTGCTGCAAGGAAGAAATGCATCCTGCAAATTGGCGGGAAGTCTCTTGCACCGAGGTTCTTCTGTGCAGCAAAAACCTTCGCTGTGCAAGAGGCTCTCATGTGGCAAGAAAATTCCATCGTGCCGAGGCACCAAAATCACTGGGTTGTAACAACATGCAGTGTGCACATATGCATATGTTCCATATTTACATATACACACAAAGAAAAGGAGAGTCAGGAAATACAATGGTGAGACAAGTAAAAAAATTTTCTATATAAATTTGGAATGGACTCATTCCATGGACAGTAGATTCAAAAGGAGTGCTGATAAAATCTTTATAGCTTACAACACACAATATTTCCTATCTATGCCACATATGCTGTAAAAAAAACACCCTAATTCAAGATTGCATTTAAATGATTCCAGATTATTTTTCTCTCTCCTTTGCTATAAAGCAGCTACCTTAGCTACCATTATTCTGCCTCTCCAGTAGTGATTAGCTAGAAGAGAGTTGGAATGGTTACTTAAACCCTTTGTTAAAATAACAACTTTTTCAGAGCTGTAAAGGGTAATCTCAGCTTCCATTAAAACCAAAAAGTAATACTCTAGCCAGTTTCTTTGTGAGGATAGTACTCACTAAAACCATACAGTGAAGTAAACCAATTATTCAGATGGAAAGGGACATGCAGCTGAGTTCCACTTCTGTAGCAGGTGGCTAGGGGACCACATTTTCCCCATAAAACACTTATGTAATATGAGACACTTATATGGGGGTGTTAGGTTTCAGGTGAATTGTAAAAAGTCCTGTCACTCCTTCTCCCCGCAGCCTGTAAGCTACCCCACTATAAAATAGCTTATATAACAAAATGCCTGCATTCAATAATGGTGGCAGGGACAGAGGTTGACAATCACTTTGCAAAACCTTGCCAAACTAAATGGGGCTAGCTGTGCTTATTAAAATGTCACCATTCTTGCGTATTCCCTCTGATGCTACAGTCATGGCAGCAGAGTCTCTAATTGTGCATAGGCAGGAAGCACCACATAGTCCTTATGATTCATTGCCTACTACTGTAGCAGCTCAGGTAGAAGATAAGAGACAGGGCCAAGATATTGCTTCTTTACATGGTAGTCTTGTAGACCCTGCAGCTTACATCTTTCCAGTGTCTGTACTTCAGCACAAGAGCCTGGAGTACTTGCACAGTTGCAGTTCTAGTCTCCCACACACCACCAAGGGAAAAATCCCAGACAACAGCCAAGGGAGCTCCAGTCCCCCATCCACCACATGAGAGAAAAGACACTTACTCATCCTGAGAATGAAGAAGGAACTCAACCAATCATCCAATCCATAAACAAAAGTGGTCTGTTCCTCAGTCAATCAGGCACCTTGCAGCTGGACACAGCAGAACAACTTATTTGCCATTGGTACTACTGGTGTTGCTGCTGCCGCAAGAAGCATTGAAAATAGAATCTCAGTCTTAGTCTTATTCTGATGAGGGAAGGAGCATACTAGATGGAGAGATATAGGACTGAGGCATCAAGTTGGAGGAACTCATGCATTAAGGAGGACAAAAGAGTCTGGTATTTTTTTAGATTTTAGTGTTTATTTTACCTACAAAATATCAACAACTGGACAGAAAACTTACAAGGAAGTTTTGAAGCCTATGAGCTCCATTTCATCAACCTGCTGGATACTAGAGATCAGGGACTAAACATAGACATTGGATTTTTGATACATTATAATCTGCCTGGGAACTGCCTCCCCAGCCCAGCCCAGCCCAGCCCAGCCCCTGGCTTGTTTACTTTTCATTCCATCCAGGAAGAGCACACACCAACTGCTGAAGCTTCCTTAGCCTGACGAAGGGTTTTTGAACCTGAAAGCTTGCTTAATAACTATTCTCCAACCATTTGGGTTGGTCTAATAAAAGATATCAAATTCACCCAAGGAACCTTGTCTGCCAGAGCTCATATATACATTTATTCATAATTCAAAATATTTCAATGAATATATTACTTATTTATTTGATTTACTGATAGACAAGGAATAGAGTCTGAACTTTGGCCATTTAGCTCTTTTGTGGTCATAATGTCTCAGTACGGCAGACCTTATTCAGCTGATCATGAACATCATTAGCTCTTGATTGCATTAATTTATCAAATTAATCAGATCAAGGTTAAGTTTCAACTTCATTATCTTTGTTGTCAGGTAAAATTTGACAGCTAAGTATATTACCTTTACTGTCCTCAATAGATCAATAAATTTTAAATACTAAAAATAGATTCTTAGATGATACTTGCTCCACTGATCTTTTAAATAATATGTAAGTATCTCAGGAATTGCTGTAGCTTTCATATTGATTTGAGGATTTAATCACTGGATCCTAATTATGCTTTGGGTCACTGAAAAAACGTTTCCAAATTGTCAGGTTCAGTTTCATTGCACTTGGTGCAGGCAGCTGTACAGCCTTGCCTGATTTCTAGGCCTGTGGGAAGTAGCACTATTGTAAATTATGTTGTCTGATAAGTGGGGAGCACTGAAGGGATCCTTCTTCTGGGCATGCCCTTGACATACTCCATACACAAAGTGTGGGCATGCTGAAAAGGGATATGCCTACTGCTAGTTGTGCTGGCACTATTCTAGCTGAGAATTCTGCCCTATTTCCTTTATCCAGTAACCCAAAGGTTGGGACACTCTCAAAGGATATAGAAGACCAGATTCAATCTGGTTTCAATTCAATTTTTTGGCGCTGCCTAAGTAGATATAAAGATGAACCACTTCAACATATTAAAGCAGATGAGATTACTATACAGACAAATGGTGAGAAAACCAGTCTATTGAAGAGGAGACTCAAAGCACGTGGTTTTCCAAAAAATGAAATTAACTTTCTAGGCATCTGTCTATTTTTGATGTTACTTTTGTAAAATAAGGTCATTTGCTAATCATCCTAATAAGATGATGCCCATTTATCCATATTACACATTGCAGGACCATATAGAATTATTCTACAATATGTCACACTCATTTTGTTCATGCTGGGCTTGTCTACACATTCACTGATGTGCCATAATTATGGTGCATTAAACACTAATGTACACTAGAATTAGTCTTCTGTGCATTGTCTTGTGTAGACGTGCGATAGGGCACGTCTACACATACGCTTTAATATGCAGTAGCCTATTTTACTGCTCATTAAAGTATCACATAAGAAAAACATGCAATTACACTAATGCACAGTAAAATAGGCTACTGTGCATTAAGTGTCACTTAAAAACCAAGCTCATTCATTACTGTTCATTAAGGCAGCCTCCTATGCATTTCTTTTCTATCTCACATTGGAGGTACTAAATTTAATGTGTGTTAGAAAAAGTGCTTTAATGCACATGTAGACATGCCCATACAGTACTCTACGGGTATAAGTTTTTGTGAAAAATTTATTTATTCCATCACAGCTAGTGTAACATATTTATTAAACTTACCAGTAAGACATCCAGTAATGTAATCTATTGAAGGAAGAATCATATCTGACAAAGAAACACTTGCCATTAGACTCCACTGACTATTTTGACAAAAGAAAAAATGGCATGCCATTCCTGTCAGGGAATATCTGATCTATTATAAATGATCAACTTCTTTTTATTAATGGATCCTGACAATTCCTTTAGACTAATATGCAACCATTGCTGCATGTTCAGCTAATCAGCCTGTCATTTAACTACCTCAGACCTGAAAGCCTCTTGAACAACTTTGCTAAACTTTCAAAGGTTATTTGAAAGTAAAAAACCATGCAGAATGAAATAAAAGTTTAGTGGGAAAAATAATACGCAAGTGAAACTGTGCTGGTCTACTTCACCCTAGTAAGTGATAAGATAAAAAATTACATTGTCAAGTAAATCAGAGGGAAAATGGCTTACCTTGAAAAGTATGGCTCAAATAAGAACATACTGTATGCACATAATTAGAAGCACAGTAAAAACTGTTGGTGAATGTATAGGCAAGTAATGGGTGAGTCATCCATTTAAGTCCAAATTTTAAAACAGTCCAATAATTTTGGCACATCTAATTATGATTATTTGGTACTTTCCTGCAATTATTTGATTCTAAATAGCTATATATTCTTCAAGTCTATTCTGTTACTGAAAAATACTTTTTAAAAGTGTCATTTACTTTATATACAAAATTCCAGAAAAATCAGCTAGTATATTTTGCACAACCTAATTTGCAGACTGACATATTTGGCTGCCAGTCTCATGATCACAGTTCTTCATTCAAATAACTGTGGATGAAAGAAGCCAAACCTTCACCAGCTTCTTCTTCACATTAACCAATTTCTGGACAAGGTGGTAGAAACAACCTTTTGCTAAAGTGAAAATGGCAGAGGGGAGACTAAAATTATTTAAAACAAAATAAAAATTATAAATGTATCCTATTTAAAAAAATAAAGGATGGCATTTTTAAAAGATATATGTCATTTGATGTATGAATCAATGGATACCATTGGGGAATTCTCTGCTTGGGTGGAAGCTTGGTTTGATTAGCTTAAGAAAGGTTACAAAATAACATTGCTGTATAGTAAGTACAGAAATGATGGAGAATGAGTAAAACAGATATTCCCTTCTCATCATGTTGACATACACGATGACTATCCAGAAAAAATGAAATTATGATCAGCAGTCTTCAGTGCTAACATAGTCCTTCAGTATTTAATGTGGAATATGTTTTCCTTAATAGAATAAAACAGGGTACTGGTCTTGAAACTGAATCTCTTTCGTCATATCATTGTGTCTGTGTGGATCATCAGAAGTGTGTACCAAATTGCATACTGTTTCAGTATTAGGGGATATATTATTATAAAAAAATCATTATTTTATAGTAAAAAATATAATCATAAAAATGATTATAAGTGTTGGCACAATGCTTCATGTCCTTTGAGTCACTGAGACAGCCTGTGGGAATGCCAACAATATTACCCTTTAATACCCTGTCTAGAGGGTTTTTCTGAAGTGGCCACCTGTCCATCAAGAGTTCAATTAAAACTACTAAAGTATTTTACTTACAATCAGGAATCACTATTACTGTTCTGTTTCAGATTTAAACCGGTGATTTAATGGTGAAAAGCCTTATTTGCTTATCAAGCTTACTGTCTGAATGGATAAGGTTTGTTGTGATACCTGTGCTATTGGCACACTATCCAAATAGCTTCTGATTATATGACAGGGGCTTGTTTTGTGTTTTCAGACACCTTACATAGCATGTGACAATTATGAAAACAATGGCAATGACAATAGGAACTTACATAAGGCCAGGTGTGAGGGAATGCTTGGAAGATAGAAGGGAACAGTTTGCATACCCAGTACCAGTTGGACCTTTCACTGGACAATGTCTGATTGACTTCTCTTTACAACAATTTTTTGTTGTTTATTTGATTATAACATCTGTAGCCCAACCTGTGCAGTGATACTTCAGTAGCAATATTTCTTCCAGTATCCCTTTGCAGTGACCAGTAGGGTTGAGTGACACTTACCAATGCAGGGATCAGGCCAACAAAGTTCACAACTGTAAGACAGATAAGGCTTAGGCCATGTATCAAGATCATTGGTGACTTGAGAAAATAGATCAAGAAACAACTAACACAGAAATAGGGCTCTTAGCTAACAGCTCCAATTTCAATTCAAAATTATTTAAGTGAACACAGTGACTTGGTTGTGAACAAAGCGGGGAATAAAAATAGGACAGTTCAACAAATAAGAGAAGAAAATTGCAGTCTGCTCATGAACATTTTGCAAGCAAAAGGAGGAGGTAAATTCTAAGGCTGCCTGAACTTCTCATTGGAAATTGAAGTTTTGACTAAACAACATTTTTAATGAAAGCAGTGGCTTTCTGCAGAAAATTGCACACCTTGTTAAAAACATTTTGGTCAAGAATAAATTAAAACAAGTTTTTGGTTAAAAATATCAGTTTTAATTTTTCTATTAAAAATGAAAATTTCCTGATTTTCCAGTTGGTTCTAATAAAAGTATCAAGTGGATTATTTGGTGTGACTATTCAGATGTAATTGTATTATGAACATTAACTATATTACATCTCAACCCTTGTCTACATGACAGTTCTGCTGCCAGAGGTATATCTAGGGGGAAGAAAAAATGACACTTTATAGCCAGAGCTTTATCAGCCGAACACCAAATATGGATGCAGCTCTGCCAACAGAAGACAACTACTACTCCTGCCATTGTGAAGAAGTGGTGTAACTGTGGTAGCAAAAATAACTCCATCTGCTAGCAAAGCAAAAGCAGCCCCTAAAAATAACACCGAGTTTAACGTAAACTAATGCATCACCTTGCAGTATTGCACGAGCTTGTGGGTGAAGCAAAGAAAGAGTTTATAATGAAAGAGTTACCTTCATATAGTTACTATTGTAGAAGAAGGAAGAACAAACACAGGCTGGACTATTCAATGGCTCTTCTCTATCTCTACATGGTTCTATCAGTTAGCAAGGCACTGATCTGGAAAGGAAGGAGACTCAGGCTCTAGATCCTACCTCAGGCTTTTATGTTCAGACTGAAGTATTAATTGGCATATACTAATGTCTGCTTTTTTAATGAGGCGTGTCAATCTCTGTACAGATGTGTACACAAAAACGTCACTACTGGACCTCAGCCAGATAGTTAAGAGTCAAAGCTCTTGAGTAACGTTAAACTGATGGCCTACTAATGAATATAACTTCATAATTTACTGGCTGAGAATACGATATTGTATTACTTAACAGTGTCAGAAGGAAATGATGTATGTTTTCCTTTCTGGAAATTCCAGTGTGAACCAAAACAAGAAAAATCTCTTTAACTTTATTTGGTGAGACTGGATTAAAGGAAACAGTGTTTCAAATACTCTAGGTACTAAAAGCATGGCTTAAGAAAAAGGACTAGAACTGTGAGGAAAAAAAATCAACACAATATATTTCTTCAGCTTTCTTACAGGTGGTGTTTGTTTTTCAGATTGATCCTAGTGTTTGAGAGAGAGTTGTGTGGAATAATTTGTAGGTTTAAGATAGACAGGTAGACCTGGCATATTCTCTGGGTGCACCATGAACTGGTCTCTACAATATAGAAGTGCAAAGCAAAAGCAGAGTTGGGTCACTTCCTTCATTTTTTGAGATAAGCCTTCATGATCACAAAGCAAAAGGCTGATCTCATAAAACAACAAAGGTTGTTGCTTGGCGGTTCCATTGAACTTCAATGTAGTATTTCCCTGTGCTTTTTCATTCTATCCAAACAACTACAACAAATGCAAAAGCAGTGGAAGTAATTTGAGGCCCATAAGGTTTTTGAAGCTTTCTGTCCTTGATCCTACTGAGCACTCTGGCCGCAACCCAGCAAAGCACTTAAGTTTGTGCTCAGCTTTTATGCACGTGACAAGTTCCTGTGCTTAAACAGACAGCACCTTGCAAGATCAAGTCCTAAATCCCTGTTGAGCAAGATACTGGGCAGCATAAATCAGCATAGTTCCACTGAAGTCCTTGAAGTTGTGTCAGTTTATGCCAGCTGAAGACCTGTCATGAAAGATACTTAAGGGACATTCCCCCAGTCCTTCATAACAGCCAGCTCAGAGTCATTCAAACTATTAGTGACAGCTGCAAGACATTGTTCATTAAAGAAGCCCTAAAACTGAGATAGGTTAAGAAAATATAAGACATGAAAGAACAGGAGTTAATCACAGCTGACTTCAGCAAATGCAAGAACCATTTATGGATTTCTAGGCACCAGGCAACACTCTATTTACAACACGTAGGCAGCAAAGACAAATAGCAGGACCTGAGAATTAAATCAAGTTATATTTCACGTAGGCTTGTGATATCACCCATACCCTGTTACAAAATGCTCTTTCCCCTATCATTTGCATACCTAAGTACAATAGTCCCTTTAGCTATGAACTGGCTCTGTACTTAGAAAATAATGCCACAATAACCATAACATTACAATGAATACAAATGCACACTTCCATACTTCACAATGTACATGCATTTTGTTCTGATCTATAACCATATTGTACCAAATTGGGTTTCTGTGCACCTATCTGATAATATCTCTTGAAATACAATGAATGATGTATAAATGTTACTAAATTAAATATTAATTTAAAATTTGGGTTTCTTTAGTAGGCATAAATGAGGACTTATTGTGGACTAATGAGGACTACTAACTTAAATGCAATTTACAAGCATATATAGACATACACATTTATAGGAAGTCTTATTTGAAATCTTATTTGAATATTAACACATAATACAATATGTTTGAGCAGAGCTTCAGCCACTAAATTCTAAATTGAAGTGTTTTTTTTTATGGATGGCAAGAACTTCACTGGAACAAGTTCATAGTCCAGAGCATCTTAGTGTTTGTAAATGTCTGAATGGCATTTTTTTTTTAAGTATTGTGAGATGCAGAGCTACAAAATTTTTCTGAGTATTTAAACTTGCTAGTAACTGTTCATCTAGAGAGTGAATAGCAAACTATTCCTCACTTCATATCATAAGAATGTATTTAAATAATTTGTGTACTAAACCAAAAAGAAATGTATTAAACAAGAAAAAAATAGAAAATAGGCATGTTCTGTATTAAAGGAGGAGTAAGTTAGTTTATCATCAATGATACCGGCCATTAAAAAAACATTAAGAAACACATAAAAAGGAATTAAGCATATTACACTTTATTAGTTTTAAGTAAACATTTGGGTTAGATTGTTACTTTAGGCATGGCACTAAATTAGAATGATGCTTATGCTGCACAAACCCAAGATTAACCCTAAGAGATATTGTGCCATAGGCTATGTACACAAGTTCAAATGATCTGGGTGAATTATCCTGGGGGGTTTTTCCTGGTGTAAAAATGTATCTGAAGACTCTTGAACACATATTTAAATGCTGAGCTGTCAGGGGGGTCCTGTGCATCCATCTTATTCTGTTCAGAGTTTCCTAATCTACCTGGTAATGAATGATGTCAGTGCACATGGCATCCCTGATTATCTAGCCCAGACTGTCTTGCAGGCTGCCTCTCCCTGCAACCCAGTGAGGGGATTGTGAAAGGGCTTCCTGCTTGGCTGGAGCGATAGAGTCAAGCCTGAGTGACATGCTGTCTCTCTGGACCTGAGGATGAGGCTCAGAGAAAAACATTCTGGGATGCTGGGGAACTATGCTGAAGTTTCTTTAAGAAGGTACATGTACAGAAGTTCCCTCTCCCAGGAGAAACTCTCTCAGAAGTGGTTTAATTCTGGCTGTTCCTGGGTTATTTTTCTTCAGGAGCAGCCATTTTGCTCTGGGAGAAAGATCCTGTATCTCTGTACATTTGTGATTTCTACTTGGACAGCAACAACTTTACCAGGAGAAAATAAGCATCTGTATGTGGCCCTATTCTTGTGCAGACATTCAGTTTTTCCTGGTAGAGTCACTGTTCTCCCATGAGAAACCCTGAGTGTACAGATGTTCATACTTTTTCTCCCAGAGTAAAAATGGCTGATCCAGAAGAAAAATAACTTAGGAACAACAAGAGTTATATCATTCCCAGAACAGTTTCTCCAGGGAGAGTAAATGTTTGTACATACTGTGGCTGCTCTCAAAAAAACATAGTCCTCCCGCATCCCTCATCCTACTCCATCCTGCGAGACAGTGTGTTGCTCACTGGACTCTGCTG
>NW_005842090.1:232525-243262 GCF_000455745.1 Alligator sinensis
ACACCCCCTTCAGAATCCCCACATTGTGCTGCAGGGAAACACAGGTTGATGATGGGTAGTCTGGGCGAGCTAATCAGAGCTGCCCTATGTGCTGCTGCCACCTGTCAGAACACAGATAGCCGCCCCCCCGACACACACACACACACACACACACACACACACACACACACGTACACGCACATGCACACTGGTTGTACAATGTCAGCACTGCAAGCTCACCATTGTTCAGGGCCTCAGCATTCAAATGCTTGCACACAAGGCTCTGGGTAAGTTTTTCAACCAGGAAAACAAACCAGAGAGAATTCTCCCAGATCATCTGAATATGTGTAGATAGCCAGAGGATGCATAGATACATTCAAATAATCTGGGAGAATTCTCCCAGGTTTGTTCTCTCAGTAGAAAGGCTTACTCGGAGATGCCTAAACATACATTTGAATGCTGATCCCCTAGAGAGCAAAGAGCTTGTAGTGCTGATGGTTCACTGGCAGGGAGCCCCTATGCACAAATCTCAGCATGCTGTATGGGCTCCCTAAGTCTGTCTGTAGACAGAATGGCAGAGGTCCACAGGGCAGCCCTAATTGGCTGATCCAGAGTGCTTGGGGGCAGCACAATATGGTGATAATGAAGGGGGTCATGTTTTACTCCCTGCTTATCTGAAGCAATAGTGTCCAGTGAGAAACACACTATCTCCTGGGGTAGGGAAGGAGCAAAGTACCTTGGGATGCTGGAGGACTGTGTTGTGGCTTCTCTCAAAACAGAGCATATACAGACATTCACTTTCCCAGCAGAAACTCTCCCAGGAGAGATTTAACCCTGGTTGTTCCCAAGTTATTTTTCTTCTAAAGGAGCCACGTTTGCTCTGAGAGAAAAATCCTGAATATTTGTACACTTTGTGGTTTCTCGTGAGAGAACAGTAACTCTTCTAGGAGAAACAATATCTCTACATGGTCTTATACACCAGTGAGTTACACTGCCTCCTTCTTGCTGACAGAAGTTAGTAGCTTACTACCAGCTTGCTCTGACAGTAAATCACTGCCCTTTCCCATGATAGTGATCAAAATGTGGCCAGAGAATGAAAGGAGATCTACATCTCTGATCATTCTGCACCATACCCACATCTTCAGCATTCTTTGCATACATGCTACCAAGAGGCAGCATATAGACATGGATTTGAAGCACTGCTTATGGTGTCTGGACCTGGGATCCCATGAGCCTGGTCTTAAGAACCTTGATATTAGGATAAATTCTTACTCCTCTGCATGAGAATATATTCCAAATATAAATGTATGTCTAGAAATCAGTTTGCAAGTGAAGGCAGAGACATAACATTTCCTCAGTTTTACAGAAGGAATTTGTACCACTGCTTCAGTTACTTCCCAAAAGAATCACACAACCAACAAGTGGCAGGCCTCAGGACTCCTGTCTCTGGACTCCTCATCCCGTACACTGGGCCATGTTGCAACATATCTTTTTCCTTCTGAAAGCCTCATTTACAGTAGACCCAAAGCCCAATACTGCCAGAAAGAATTGTTCAGTTTAGGCTTGATGCAAAGCCTATTGAGCTTAATAAAAATCTTTTCACTGAGGTCGATGGATGTTCATTTAGTCTGTTTATTCTTAGGCACTGTATATAAATTTGCTCCATTTCCAAGTTAGTTCATGTAGCCATAGATGGGTTGCTGCTGCTACAATGTTTCAAATAAAATAAATCAAAGGGGCATATGGCTTAGGAAAAGAGGCTGAGGTAACTGGGCTTATTTAGTTTGGAGAAGAGAATATCGGGCACGTCTATATGTTACCCTATGGCGATGTTGTGCTTTAGTACTCCCTTTTGGAAGTACTAAAGCACAGTGCAGTAACCATCCATGCTGCATGGTATGTGCAGTGCACAGTTATTTTTAGCAGCTACTTCACCATAGTGGTGCATTATAATGGGGGAGTGCTATAACACTGAAGTAGCTGCTGGTCACGTGTAGACACTTGTGGATGCTAGATCACCATAGTGCATCGCTGCAGTGATGTAACATTATGTGTAGATGTGCCCACTGAGGGGGATTTAATAGCAGCTTTCAACTAGCTGAAGGGTGCTTGCAAAAGAGGATGTTCTGAGTGGTAGCAGATGACAGAATGAGGAGAAATGGTCTCAAGTTGCAGCAAGGAAAGTTTAGGTTCGATATTAGGAAAAAAAAACTCTCTCACAAGGAGGATAGTAAATACTGAAACAGGTTACTCAGAAAGGTTGTCAAATCTCCATCCTTGGAGATTTTTAAGACAAGGCTAGACAAAGCCTTAGCAGGGAAGATATAGTTGGATGGTCCTGCTTTGAGCAGGGGGTTGTCCTGAGGTCCCTTCCAACTTTAATTTTCTATAGTTCTATGTTTCTAAGAATACTTTAAAAATAGGATGACACTTAGAGTAGAAATATGGATAGAAATCTTGGCCCATTCAAAGATTGTTTTTGTCTTTTTTCAATGAGAGTTATGTTCATCTATTGCCTGTGATTGTCAGCATCATAATCTCAATAAAGTATCATTACTGGCTTTGTAGTCATAACATAGCCTAATATTTTACTGAGCCTGCTGGATTTTCAAAACAGCAAGTGACAGAATGCTGAAGTTTGACTTCAATGATCACAACCTGCATTAATTTTACAAGATAAGCACAATTTCAAAAGACCTTATTTGAATGAAGTATAAAGATGTAATTCACATTTCTTAGCATACCATGAACAATATTTAATGCTTTGTAGTCAGGCACATTCAAGAGCAGGAAAGGCCAAACATCACCATTTTTGTCCTGATTAGGCTTCTAAGTGCTAAGGGAAATTATTGCAATAGCCCATACATAGTAACACCAAAAGGCTATTCAGTGTTCTTGAAACACAGAGAAACTTCAAGGCTAAATCATATTGGCATCTGTTTCATTCAATCTGAACTATGAACTGAAGGTTTAAAGATTTAGGGCTTAAATTTAACAAAAATTGAATCTGAGCTGCACGAAAATGTCAAGAGAGAAAAAGATTTTGTTTTGGAACCTTGAGTCCAGCACACTTCTGATTCAGCAAGACTGTTACACAATCTATTCCGCATGTGGAGAAAATATTTATTCTGGCTAGGTCCCCTCACCAGAGCTTATTGCAAAGGAAACAGCATTTGGCAGGAAAGTATTTCTTACTGCTTTTCTCCATTAAAACAGTTCTCATTTGTTGGCTTCTCTTTTTAGCACACAGAGCATTCAATTAATGCCTCAGTTAATTGTTTAAACATACTATATAAAATTTTACTGTGATTGATTCATAAAAATAAGGCAGTTTCATGCTAATATCAGTATTTCCAAAGAGTGACGATGATGATGATACTAATACTACTAATAATAATACTAATCATAATAATTATAATAATTATAATAATAATTCAATTTTTCAGATTGATGAAATTGCAATTTCATTAGCAGAGAATGCTAACATTTTCATGTTCAGTAGAATCGCCATAGTAGGGCGATAAGTCTTTTATTTTTGCCAATAACACCTCTGTGGTCATCTTTAAATAATGGTTTAGATTTTCATTAATTTAAGGATTGTCTTAGAGTTAGTGGAAAGAATTATATTAACTTTTATTTCATAAAGAAAAACCTCCTAACACAAATATAGGTGACAGAATACTAGTCTGTTCTAATCTACTTCAGGGCATTGAGTCAGTATATGTTTCAACTGATTCATAAAGAAAACTTGGCTTACAAATGATGTGTAACAGTTTTCTGAGAAGTAGAACTCTTTATGCAAAAATTAATGTAAAAAGCAAATTTGGCTAGTTGACATGTCAATGGCAAATGAACATGCAAGCAAATGTATCCATAAATATATCTGCTTCTGTGTAATTCCTTCAGCTACCAGAAGGATGGATGAAAATAGTAAGAAAAAAAACAGTTCTACTGTTAACAGCTAGAGCTACACTGCTCAACTTATCTATTAAGAGATCTATTAACTTATTACCACACCAGTGTATGCTTTCTACAGTCAATCATCATATATTTTTCAATTGTTTTTAATTTTCTTTATTATATTAAGAGAAAAAGTGCTGTGTTAGTTGGCAGTATATATTAAACAAATTACAAGGATCTAATTATGTTAAAGAGGTAAAATGTCCAAACATCTCAATAGAAATAAAGAAAAATAACATTACTGGAGCTCTATCACAGCTGCTAGACTTCAAAGGATTTCTGTTCAATTAAAAATATTGGATTAATACAATTCTTTGATAGCCTGTATTATATTAATAAACCTGTATGGTAAGTTTTGATTAAATAGAAAATTAGTTGAACATGTTTCTTCTTTATTTATATAATCTGACAATTCATTACCTTTAGTCTTTAGAGTCAACCTAGTCATGACCAGAAATCTGACTAAGACTTTGAAGACCTACCAGCTTTGAATATAGTGCTGCTGTTCCAGTTAAGGTTGGAAATTTAGGAAGCAGGCATTACTCTTCAACCACAAAATCACAAGCTTATGACATACAACTTTTTAACCTTGAATTGCATGGAAATCTTGCGAGTGATTTTAAAAATAGATACATGGATGAATCAATACATTACCAACATCAGCACGTTGCATCCTATTTACAAAGAGAGGGAAAAACCTATAAAGCTGGCAATGCAAATTTATAACCCTTGTTAATGCTACTATTATTAATTCAGGTGGCAGGTTACTAAACCTGAAAAGTGAAAGCTACAACCCAGGCAAAACTGTGAGAAGAGTATTGGAAAACATTTCACAAATTAAGACTTTCACTATTTTTCCTAAAAGTGCAAATTTCACTTTTCAATTTGAATAAGTTTTATAAATTCCTCACAACATGAAAACCAATTTTTGGTGGTTTTTGCTTTGTTTTGTTTTGGATGCAAAATATTAGAGTGTGCGAATCCCACTGCTACCAACTGGATGTGTCTACATGTGTACTGTTACTGCGCAGTAACTTAGGTTACCGCGCAGTAACTGAAAATTACTGTACAGTACAGACGTGTGCCTACATGTGCATGCCCATACTGCACAGTAATGATGACAGCTTACACCAACTTTGACATAAATTTCCTACCTGCATAATGCAGGTAGTGAAGTTATGCCCGAGTAGTTACCTTGCAGTAACCTTGTTTGTGTGGACTGACTTGGGACTAACTTTAGTCCCAAGTCAGTCCCTGCACACCATTACTGCATTGTAGCACCTGCATGTGTAGATGCTGGCATAAGAGCCACTTACTTCGCAGTAAATTGCTATGCAGTAAATTACTGCACAATAAATGCATGTGTAGATACACCCACTGGCTAGAAACAAATAATACATATTTTGGTTCCTAACGTAAGAAGGAGCGGTAAGAATTATTTAATTCAATTGTTTTTAATTAATTCAGTCTCTCTCTCATATGATCTCTTCAGACATTTTTCTGACAAGCTGGATTACAATAGGGCTTCTCCCTTTTTTGCTGTCAGGATCAAGCTAGAGGCCAATACGATAGAATTAGCTAAGATTGTGAAAAAGCCTCCTACTTCAGTTATGTGTCTCCCCAAGCACATAGCAAGCTAGATTTCACTTCAGGAGGTGCATAAGACTGTCCATTGAAACAATAGGAGGGCCTTGAACTTCACACCATATTTGTGGAGGCATAAGAGGGTGTCTGTTTTTCTGAAGGCACAATAGATTGGTATTTCAAGAACAGGATATCTCTGGGTCTTTCAGGGTAAAATTGAATTATTCTCCTGACTTAGATGCATATTTTTGCATACTTTGGGGATAAGAAGAAGCTAAGTCATTAGATATCTAGTAGGCCAAATAGCATTTGGGCCAGACTGCCAAACAGTCTATCCCTAAATATGTTGGGGACAACTTTCTGATGCAGAGGATGGACAAATAAATCTGAAGGGAAGCTCTTTTTTTTTTTTATTTGATTCTGACTTATAGGGAGAAACTATCATGAAGGGAACTGTGAAGATGGAAGGCTACTTGGGTGACAGTGGGCATGTCTACACATGCAATTATTGCACCTGGGTCAGGAGCAAATTGATCCCAAAAGGAACATCTGAATCCAGGGTTATTCCTGCCCTTCTGTGCCCCCTTGGAACAGCCAGGGGAACCACCCTGGCTCCCCTGGGTGCCAGCCCCAGGCTGGCAGGGGAAACTGGGGGCAGCCCTAGGCTGGCAGAGGGCTCTGGGGGCAGCCCCAGATTGGCAGGGGACACAGGGCTCAGGACTTGGCCCCTGGGGGGGAGGGGAAGGGAGGGGAGCTGTCCCTGGCTCTGGGGGTGGAAGCTCTGACTGATGTGGATCTTGGGGTTAGCCCCAAGCTTCAGGTGGTCGGGAAGAGCTGTACCTGGATCCGGGGCCCAAGCTCCGTGCAGGTTCCTCCCAGCCCCCAGAGCTTGGGGCTTAGTCAGTCAGTAGTTGTTGCCCCCTTGCACCTGAGCTGACCAGGAGCAATTTGCTCCTGGGTCAGTGTCTGCACATGTGCTCAGGCACATTAGTTTAAAGCTCCATTTTCTAGTACCTGGACCTGTTGGTACTAGCAAACAGCAATTTAAATTAATCTACTGCACAGTAATTGCTGCACATGTGTGAATGGTGACTTTACTGTGCATTCAGTTAGTCTAATGCATAGTAAAGAACATGTAGACACACCCACCGATCACTATATCATAAGACAACATCAGATTAAAGACAATTCAATGAGTTTATTGAAGACAAAAGCCTTTAATAAGCCAGTTAAGTTGGGAGGTAAGGTCCCATAGGAAGCATGTGTAAAGGAAAAAGTGTTCAGTAGGGTTGGCAGTTTCTTAAAGAAGTAACATCAAGGGTAGAAGCCAAACTATCCCATAGAGAAGGATAGAAAGATAAGTACTGTAAGAGACTTCTAAATAAGAGCTAAATAATGAGCTCTTTAGTGACTTAAGACTAAAGAAAGAGTTGTTCAAAAAATGAAAACTAGGTTAAATTACTAAGGCTGAGTCTAAAAGAATAGCCAAAGCATGTGGGGACAAAATCAAAACCAAAATGAGATACAACTAGCAAGGGCCATGAAAAGATAAGTAAGAAATATTGTATGTATACATTAATAAACAGAGGAAGATCAAGAAGCTAGTTGGCTCACTAATTAGTGGACCAGGAAAAACTCTTAACACTTGATGACCTGTAATGATATCCTGATTAAGAATCAGAATTTGAATTGGAATTGAAAGCTTATCTAACTTTATGTCAACCATGCATACAAGAAGAAACTAAAAAGGGTAGGACTTTTTAGTTTGAAAAGAAGACTGAGTGGGGGCTATGATAATGGTCTATAAAATCATGAAGGGTGTGAACCAAGTTAAAAGGGAACAGTTGTTCATAAGTCCCAAAATACTAGAACTAGGGGGTATGCACTGAAATTAGCAGGAGACAGGTTTAAAACTAGCAAGACAGTACTTTTTTACAGCACATAATAAACCTGTGGAGTTCATTGCCATTGGAGGTAGTAGAGGCAGATAGCATAGCCAGGTTCCAAAAGGGACTAGACAAATTCACAGATGATAGATCTGTTAATAGATGTTTAACAGAATGGTTACAGATATTTCTTCTAGCATGTTCTTCTCTAAACAATAATGGTGGAAGCCAGGGAGGGTAATGAATCACTCTATATATAACTTGGTTCAATGCTTTCCCTTTAAAGAATCACTTGTGTCACTGTTGAAGATAGGATGCTGTGCTGGATGGACCATTGGGCGGACTCAATATGGTACTTCTTGGGCATGTCTACGAGATGCTTTACTGCACAGTAGTCTAATTTGTGCATGATAAAGCTTCACCATCAACACACATGCGGCAATTAGGGCACAGTATATTAATTCACTGTGCTGCTGGATACAACCAGTAAATTACTGTGCTTAAATACACATGCAGATGGTGGCATCAGGATTAGTTTACTCCAGCTCAATTTGATATTCAGTTGCATTAACAGCATGTGTAGATGTGACCCTTATGCAGTTGGTCCAATAAAGATATCACCCACAAAAATCCTTGCTGGTCACGGAATTCCTGGTCCATCAAAGATAAACCATCACTCCCAACAGTACCAGAGTGTACCTTTTTTAATTCAGTCTTCGCTAAAAGAGTTGACAGTGGACATATGGAAAACACAATTAGAATGAGAAACAAAGGAGTAAGAAAGCTAGTTAGAATGGTGAAAGAAGTGGTGAGTGATAATTTAGGAAGTTAGATGCTGTCAAATTGTCTGGGACCAATTAAATGAAGCCTACATTTCTTAATTTCCTAGTTAAGACTCTCTTGGGCCATAGCTAGGACAGAATTACAATTCAAAATGACCTTGACAAACTGGAGAGATGGTCACAAATAAATAGAATCAAATTCAGTATGATAAATATAATGTATAACTCTTAGGTGGACATAAGATAGAAGTCTAGAAAAGACTAGATTTTCTATTAAAAATATACTTGCAGCCAGTTTGAATCAAGTGGAAGTGTGAATCATTTCAAATCAGTGGGTGTCTTTCCTTTGACCTCAGTTTTAAGGGAAAAAAGTTTAAGGGGAAAAAAGCAAAAACAAGAGACAGAATGAATTACATGACTTTAAAAAAATATTAAATGATAGAGCAGATTGATTGCAATGTGTATCATTTGGAGAGTACATGAACGGACATGGTATTGTGAGAAAGTTGCAAAGAAAGTGATCTGTCAAGGCTCTATTTCAAAACCAGGACAGAGCCTGCCAGTAATTTTTGCTTTTTTGTTAACTCTCCATCCAGAATGATCCAAGTCTGTGTTAAGCAGCTTTAAAGGATTGTTTTGTGTTTTTGGAAACAGTTTGGGAATTGTTTGGAAACCTTGGGAAGTATTTTAACAGCATTGTCTCTTCAACTTGTCACTTTGAGAGTTTTTTCCTTCTGCTTCTTCCTGGCAAATATATTAACAAATAGCAGTCAAGAAATGTTGCTAGGTGAAGGGTTTGTTATTTTCCTGTTAGCTTGTGAGAGAACAGGGATCACAGCCAAGTCATAGGGGCTCATCTGCTTCTTTATATAACCCAAAGTCCTAAACAAAGTTGAGAGTCTGGACAATCTGTGTAGAATCAAAGTCAAATCCAATCAGTCTCAATCACTCCTCTGGAAAGAATAAATTCAGTATTGTGCCAACAAATGAAAGATATTGAAATCAGCATTACTGCCATAGGCAATCATGGTTATTTGGGTAAATAAATATTTGGGTGATATCTTTTATTAGGCTAACTGAGTAGATGTTTTTTGCAAGCTTTTGAGCACAGGTGCCCTTTTTAAGTATAGTGAGAGTCTGCTGGTGTATGTCTTCTCTCTAGAGTTGAATATCATTACTGTTGTGAAATTGTAGGTAACATGCAATATAAATCCTGCACTATCAACCTTAACTAACAGTGAAAGAGGATAATGCTGATCAAAAAGAATGATGTTTTAGCATGATGATGGTGCATTCTGAGAACTAGAGACTGGCAGATCGAATACCCATATTTTGGGGGATTCTGTGAATGAGAAGATAAAAGGGTCAAAAGATATAATATGAAAATAAATCAGAGCTTTTGTATGGCATTTTGTGAACGCATTGTGCTCCAAAGTTCAGAATGGTGTTATGTTTATGCTTTGGCTTTGTGTTAATTTTTTGCACATGGACTGCTATCAGCTGGGAGTTAATGAACTCTAGCAAGTTGCATCCGTTCAAAATTTCCCCATTCAAAGCCTATTGAAGACACTGGAGTCATTCATTGACTTCAATAGATTTTAAATTAGGCTCAACGTTCACAAAAAAATAGCAAAATGTAAGAGCAAAGACAGCAGTTCTTAAAAAAATTCACATCATAGCTCAAAATAAATCACAACCAGTAATCCAACAGTTTTGAATTGACAGTCCTCTGTGTGGGCATAGGATTTCTCTATTCTTTGCATTATGTCTTAGGAAATAGTAATGTTTCCCAACAGACCAAATCCCACCTTGGTCATGGGGCAAGAGGGCGAATTTGTTTGACTATTTCTCATTCTTTATAGTCAATGATTATGATAGCAACTTAGAAGGATCAGAGGATAAAAAAAATCTTTTTCTAGATGGCCTGTGCAACACAGCATGACACTATGGATTTAACACCCTTAAGTTGAAATTTATTAGAATCAAAGCAGATGTGGTATTGTTATACCTCACTAAGCTCTGCATAATTTACTAGAATGCAAAGTGTATTTTTTATGAATATGACAATGCCAAATGCTTTGCAGATGCTAAGATAGCTGCTGCATGGAAGAAACAGGAAACAATATTTATTTGGAGAACCTGATGAAAATATCAAGGGAACCTCTTTCTTCCTCAAAGTACAAAGAGTCTAAAAGAAAGAGAAAAAAGGATCATGAGAAATAGAAAGGTTAAATTGATTTAAGGGTAAGTAAGGAAAGGAAAGAAGAAATAAAAGACTCTAAATCAGGGGTGGGCAAAATACAGCCCACGGGCTGGATTCAGCATGTGGCTGCTCCTACAGCACTTCTGCTGGGGCTGAGCCCCAACTGCTTCTGCTGGGGCAGCATGCACCATGCTCCTGCCCATACCTCCTGGCCCCGGGCCTGGACCAGCATCCTCTGGGGCTATTCCTGGTGCTGCTTTACTCCCTTCACCTCCAGCAAGAGCCGCCTGACTGAAGCTTCCCCCCCCCCCCACCCACCTGGAGCGGGGCGCCGGGAGCAGGG
>NW_005842090.1:243657-276107 GCF_000455745.1 Alligator sinensis
CTTCAGCCAAACTGGGTGCTTGTCTGCTCCTCTTTCCTCCAGTGGCAGGTCCTACACCTGCTCCTGGCCCTGCTGTGCTGATCTAGGTGGTAAGGGGGGAAACATCATCCAGGAGGCAAGGGGAACAGAGCAGCACCTGGCCACCTGCAGCCACACTGGAAACAGCCAAGCCAGAAGTTGCGTGCTGGCCAGGGCTGGGGCCGAGCCAGCAGGCGCAGGCAAGAGGGCAGTGTGGGCTGTCCTTGGTAGGGCTGAGCCTCATGTGGAGCCCCACAGAACCATCCACAGTCCACATTGCCTGGGCAAGCTCTACTATACGCACCTCCTGCATCCCCCTTGCTCCCCTCACCCTCAGCTGGCTCCCAGGACCTAGTATTCAGGCAGCCCCCACTACACATATACACATGCCACCCCCAAGACCCCTATATATTCCCCCCCTGCACCCCTTCCACAGGGCAGGGCATACAGGGAGCAGATCACAGCTCAACCCAGGCCCTGGTCCTGAGTTGTCACTGGTGTGTGCCCTGGTCCCATGATCCCGGTATTGCATGCCCATCCCACTCCCGAACACTGTTCCCCACCCGCCCAAGCCCCGTAGGATGTTTTGGTGAGTTGGTGCCCTGAGTGGGGTGGGGTGCTGACCGTGCCTGTGACAGCTCATCAAAACTCCTTACGTGGCCCTCAGGCCCAAATAATTGCCCACCCGTTTTAAAGAATTGATTGTAACAGTTCCAATAGGCAGATGAATATATTTCTTCCTCTATCTCATTTTTTTGTCTAGATGTTCCTCCACAGCATTTTTAGGCCTCAGTAGATCCATTTTCTCCTGATTACACTCCTTACATATTTAGTATCTTCTTCAACCCACCCTCAATTGTCCACATCAGAAACATTACCTTTCTGAACCATATAAAATTCACTCTCCAATCAGGTATAAGAATGAATACTGTTATTAAGATGTTGCTTACAAGCCTTTACAGCCTAGGAAATGAACTACTGGTATCACTGTTGTCATTAGAAAACAATGGTGGCAATGATGAGATATGGGAACTTTGGGAGGAAGAATGGGAGTTAATTTGAGAAAGGAAGTGTATGGAAAATCTTATTAAGAAAGGGCAAGAAAACAAAATTAAGAGAACAGGTCCATGTAACTGGCAGGAACAGGGGCACGATGTTTTGTTGTGGTGACAGTAGTGAATTTTATTTTCATTTCACAAATTCCATTCATTTACCATCATGAATGGTAGGGGCAAAGTAGCTGTTTTGCAAGCATTTGGGACCATGAACCGTTATATTTTTGTGGGGGGAGAGAGAGACTATAATAATGTAGGTACCAATACAATTGTGAGGTAAAGAAAGAATTTTAAATTATTGGTGTTCTTTTTATACTTTGTTCTTCTTGTAAGAATTTTGAAGTCTCCTACTAAGTATTTTTATATATATTGCCAAATTCATCTGGTGTGTGTGTTTTAATTTCAAACTGCTTAACTTTTCAGAGAAGCTCAGTCTATTGATCATAAAGGCATACAAACCAAAAAAAAATTCCCAGATTATCTGCACTGAGCTCTGAGTAATGTCAGCTTTGTACTTTCCCAGTCCTGATGGTATCTGGGGACTGATTCAGCCCTCAGCCATGGGGCTTTTAACCTATTCCATTAAGACCATTCTGCCAAACTTGAAACACTGTAATTCAAGGCATTCTTGCCATTCACCTATCCTACTATGACACCCCCTGACCCAGGAAAGCCAGGGCAGGGACCACTCTAAAGTCACCTGCGACTGCATTGATGCAGTGCCAAAGACACAGAATGGGACTTGGTCCAAATGTCTTGAAATCTTCTCTCTCCTGAAAATGATCAATTAGAGAAAATAAGTTCCATGGGGCTTTTATAAGATTTATTTCTTGCCCAGTTGCCTCTTTTAGAACTGAATGTGGGTTTTGGTCATTTATAAATTCTCTTCATACAGGCAATCTCATTAACTGAGAAAAAAGAAAGTCAGCATCTCCTAAAAAAAAAAGAAAAGAAAAAAAAACCCAACCCTAAGGTTTGCTCATTCTAGCTTTAGTTGGAATTAAAGAGTTTGACCTTGTGCATTGGCTTCATGTGCGCCAAGCAGACAGTAAATAGTCTTACCCATTTCAGGTAACTTTCCTGGAAGAGTAATCTGACGTAAGGTGGAGGGACTTCGGGGAAAAAGCCAGAATGTAATGGGGGGATCACAGTAGCTGAAACTGGGTGCATATACACTTGCAATTAATGTGACTCAATAAACTCCAGTGCAGTTCATGCCAGAGCTTATTGCTCCTGGGCACGGTGTTTGCAGGTGTACCTGGCACCAACATAATGAGCTGGGGAGGAGCAGCCTCGGCTGACAGGGGGGTCAGTTTGCCAGCCTGGGGCTGCTCTGACCCAGCTCATTGGGCTGCCAAATAGCTGGCTGGGGCACAAAGATGCTCCAGTGTGAAGCTAGCAGAGGCAGCCCCCACACTGAAGCACCCTTGTGTCCCAGCCAGCCCTGTCAGCATCTACATGTGCATTGTGGCAGAGTAAATGACTCCACATTAACACAATATTTGTTTCTGGCAGTGCTATCCTATGGCAGAGTTAGTTAGTTTAGTCTAGCCTAACAGCACTGCACATATAGACGATGATATTTTATTGCAGAGTTAATTAGTCAATTGTGCAGTAAACATCTTGTGTAGACATGCCCACTAAGTACAAAACTATTTCACTTCTAAAAGGAACTGAAACAGTTATAGTGCAATTTTGTTTTTAAAACAAAAGTAGTAATGTAGAGAACTAGGTCTGGTATAAACTAGGATTAACCTCACTGAAATTGAGAGAGCTAAAAACCAATGCTGAAGTAGTCTGAGCTTTTTCTGGGTCTTGTTCTTAGCTTAGTAGCTAGGGTAGTTCTATATAGCAAAAGGCAGAGCTATACAGATATGCCATGCCTACTTAGTGTACACTAGCTCCCAAACCAGATGCAATTTTATTAGTGCAATACTGTGTGTGCATGCATAAGCTGTGCTGGAAGTTCTCTAGAGAAAGAAAGCTTACTGCCAAAGTAATGTGTCTATCCTGCTTCTGGTTCTGGAGCTACCATGTATGAAGCAGCACAGAATGTCTCGGTACAACATTATCTTGCACTCTGCAGATACACCGTAAGTCTCATTCACGTGAAAGGAGGAGGATATATGCAGACACCTTCTGATCTAATTTTCAGTAGTGTAAATTAGTTATAACTCCACTAAAGCGAGTAAAGTAGACAGGTGTAAATGAGATCAGGTCACTCTAGTTTGGATGTTATTAACTATAATTGGATATTATTAACTATAATCATAGATCATGGTTTTAAAATAAAACCTGTTATTAACTATAATTAACAGGTGCGTGGACTTCAGATGCATAAAACAAAGGCTGATGTGACACCGTAGCTGAGATCTTTAGTGGGCATAAGTGTCATAGTTCAATTGAAATCAAAGGAATTCTAATTTATACTGGTTGAGGATCTGGCCTTTTATAGTTCATCCTTTAGGAAAAAAGGAGAAGTGTTAGGCTCTGTTTTGACTGGAAAATACAGCCTACTTATTGTACTTTTCAAAATTAGATGATATTGGCTAGCTTCTAGGTTTCTGGAGAGAAGAGAAGATACCGATAGCAACAGGAAAGTAAAGCCAGATGTTCAACCTTATACTGCTTTCATTTTGGGATAAGAATTGCAAAGGGAATATTAGGAGGAGAACTTCTGAGTCCATTGTCAGGAAAACAGATTAAACTTATAGTCACGTGATATTTTGTTGTGAAATTGCTTCAATCACTGCGATTGGAAAACCTTAAAAAAGATAGTGGTAGCAGCTTGAAAAGCAAGCCACAATGTCATTATTACACAAAATGGAAATCAGAAGAAAGGAAAATATTGTAGGCTGCTTTGTTTAGAACAGCAATAAACAAATAAATGAAAATACATATTTTGATTTAAAATGTCCTGTGTATGTCCCATTCCATTTTTATGCTAGAAAAAGATAAAATGATTACATAGGAAAAAAGAGAAGAAAAGAGGAAGCAGAAGCTGAAGGGAAATGAGAACAAAATATTATACTGAATTTCTGTGGCCAAGACTTTAGACATTGTGTTGAAATCCTGTCCCTTTTAAACTTTTTCATATGACTTCCCTTGTTCAAGCTGCAGGGACGCCTCAAGCGGGCCGAGACCTTGGTCTTTGGTTCATGCGGGGCGACCCCTGAGGCCTCATGGGTGTCCCCCGCTGGCAGAACTGTAAAAAAGTCAATATAGTCCGAATGTTCACTGTGGTTTTTTGTTTTTTTTTTTGGGGGGGGGGGTTGGGTTGTTTTGTTAGTTTAGAGTGTACGTGCAAGCCTTGCAGGCCATGAGCCCAGGTCTTGTCCATGAGGCCCAGATATCCAGGCGTACCTGTACATGCTCTTTACTGGCTCCGAGTGATCACCCACCCGGGAATAAATGTCTCTTAAAAGTCAAAGTCTTGTAGCATTCCAAACTTCTCCAAATAAAACCCCTTCTAATTACTGTCCTGACAATAGTACTGTACTTAGAATTCTGCTTGAAACTAAGAAGGGATCCTGTTTTGAAATATAGGAATATGGCTCACGTTATATAAAACCATATGCTGAGGTGGATTTAATGCTTATTTTCAGGTAATAACATTCATATATAAAGTATGGACTAGAACTTCTGTTTGCCTTTTATTCTCCTCATTTTTGTATTAGGCTCTTTCAGGTCTTATGGATGTATTTTACCAGGTGAAAACTATTCCTAAATGAATGCATTTGGTAAGTCCACCTTCATCTGCATATGATTCCTGTTCGTATCTGAGTGAATGTCCTAGTCGCATTTTATTCACTTGAAGGTATACCATACTTTCTTACATATAACACACAGCTTCTCCCCAAAAATAAGCCCCCCCCCCCCCAAAAATTGAGGTTGCTGTTTTCTGTTCTGGAAAAGAAGCATACCCGGAGACACTGTGCATACTATATAGCTGCCAAGATAGCTGCCACTTGTACAGCTCAGCAAGTTGAAGAGGCAGAGTCCTGTGTTAATTCTCTTATAGCCATAGCTATACGATGAGCAGTGTTGCTCGTTCGTAAAGCAACAAGTTTGCTGCTGGTTGTATCTTGATGAGTATCCTCTATTTACAGGAACTTATATAAAGATCTACTTACCATAAAGAACTAATAGTATTCCTGCTGCCCCTGCAAGGCCCCGGGGTCTAACCTTTCTGTGACACACAGTAAGTTATCTTGGAAACATAGTGTATCTGGGAATTGTGTTAACCCAGGAAAAATCCTGGGTAAGGTTGCATGAAGCAAAAACCTTCCTGCCACACCAGGAAGTTCTTGCTGCTTTCTTCCTCACCCAAATTTCCTTTTGGGATGCCACAATTCCTGGATGCTCTATGTTCCCAGCAGGACTTACTCAATATCACACAGTCGGCCCTAACTCTGGAAAAATCTTTTTTTTTCTAAATTCTGTGTTTTGAAAACAAGGTGTTTGTTTTATGTGGAGGCATGCTGTATGTGAGATGATGCAGAATCTGAAATGCAAATGAAAATATGTACAGAAATGATTGGCTGCATTGTCACATGAAAGGGCCTCAAGTATGGGCAGAAGGTTGCTCTTCATTGGTGTTCAAAAATATTATGTATTAGAACTAGTGCAAGAGATGGTGAAAACACTTCAAATTCAAATCTCTACTTCGGGGTAGAAAAGAGTCTGGGGCATAGTCCATGCATTTTTTTATTAGGCTGGATCCAAAAGTAGGACTTACTTTATGGTTTAAAAAACAACTGATATCTTGCAGCTGTCAAATGGAACATTTATGACAAGAGGAGCTATTCTCATAAAGTTCCTAATATTCTTGATGCCAAATAACCTCAAGGAATTTCATGTTTTTGAGGTTAAATTTTCAGAAGAGTCCCTCAGGAATTGTCAGTACCACTGTGTCTAAAAACTAGACCCTAACTTTGAGAGTAAACCTACTTCCAATGTGGATTCAAATACCAATTTATCTCCTGCATATTGCTGTAAAAGACTGATTTGGTAGCAAAAAGGAAAAACAAATAGAAGAACCATAGCATCCAACTTATTCTGGAGTGAAGAAAGATTTTAGGTAATAGGGTTGATGAACATAAATTCTACTGTGGTTTACATTAAAAAGAAACTGTTTATCATAACATAATATTTACTTTATAGTGATAATATGTGTTATTTTCCTGTTCCTAGGATGTCATGGTGAGCTGATATCCCAGTGATATGATATTTTTTTCTTTTTTAATATAAACCACTACAGAGTAGGTAATGATTACTCCTGGAATGTTTCTGGAGTTTAGATGTGCAATGCCAAAAGTTATCTGTCACTTAAATGCCAGTTGTGTAACCTACAGCTGCAACAGACTTCAGTTTTTCCATGCTTCTGTTTGCCATGTATCTCCCTAAGCCTATATTAATATACAGCTATTTTTGGTTGGCATCAGTGAACTCAATGCAAACTAGTCTAAATGTCAGTATTTATCAAAAAATGAATGTGAAATGACTTAACAATTATATCAGTTAGGATAAACATTTCATTGAATCCATTAACCTCAAGCTCCCTATTCTTTAAAGGGCATCAACCCTTGTTCACCCACACGGCTCACAGTTGCTGGTCTCTCGCTTCCTGTATGATCCCAATAAGCCCTTTACCTTTCTCTGGAATGTTATCCACCAGAGTCTCTGGCTGACTGTGTTCTGTTCTCTACTGTTTCAGATATGCCATGCATTTTGAAGATGGCTTTCTCTAACCTAGGCAACCTCTGATTCATAACAACTAAAATGAACAGTTTAATAGACCAAAAAGAGAGGGAGCTCTGAAAAAGGTGAACTTCAAAAATAATAGAATAGACTAGGCCACTGGAACTGGGGAATAAGTTAGATTTGGTAATGGAATAATGAGGATAAGAGACAAAAGGATATTGTTAGGTAGAAGGATGATACGTACTGAAAGGCTTGGAAGAAGCAGGAAGAGTAAAGAAAGAAGTCCTAACGTCTTAAAAGGCCTCTAATGGGGGGCCAGCTCACTAGGGAAAGGACATTCTTATCTAGATTTCAAAACTGAAGTTGCTAGCCAGGGAACACTTGCAAGTGAGTAATTCAGCAATAACCATAGTTTAAGACTGAAGAGCAAAAACCCCAAAGTGGATCCAGTTTGTATACTCTATTACTTGGCTAAAATATTTTTTAACTCTTACTAAATAAGGTAAAAAAAATACAAATGCATTCCTAGTAGGTGCTGCTGTAAATAATAGTCATACTTATTCTCATTCCCTACATAATCTTTATTTTGTCTAAAATTAGTCTTGTCTATCATCAAACCACCAAATGTATTCGAGGCAACCTTGAAACCATTACCCTAGTTTTGGTCCATATTACTTGAGTTTTCTAAAATGGTTCCCATGTTGTGACATTCTCTCACCCAAGTATTTCCTTTGCCTATTCTTCTCTTAACCAAACTATACCCAAGAGGATACAAATAGCTCCATATTACTCTATCATTAGACAGCCTAAGGCCTACTATAGTCTAAACCTCCAACCTTCAAAGACTCACATAGGCAGGATGAGTGGGGGAGTGTATCATGACCGTTGATGTGATATAAGGACTCGGTGCACACAATTCCTTTGCTATCCTCACACAGTAGCTGGAGCTGGAACACCAGGAACTAAAAATGGTGTGTGATCAAAACCTACACCTTTGTAATTTGAAAATAGGTACTGTGAATAATTCCATTCCAAAATGAGTGAAAAAAAATTAAAATATCAAAAATTGATAGAAAACAGAATTGTCATCTTTTGGCCAGCGCTATCCTCAGCCTCTTGATGTCTTCTCTTCTACCTCCTGTGTTACTTTTACTCCATCAACTTCATCTTCATCTTCTCCTCTTTATTATCTACCAAACCACTCATTTACTTTTGCCCACCAAAGTAGCCAATCATCACTTGATTGTTCTCTTGGTCTGGTATATCCCTTTTCTCCTCACTTTTCCATTTTTTATTTTTTTCATATTGTAAATTCTTTGAAGGCAAGACCTGCTTCTTCCTTGTTTCTGCATAATGTCTAGTGCATTTGCATCCTTCCAGCATGTGGGTGGGTATCTCCTGCCCCACTCCAGCTCCTCAGGGTACCCTCCCTTTTCTAACTTTCCTGTCATGCCTTGGTGGAGTTCATAGTACTGCAGGAGGCTGCCTCAGGGTCTCAGAATGTCTCAGTCCCTCAACTATCTTGTGCTCTGTGTACATAACTGGCATCAGTCTTGCCCTCAGGCATTAAATCACCTTAGTGGGATTAATCATGGCCTCCAGCCTCCCCCATAGCCATGTCCATGCCTCACAGGTGTCAGTTAATATTGATTTGGAGGGAGCCCCCTAGCTCCCAGTGTGACACTTGACCCTTCAGGCCTTAAAACTTTTTCTGGACTGCAGCTTTCCAGCCTTGTCCTTCTTACTCTGGCTGTGCCCCTCAGCTGAGGTCCACTGCCCCAGACCTTAGCTTCTGGGCCCGAGCTTACTCTCCCAGCCTCATGGTCTCTTGAACCTCTGGTCTGACCCTCTCTGACTCTGGGCCTCACATTCCTGTCTCTTAT
Source organism: Alligator sinensis (assembly GCF_000455745.1). NCBI lineage: Eukaryota > Metazoa > Chordata > Crocodylia > Alligatoridae > Alligator > Alligator sinensis. The sequence goes on from NW_005842090.1 coordinate 252,317, forward strand.
GAAGGCCCCCTAGGCTTGCTGACCCAGTCCAGGTTGCCCTTGGTCTGCCCATCCAGCCTCCCTGGTGATCTTTGACTCAGGCAAGGTTCTAAGTTGGGATCCCCTCAGATGCCCCTGTGGCCACCATACTGTAACCACACCGGTCCTCTGGTAGAAAACTTAAACATAACACAAATGTAAGCAAACTGCTTCCCAAACTAAACTTTACCCCAACTCTGTGTCAGATCTCCACCACTAGCCATACTTCCCTTTAACTTCTCCATCTAGCACTCCTGGGGAAGCCCTGGCCCCAGCCCTGGCCTCGGCTCCTGGGAAGCTTGGGCATTTCCTGAAGCCCTGTCTCCCAGAAGCTCCTTCTCCTGCTGCATGCTTGATCTTATATGTCCCTAAGCTCCACTCCTCCCTGCTACGTGGCTCCTCAGACACACACAGGGCTTTACTTTTTGCCTAATAGCTGGTTTGTGTTCCTCTGCGGCATTCACTACTTACAGCGACAGGAGCTTCTGTCTTCCTGTCACAGTCCTGTAATACAACACTTTATTTTTGTCTAATGAAAACAAGCACATCATCCTCCCTTCTGACTGACTTTAGTCACTAAGGCATATTTTCTTTTTTTTGGTTGTAATGATAGCTCATGAACCATACTGTCTCTGGAGAAGGAGGCAGAAAAGTGAGGCAGGATGTGTGATAAACCTGTTGCAGACTTTCTTCATTGTGGCTTAAGTTCTAAGCCTATAAAATGGGGATAATACATTCCTCCACTGAGATGTGGGGAGTTTGTAAATCTCAATTCTTTAATGTTTATAAAATGGCTTGAAATCTCAGGACAGAGGATACTATGTATTTTCTGTTTTTAAACAAGGTGGCTTTCACATGATGCTTTGTTCCCCATAGTACATTTTATGTAATGCATGCTGTCGTGTCTTATTTTCATAGCCTCATGATTAAAGCACACCATCAACTTGGGTGTCTTCCTTGGCACAGCATCATATTGGGCTGAGGGCTTTAAACAATTTCAGGAATAACGGTCAGATTATTTTTTGGGTCAGTATGCTGCAGCAATTTTGCATTTAACATGTATTATAGCTTTTAGATTCCCTCTTATCAGACTCATAATTTACTGCCGGGGCGGGCAAAATGCCGAGTTCCATTTCCCAGCACCCCCTACCCATATGGCTCTGGGCCAGTCTCCATGGAGACCCTGGAGTTGCGAAGCCATGACAGTGCGAGGCTGCAGAACCAGGGTTCTGCCCCTGCCTTGGCCCCGGCCCTGGCCCCGGCCCCGGCCCCGGCCCCAGCTCTGTGCTGTCATAGTCCTGTGCTATCATGGCCTTGCACTCTGGGGTCTCCATGAAGACTGGCTAGGAGGGCATGTGGCTGGATGGGGAGCTGCTATGGGCTGGGATCCTGGGGCAGTGACAGTGTGGGGCCATGGCAGGGCTGTGATCTGCTCCCTGTATACCCCTGTCTCGGGAATCCGCACTCATTGCAGGGGCATGTGGGTAGAAGATTGAGGTTCTGCTCCAGCTCTGACCCTGTGCTGTCACCACCTCAAGATCCCAGGGTCTCCCCAGCCCTGCCTGCCCATCTTGCTCCTGGCAACAGCCCCACCCTAGCCACCCGACCATGTGCCCAGCCTGTGAAGGTCCCACCCCCAGCAGTGAGTGCAGGGTGGATGGGCTGGGGTGCCTGAGCACCAGGACTAGGTCGAGTGGTTGCAGCCAGAAGGAGCTGCTGGAGCCCGCCACAAGCCTGATCCGGCCCATGGGCTGGACTCTTCTCACCCCTGATTTACTGTCTTTAAAGAGACATATTCTACAGATTTGAATAGCATCAGGGATTTTCTGACAATGAATCACATCAGAAAGGTATGTTACATGTGTGTGTGTACATATACAGTATGTATACACACACACACACACATACACACACAGTTATGTGAAGTCTGTTTCATAGGCACGTAGACATACAACTTAATGTCCCCATTTGTATTTATTAATAGATGTAAATGTGTATATTAATTTTATATTAAAATCAATAACAGATGACATATATTATAATATATCCTTACACACTTAACATATTATTATTTATACATTTATTAAATTATATTCATTCTTGTTTGTGCAGCCATAATCAACAGGTATTTATTATACTAACTGACAGATGGAATGCACTAAAATGATTTGTTTTTGTTTCCTTTTATTTATTTTATTTGCAATAGTAATAAAAGGGAAAAGGAAAGATGTATAAACCATCAAATCTGTTTTCATTACACAGAAAATATGGTAGTTGTCTGACTGGATGTGGATGGGCTTGAAAAAGTTTTTTCCCAAATATACCACTGGTTCATAGGGGAAGCTTTCCTTTAGTTTCAATTTATATGGGCTCACACCTTGCAGTTTCATGTCCTAGGTTGTTTAAAGTTTGAACTAGTCCAAAATCCTAAAAATAAATCATCAATACTCATTAGAGTAAGAAGTGCAAAGATTTACTTTGGTTTCATTATGAAAACATTCAATTCTATCTTTGAAAATTCAGTATTTTAAACAGTGTTGGAGTGATGTTGTAGAAGAATGCACTGCATTCAAAAGCTTGTCTAAGTCTATCCCAATCATGCACCTGATCCAATAAATGATAGCACCCCCCCGCAAAACAAAACCAAACCCTTGCTTCTTGCAAATAGAGAAAATAGAATTTTAAACAGAGTCTAAGTTGTGGTTGTATTTTTAAAGAAAAACTGCAGTGTAATTTTGAAATACATTGATTCTAAAAAAGCTGGCTGGAAAATTTTCTACAAAATATTTTTGTTGAAAGATGGCAGTTAATTGAAACCCAAGGTGTTTGTAAATATGTGTTACTTTCAACAGGAAAGGTAACTCAGCTCTCAGATGGATTTTTCTGCTCAAAACCAGAAGAGCTAATAGCTTAGTGTTTAGGACACCAACTTCAGGTGCTGGAGACATCAGTTCTTGTCCTTGCTCTTCCTTAATGAAAAAAACGATAAGGTGGCTGTCATTTAGCTTTCACCTACTATGGAGTCAGAGGCCATGTCCAGACAAACATGGATGTTTGGTTCCCCAGGGACAAGTAGCAGCAGCTCACCTTGTGCCACTGCTACATGTCCCTAGGGAACACCTTTGCCATGTGTGCTCTGGCATACGGCAGGTTACCCCAAGTGGGGTAGGGGGGGCTTGCTGGCCCCAGCAGCATTACCTGGGGTCTTGGGGGCTGGGGAAGCTGCGGCCATGGTGCTCCTGCACCTGGAAACCTGGCCAGTGGCCAGCAGCTAGAGCGTGGCTCTACCCAGCTAGGCTCTGGTTTGCGGCAGTGTGTGCTGCCACCACATGCGCTGCCCCACTTTCTTTCCATGCAAGTTTTTTTGACCCCACAATCTCCCAGGGTCAACCCTTCCCCCCACCGCTGCAAAGTACCTAGTGTGGGGAATGCCTGAATGTGTGGTGTGTGGCACCACAGACAGGTCTGCGGCATCACATATAGCATGGCCATGCTCATCTGGACACAGCCAGAGTGTGCACTCAAAGAGTTACTGCAGAGATGCTGGTGCACAGTAAATCCTTGCTCTCTTTCACCACACACTACTCAGTTTGTACACCCACCGCCTTAGACAACTGGACTGGAATGCCACCTTTTCTTCTCCACACTTCCTTTGCTACTCTCTCTTTTTTCCCATGCCATATCCATCTCCATGCTTCTTCATGGAAAGTTCCATGTCTGTTTACCAAGTGACTAGCATCACCTTATTCAAACATTACAGTAACTTATCTTTGTCTTTCACTAGAAGCAAGTTATCCTATTTAAAAAAATGATAAAGTTACTGGAACATTGAAGATGTATATATTCAAAGCCCAGTCATTCATTTGATTTTCATTTATATGGGACTTTTTAATAAATGGCTTAAAAAAATCTTGTTTAAAAGTTGTGTTTTTGTACAGTAAATGTGTATGCAGGTATCTATCTAATCACTGCAGTTTTCCTTTGAGAGTGTTCCTTTTGTTCCCTTTCCCATTCTTCTTATGCTCTTTGTTATAAAAGCTAGATATGTGAAATTCAGTGCCCAGTGCGTTCTGTGAAAGACAACAGTTCAGCATGCTACTAACCAAGCATTCTAAATTTTGACTGTCTGAACTTGGAAAACAAGTGGTAAACATTTAGGGAGAACCTGCCTATCCTTCTGTCTTCTTTAACACCATACAAAATGAGTCAGACTCAGCTAATCTAGATAAAGGTAGCTCCACTGAAGTCAACCAATGTGATATATAACATTAACAACCTATTTCCACATGGAAAACTATTCTTATTTTTAACTTCAATTCAAGTGCTAGCTGGCCCTTGTACACTTTCCCTTCCCACAGATTCATGTCAAAGGGACAACTGACAACCCATATGGGACAACTGACAACCAATGCCCAGGAAAAAGCCAACCTGCCTAATGGGTATTTTGTGTTGGTTTTTCACCAGCCCCAGGGGACGGCCCTGCTCAGTACGGTATGGAACAGCCAGGGCAAGGGAGACTTGTTACCCGTCATCAATGATGACCATTTGAAGGAACACCTTGCGAGGCTAGACACTTCAAGTCAACCAGCCTAGACAGTTTACACCCCAGGGTACTTAAGAAGCTGGCTAGCATCATAGCTCAGCCACTGGCACAGATCTTCAAGAACTCGTGGTGCTCAGGCAAAGTGCCCAAAGATTGGAAGAAGGCTAATGTGGTGCCTATCTCCAAGAAAGGGAGGAAAATAGATCTGGGGAACTACAGGCCCATCAGTCTGACCTCTATCCAGGGGAAGATCTTAGAAAAAATTATCAAAGAGACCATTCTTGACAAACAGGATGATAGCAACATCCTGAGGGATAGCCAGTATGGTTTTGTTGTGGGTAGATCTTGCTTGACCAATCTCATCTCCCTCTACGACCAGGTGACATATCACCTGGACAAAGTAGAAGAGATAGACATCATATATCTTGATTTTAAAATAACTTTTGATCTGGTATCCCATGATCATCTCATAGAAAAACTGGCCAACTGTGGCTTTGGCTAGATCACAGTCTGATGGCTGGGGAATTGGCTCAAAGGTTGGACCCAGAAAGTAGTAGTTGATGGAAGTCAATCATCATGGTGCGCCGTGACCAGTGGGGTCATTAAACATCTTCATTAATGATGTGGACCTTGGTGTCAGAAGTGGACTGGCCAAGTTAGCTGATGACACCAAACATTGGGGTAAAGTGTCCTCACCCAAGGACAGGATGGTGATCCAGGCCAACTTTCACTGGCTTGGAAAATGGGCAGATGAAAACCTGATGGTGTTCAACACTGAAAAATACAAGGTACTCCACCTTGGGAAGAGAAACCCACAACATGCTTATAGGCTCAGCAGTGCTTTGCTCACTAGCACCACAGCCAAAAGGGACTTGGGTGTCATGATTGACCACAAGATGATTATGAGCCACCAATGTGATGTTGCAGCTGGCAAAGCAAGCAAAACTCTGGCTTGCATCCACAGATGCTTCTCTAGCAAACCCCAGGATGTCATCCTCACACTGTACTTGGCTTTGGTGAGGCCACAGCTGGAGTACTGCATCTGATTCTGGGCTCCACAATTTAAAAAGGATGTGGAGAAGCTTGACAGAGTCCAGAGGGGAGCCACGTGCATGATCAGAGGACAGGGAAACAGGCCTTATGATGAAAGGCTGAGAGCTATGGGACGCTTCACCCTGGAAAAGCACAGGCTCAGGGGCAACCTGGTGGCTTCCTATAAGTATTTAAGGGGTGTACATCAGGATCTGGGGGAAAGCCTGTTCAACAGAGCACCCCAAGGGATGACAAGGTCAAATGGTCACTAACTCTTCCAAGACCGTTTCAGGCTGGACATAAGGAAGAACTTCTTTACTGTCCAAGCCCCAAAGGCCTGGAACAGATTGCCTCCAGAGGTGGTACAAGCACCTACTCTGGACTCCTTTAAGAGACATTTGGATGTTTATCTTGCTGGGATCCTTTGACCCCAGCTGACTTCCTGCCCCTGGGGCAGGGGGCTGGACTCGATGATCTTTCAAGGTCCCTTCCAGCCCTAATGTCTATGAAATCTATGAAAAGTGAGAACAACCATGGCCAGTACATCAAACTGGAGAACAATTAGCAAGTCAAAATAGCATCACACATTTAAACAGTACCATATGCTTTCCCAGGCTTCGTAACACCTTGACAGCAAGGCAGCATATAATAAACGTATTCCATTTTCTTTTCAAAGCTGAAAAGGCAAACTTTTGGTCCTTCCTAAATACTTTCTTATACAGCAGGGCTGTCCAATACTATAATTATGTATTATTACCATTTCATTTGTGTAGCAATTTCCAAATAGCATTTATTTCAGATTTGTAATCCTTAAACAGATCTGCACGAGCCAAACTCTTGCTTTTCAGTATGAAGATGGCCTATTCTAGGGATAAATGTCCATCCTTCAACTCTCAGAAAGATAAAATCCTTTATATACGTATCCTATACTGGTCTTCTTCTAAGTGCAAGGTCAGGAAAAAATAAACTAACAATCTTTTCAGTTTATTTTATTTATGCCTTTGCAGGAGATAACAAATAATGTTTGTGTCACAGTTTCCATTCTACTTTGAACAGGTGACTATTACAGATTACACAAACAAATAGTTGAATATTATTTTTAGATTAATCCATCAGCTTTTAGTGACCCAACATGTGATTGAGTTTCAATTTTGATTACAAATGCTAAGTTCCAAAGTTATATAATGAAAATATAAATTCTTGGCTTAGACATGCAGTGTCTCAAAAGGCATAGTGACTAATCTTGTAATTTTTCTTTAATTAAGAATTAACATTTTATAAATAGCAACCCTGAAGTCTGAGTGTAGCCGTATAAAGGTATTGGGTAAGTGTAAACTGTACTGCAGTATGATCAAAATGCAAACATTGTAAAATAACACTTATTTGTTTATACTTGGTGACATTGTAGTTATGCTTTACCCCACATGTCTGTTTTTTATTCTCTCCCTCTTTTAATACATTTTTAAACTCTGAGGACATGTCAATACGTGTACTTTAATAATCAGTCACATATTTTACTGTGCATTGAAGTGTCACGTAAAAAAAAGTGTTATTACACTAGTGTGCAGTGAAATAGTCTACTGCGCATTAAGCGTCACTTAAAAACTGTGTTCATTACTTACTGCACATTAAGGAAGCCTAATGCGCATTTGTTTAGTACCTCATATTGGAGGGTGCAGCTGGGAGGCTGCTCTTATTCCTCCCAGCATAATTATAGTGCATCAGAGGAGACTCGATTAATTGAGTCTGTTGGAGCGTGGTAATTAGCATGCTCAAGCCAGCCACCACGTCTTCTGTATCAGTGTCCCCGTTCTTCAAAATGGTGGTGGGGGTGCTTTAACTAAAGCTTGCTCAATGAGCTTTAAAGTGCCCCCACCACCATTTTATAGTGCAGGGATGCTGATACATGAGATGCTTTGGGCACCCCCCTCCATTCCCAGAGGGGAGCATGTGTAAAAACACTTGGAGGTACTAAATTTAATGCGCTTTAGGAAAAGTGTCTTAATGCACATGTGGATGTGCCCACTGTGGAGTGAGTTAGTAGAAATAAGATGAAATTTAACAGTGCCAAGTCTGAAAAGTACAAATTGAATATGAATACGCTCAGAATGAAAATTAGAAGAAAGTTTCTATTACTCAGCGATATGACATAGAACCTAACTTGCTTCAAGATGGAGCTTCACAGAGTCATGGAAAGGACAGTATGGCAGGATGACAATGGTCCCAGAGCTGGAAATTACAGCTTGTGATATGAGGTTGTGGGCATTCCAACTTTTGGGATCCCCAAGAGGGTGTTGAAAGGGGACATACTGGATGAAGCTGTTTGCATATAAAGGAGGAGCCTAGCTATACGGGGCTTTTTGACTTTCCAATGGTTTGTGGTATGATCAGGCATCAGCCATTGAAGGTAGAAAAATTAGTCTGAAGGCAAGATGCCTTTTTTGGTGATTGTGGGAAGTTGAGCACTAGGAATACTAGGCTTTCTAGTAGCTCAGGATCAGGTGAACTTCTAGTAGCTCAGAGCCTCAGGTGCTGCCTGGGGCTCTGCTTGTCTGCACTCATCCCAGCCCATGCTGGAGCGGCCCTGGGAGCAGCCAACACCAGCTGCCTACACCAGGGCACTGCACACCCTAGGAGCAGAGGTAAGTGGAGACTGGCAGAGCCCAGGCACGGGGGGGCAGGTGGAGCATGGTGCAGCCCAGCGACTGCAGGCAGCTGACACTGGCCATTCCTGGGACTGCTGCAGCCGGGGCTGGGGTGAGTGCTTCTCTGTTCCCTCTGCTTTACTGCCCTGTGCAGCCACGGGAGTGGCACCCCTCCCCCCCCACCCCTTTCCTAGTTCCAGTCTCACTCCCTGCCTCCCCACCATAGGAACCTATCTCTATTTGTTACATTGTAAAGTGGGTTCGCTTTATGCAAATTCAATTTATGCGTCATTCTCCAGGAATGCATGTACCACATAAATTGAGGGAATCCTGTACTGACAACTATTTTTCATTTTACTTGTATCCTGGAGGAAAAAAAGTCACAAAAAGAAAACAGAGTCCATAGAGAGGAACTATCTGTTATACAAAAACCATTACCACTTGTCAATTGGGAGGGCATTTCCATGGGAAAAGGAAGGGGAAAAAGAAGCATAGAACCATAGGACAAAATGATTTTACAAGATATAATGCAGCCAGTCAGGAAGAAAACTACCGTTTACTGAACTGTGAATAAAGCCTATTTTGCACCAGATTATGCATAAAAATATATATATGTACAAGTTAAACACATGTAGCCCTATATTGGCAACAATTTTCAAAAATGGTAGCCTAAAGGAAGGATTCTAAATCAGCCTCCACATTCCAATCCAGCAAACCATTATGCACATGGTTAATCTCTAAATGCGTATAAACATCTCTCTTAAACTTAACAGTTCTGTTCATGCGTCAAGTTTAAGCATATGTATAACTTTTCAGGATCAGGGTCTAAATTTTGGTTTATATATGTTAAAATCCTGGTTACATGTATTAGAGGCAGCATATGTTGAGAATCTATAGGTACGATTGTCCAATATTTTCTATTATAAGATCCTAGAATCATCGGACTAGAAGAGACCTGTAAGAGCATGCTTTTTGTTCCTTATAAACTTTGCTAAACATCAGAAAGAATTTAAAGGAGAAAGAATTTAAAATTTCAAAGCAGGATTGCTTCAGTGAAAGGGACATCTGTTTTTCCCCTCTATATGAAAATCTATTGCTATTTACCCAAGGTATAAACATCTCAAAAACTTTCTTTCTGCACACTCAGTCATGGCTTGTTAGAGTTTGGCAGATACATTCTCCAGAGATGTCATCTGCACTGAGAATGCTGCAGTACAGAGCATCAGAGGTTGAGCAGGACTTTCCCTGGAATGACTCCTCTTGGTCACCAGGTCAAACTAATGAAGAACAGCAGAACTCTTCCATGTTCTCTCCCTGCTACTTCTTGAGTGGAAGGAAGAAAAAACCCATAGAAAACATATAGGCATGAGGAAGATGGCAAAGGTGGGTGGCTTGGAAAAGCAGCTCGGGAATAAAAGAAGATGGTGAGAAGGAACTAAGACTGTGACTTAGAGATGAGAACTAGAATGAAGGGAACAAGACAACAGTAGACTGGAATGATGAATCATGGGGGCCAGGAGCTAATGGGTGTCTAACCACTAGCAAGAACTTTGAATACCTGGAATCAAAAATCCCAATCTCAACATTTCTCTGCTATCGGTTAAAACTAAGAAACTGTCTAATGAAATGTGTTTCCTTCCCTTTTTAGTGAGAGTATCCCACATAAAGGAGAAAAATCTCCACAAATGGCCAAAAACTGTGCTGGGTCCATCTGGAACATGGTCCTTTGCAATGGAATCCTTGTGTCTTCAGTTTTGTTTTAAATATAACTACACCCACAAAACCTTCCTGCATGATATGGGGTGCCCGTAGAAAAAACTATACTATGTAATTATGTTGTTAAAGATTACTACTACAGGACACATACACAGTGGAGTGAAATTGATGTTGGATGATCGATCTTCATTTTAACAGTTCTAACATTTAGGAATTTGAATTTACAGACTTAGGCCACATTCGAACATGCGGTTTTTGATGCCCAAAAGCCTTTTGAGGCACCGGAAAATGTACACGGTGAATGTTAATTTGTTCACCTCACTGCATATTTGCAGCATGGGGGAAAAATTAGGTACCAGGAAATCCCACTATCTAAAAAAATGGACCCCAAAAAGGTGACTTAGAGCACATGGCAGCTGTGTGAGCCACCCAGAACCAAAACATGGCCAGCCAAAGCCAAGCTCCAACTGCTGTCCAGGCTCTGTGTGCCCAGATCACCACCTCTGCAGCCCCAGGAGGTCCCCGGGATCCCAGGTAAAGCTGCTGGGACCTCCCCTACCCTACCTGGGGCAACTGACTATGCACCACAGCACACGTGCAGGGGCATGCTTGAGGACCCAGGGAAATTTACACGCACACTCCTAAGAATGGACCCTTAATGTTTTGTTCTGTGCCCTTTTATACATATGTTTGCAACCTTAAAACTCAACACGTTAACTACTAGGCATATACTTCCCTCATTCCTTTTTCCCATAGGATTAAGCAACTAGAAATGTCTACTTTTCTACATTGTGCCTTGGGGAAACAGACATAATGAATGAACAGCTTTTGTTTTCACAGTTAAATCATTCATAAAATTAAAAGCAGAGTATTGCCGTGTGCTTTGATGTATTTCAGTTATTTCACATTGCTTTAAGTTAGAGGGTTTTTTTCTTTTTTGTTATTTTTACAAATCTGCCTGCTGCTAATTCCCAGCTTGTGGCAGAAGAACTGAGATGTGAGCATATGCTATAAAAGCAAAATTCTTTCACATTTGGGCTTTCAGAGGATTTTGTAGCTCCTTGAGCCCAGTAACCTCACAAATTAATTCCTTTTGACTGCAGTGACATCTGTTGGTGAGGGCAGAGCTGATTAACTGCAGGCTTGGCTTCCCTGATGGCATCAGTCCACAAGCTGTTTCTTATTGTTGTTCAGATGTTTCTTTTCTTTCTCCCCACTCTTTTATCTCTCTGCAAGTGGAAACATTTGGGATGCGTTGATATTACCTTGTTCACATGGAAAAATTAAATCTGTAAATCTAGAATCTATAATTGCCACTAGTTAAATTGTCTAAATGACCACTGAGCCAGGACCTTAAATCCCTAACAATGCCCATAAATATGGTAATGGTTCCTTCCTACTTAGTACAAAAAAGGATTCATGTAGTGAAAATGGCTTCTGGGAAAGAAAAAAAAATCTTCCTTGCAACTTTATGTACTATGTGTACACAATGATTATTCCCTTTCTTATTTGTAGATCTCTATAACCTGGCAGTGATTAGTCATATAAGAATAGTTTCTTTCTTCGAACAGGGTGCATCTACACATGCCATTAATGAGGAGCAATAAACTGGAGAGCTTATTTCTATTCAGTTTATTGCTCCCAGTAAGCTCCCAGGTATATGGTTTACCTTTGTGCCTGGACCACAGCACATTGAGCTGGGTTGCAGCAGCTCCAGCTGGCAGGGGAGTCATGGGCTCAGCCTGCCAGCCCAGGGCTGCTCTGCCTGGGCTCAATGTGCTACAGAGGGGCTGGCTGGAGCATGAGGGTGCTTCAGTGTGGGGCTAGCTAGCAGGCAGTCCCTGCACTGAAGCGCCCTTATGCTCCAGCCAGCCAGCTCAACATCTACACGTACGCTACTGAGCACAAAAAAAACTCTGCAGCAGGGTAGTATTTGTATTTACAAGTACTACTCTGCTGTGGAGTTTATTAGTTCTGTGCACCCTAATAGGGGAGCACACGTAGATGCTGAGATGTTTACTGCTCAGCTGTGTAGGAAACATCTTGTGTGGACGCCCCCACAGAAAGGTAGCTAGATGCGTTCCTAGAATCTGACAAAGTAGACGGCTGTCTCCTAGAGCTCATACTTCTCTGAATCAGTCTCTGAGGTGCCACCCTGCCTTACCTCCTGCCTTTCTTCTAATACTAAACAAGCCGCTTTGTTAACATTTATCTTTAAAGGCTTCATTCTCTATCTCTGCATTGCTGCTGAGCATCTACCATAGTCTCGTCTTGCCAGGTTTCCTGCTACTACATTAAAAAGCAGAACATATCATGGTGCACCTTCCAGTTCATCTTCATCTATCTACCAACAAATGAGAAATGTATTTATGTATTACTTGCTGAAAAAAAAGTTTGAAAAAAAGTTTTTCATTTGAATTTCAGTTTCAACGTTAGAAGAAACATTACTTTTCAATTTCAGTTTCAACTGAGATTCTTATATAAAACAGCAGTGTGTTAACCATTCTTTTCTATCCTTGAATCCTTTGGGATTCATGAGAAGGTTTATCCATTTTTGCTTTTATTTATTTAATTATGGAAAAAATAAGGAGGAAAGTGAGAATAGGAAAGGAAAAAAAAGAAAGGGGTGCATGTGAATGCAAAAGCTTACCTCCTAAAAGGTAAAAATGGGAATTTCATGTAGAGATTTTTTTTTTATCAATTAGTATATGATAGCTCCATTTTTAATAGTTTACCTCTAGTCACTACAAACCTGTGAATGGCTCCACTGGAATTAGTAATATTAAAATAGCAGCCCTCTATTGGAACTACTTACAAGCTAAAAGTTAGGTATTTGTGGAACTGTAATGTCAGGGACTTACTGACTGTCAGTAACAGCAACAAATAATTAGCTGGAGTTTTGCTTACAAAACATATTATTTATGTATAAAATAGTGTTTTCATTATTGCTTATTTTGGGGCAGAATGAATCAGGTATTACATTTTGTCAAATAGCACAAAAATGTACTGACTGAATAGAATAAGTGCATAAAAAACAACATTTGTCAAGTTAGCATACAACTCCTAGAGTGTGTCCCCACATGCAGGAGCGTGTGCGTGCAGTAGCAAAAAAAAGTAGTGGTACAAATTTATGCCACTACTTTTTTGCTGCTGCATACACCCCTGCACATGGTCTTTGGTACAGGGCAAAATGTCCCACTTCAGGCAAAGTGCCATTTCCCTGCTCCTCCGGCCTTCCAGGATGTTGGAGGAGCTGAGTTGGAAATAGAGGAGCAGAGATACATGTCTCCCAGGAGGACCGAGCTTCTGTGTCTAACGATGCAGTCTCCTGTTGTGTACGCTGCGCCACTTTTTTTTCAGCAGTTTTTTTGGCTACGAGGATTTCCCAGTAGCAAATTTTGCCCCAGCACTGCAAATTTTGCAGCACAGGGCACATTTTAACTTTCCAAACATGCAGTTTCTGGCACTGCAAAAAAATCTGTGTCACCACAAATGGCACATGCCTGAATGTCTGGATATGGCCCTAGTGTCTCTAAAGACCTGCCCACACAACCCACAACCCACATTAATCTTGGGTACTGACCCCAGAAATTGCACAGGAGCCGAAAGAAGGGTTCTCAAATGTATACAGGGGATTCTGGGAGGATAGGGTCACAGACCAATGGGCTAAGGAGACTGGGGAAATTGGGGGTGAGAGAATATTAAGGTACAAGTGCTTAAAATATACATAACAGAAAATAACAATGACTCGTTGATAAAACCCTTTAGGGACAAATAGAAAGATAACAAATAGAGAACATTAACAATGCGCTGCAAAATAATGAAGAAACCTTAAGCCCTCCCTTAATGGCAGGGGGGCTTTTCAGTCACAAAACACTCAATTATTGTGTACCTGGGCACCCTGTTTGAGTCCTGTTGCTGTGGCTTGTAGAGTCAACCCTGCTGCAGCTGTAGCTCCTGGGTCTCAGCATGCATCTCACTGGATGCTGCTCCTTTCTCTCTCTCTCTCACTCTCTCTCTCTGTCTCTAATGAGCCATTTGTTTGTGCACAATCCTGGCTTCTTTCTGCTTCCTTCCTCTTTTCCAGTAGCCTGCTGGGAATAGTAGTTCCTGCCATGATGTTACAGTCCATTACACTTGTCTTACAGCTACAGAGACTTATTAATTCTAGCAAGGGTCATATTGGAGACAAATAATTGGGGGGGGGGGGTTGTCATGTGCACATGATAAAGACCACAGTTACACATGCTACCTGAGCTTTCAGGAACAGCTGATGGGGGTTTTTTGAGACTTGTAAACTGTAAGACTTCATTACAAAAGATGGACTTGCTCAGTCAGGGATTTACTTACAATCTTGTAGGTGATTCCCCCTTAAATTGTTGATGCTACTTCTTTCTTGTCTGGTTTCTAATTTAGCCGATTGGCCCATATTTGAGCCATAGCGGGCACATCTACACATGCAAATAATCTGGGAACAGTTTACTCTCAAGAAAACTACTCAAGAGTAAACTCTCCCAGGCACGTGTCTACATGTGCAGGGATGCAGGAGCAGATTTGCTGCTCCTAGCAGCAGACAGCTCCCACTCCCTGTGGCCCTGCAGCAGGCCCCTGCAGTATCCAGGGGGAGCTCTAGGCTCCCCCTGGGTGCTAGCCCAGGGGCCAAGACATACCTGTCCCGGTGGGGGCTGAAACATTGTTCCCTGCCCCGGGAGCTGCCTGCTGCTGGGGCAGGCTCAGCCACCATAGCACCGGCAGGGACAATGTCTCCCTGTCCCAGCAGCAGGGAGCTCCCAGGCCCCACTCCACAATTGTGGACCTAGGCTGGGAGAGCCTTCTCTCCCAGCACCAGCTCTACACTCACAGAGCTGGCATGGGGACAGAAGAATTTCCCAGTGTTAGCCCCGCAACCACAGAGCTGGTGCTGGGAGAGAAGGATCTCCCAGCCCCACCCCCCAATCATAGGGCTCAGGCTGGGCTATAAGGATCTCCCAGCCTGGGCCCCCTGACCATGGGACTCTGGCTGAGAGATAAGGGTCTCCCAGTTCTGGCCCTGCAATTGCAGAGCAGGGCCTGGGAGGTCCCTGCTGCAGGGACAGGGAGACACTGTCCCTGCCTGGGCTCTAGTGTTAGAGACCACCCCAGCAGGAGCCAGTTCCCAGGGGCAGGGAGCAATCTCCTGCCCCCTGCTGCCTGGTTGACTGGGAGCATATTTGCTCCTGGTCAGGCATTTCATAGATTCATAGCACATTTCACATGTGCTAGTGCACAGTAAGTCATCTTGAGTAAATTTGCTACTTGCATTTGCCAGTAGCAAATTTACTTATGATTAGAGTCAATTACTGTGCACTAAGTGTCTGCATGTGTAGGCATAGAGGCTTACTGTGTGGCAATTAGCAATACTGAGCATTAAAGCATCTCGTGTAGACATGCCAATCTCATGTAAGCTCCAGCACAGTAATGATGACGGCATAGAATAGAGTGATTTCAGCTCACTGAAGAAACCAACACTTAGGTCTACATTCAACACATATCTCATTAAGACCTTCATATACATTTTGAAGATACAACATACAGATATGTGGTAATGATCATAAGAGATATTGAATCAGATTAAAAATTGCACAGATATATCTTGAAAGGGTCTTCTCCATAGAAATCATCTGAGTCATATAGAATGCTCCCATCCATCTTTCACATTTCACAGATGTTTCATACTGAAAAGCATCAAAGATGGCCAGCACACATCCATTATCTGAGCTCATATCTGTGTATAAATGATAAGGTGTTAAAGTGCCTACTTGAAATGAGATATTGGCATCATTCACATTCTTTCTGCAGCCAGATTTTTAAGGAAAATGAAATTCTAAATGTGTAAACATGTCAGCATGGTGAAATAAAAAAGACAGAAGATTCCCCAGTAGTATACATGATATATATTGATGACTCCGTGCCAATATATATCATGTGCAACACCATCAGCCATAATGTGGTTAAGCATATATTTTCATTTTAGGACTCAAAATGACTGTTAATTTTTTTTAATGTGATTATGTTCATAGGAAAGCTGAGCTCAGAAGATTTTCAGAGAAGTACTCTCTCATACTCTCTTGTCTTAAATATGATTTAAAAAATCATATTGACCAAGACATGGGTGACTTTTAGTTACAACCTACATTAGAACCTAAAATACTATAATCATGGGCCATTTTCCTAATAATTAGTAGTGGCAACAATTTCTAAGGCACCTAAGTGATTTCAAAGCCAAAATCCAAATTTCAAAAGTGAAAAGGTATGTACATGCCTCAAGACATATATTCTGTTCTGTTTTCAAATCAAGTAATGGCTTCAAATGCATTTAAACACATTCAGCACCCAAGTGTATTTGAAATCTACCTAAGAGACATTCAAGTGCCTTGCTATAAAAGAGTGCAGACAGCTAGCTAGGCATTCATTGTAAAGTTCCCAAAGAATCTGGAATTTCCTTCATTCTCTTCCAAAATGACCTGAATGTTGTGACCTTTTCAGCATACTGCAAAAGCTTTTGGAGAAATCTGAGGTCTGCTACCTTGATGTTGATGGGGCAGAAAGGAGTATGTGTAGATGGCAGGATACGTTTCTATTTAATTGATCCTTTTAATGCTGCTGAAATTTAAAATTGTATTTTTAACATGTGTTAGGCTGCCTAAACCTTGCATAGGGAGTATTTTAGTTCAGTTTCATTTTTTTAAGAAAGAAAACATTAACAGATATAGGATTTCAAACATGGATGGATCTAGTTATACACCTCATTACCTATAACTTTAAGAGTTTGTCTTAGAACCCAGGGCATTAGCCTGCCCAGCACAGTAGGTTACCCCATCTGCTACCACCCAAGCAGAGCACCAGCCCAGACACAAGTCACCAGAACACTCTGTCTGGGCCTAGGCACATGCCCATTCCCTGCAACTGGAGTCACCAGCCAAGGTCAGCTGGCCTCTTACTCCTACCCATATAAGTGTCCTAAGCTGGGAAGCGGAAGTATCTGGGCAACAAGGTGCAATCTTGTACCTGGGTCAATGAGCCCTCAGATTGTGCTGCTTCTGACTCTGAGATTAAGGATGAACTGACTCAGGTGGAAACACCCTCAGAATATGAAGCATTAATTGACCTGGGCATCCAGATTGACCTCCACCTCCAGCAATGCAGAGAAGTTCTAAATTCCTTGGATTTGTTCTATCTTCTGAAGGTCTGAAAATAGACCCTAGGAAGGTTCAGGCCATTTGTGAATGGAAAGCCCCTCTCCCTCCAGGAAGGGGCTTTATATCCACCCCTTAAGTAACCAGGAAAGGTTCACCACTGCACCCCCACTTGGATCCACCCTGGAAAATAAAAACATAAGCAAGTATAAACCAAGGATTTTTATTACAGTTCCTAAGACACTGAGACAAAGTGAATTCTCTAATTTCTTAACTCTCTAGACTGTGCTAGCATTGTGACATGTAAGAATCAGGGAGGGGCACTGAATAGGGCACAGTTACATTTACTCCTTAGTCTGTTAAAATCAGGAAAGATTTAACTTGGCTAAATTTCCAGAAGAAGAAAACAAGAGGAAAAGTTATCTAGATGGGCTAAAAGGCAGTGTTGGTCATGTTGTGGTGACCTGTTAAGATAGTTATTTGGAAAATGTGTAACGTTAATATTAGTGAAAATGGTTACTGGAAATACAGCCAAAGAAAAAGCAGCAAGTTGCAGTTTCTATATTATAATAATTCACTGAGCAACTTATAATGTAGCAACTCTTTCATGAAATTTTCCAAAAGTACCATTGTAATCTTGTAATTTTACCTTTAATTTTTAAAAGGATTTTACCTATTAATTTATAATGATTTATGTGTTATACCTATTTAATTTGTATGTTATAATACAATTAAACATGAATTAGAGCTGAGGAAATATTGTAAAAATAGTATTTGTGAACATTAAGTTAAAACTATGATTATGATTCAACAATATATGCAACATCTTTGGTGTGTCTACATGTGCAATTAATATGAAGCAATAAATTCCGGTGCTTACTGAACCAGACTTTATTGCTCTCTGGCATGCTGTCGAAACACGTGCCCAAGACTGCAGCACACTGAGCTGGGGCAGAGCTCTCCGGGGGTCAGCCTGCCAGCCTGGTGCTGCTTCTGCCCAGCTCAATGTGCTGTGGAGGGGCTGGATGGGGCATGAGAGTGCTTCAGTGTGGGGCTAGCCAGCAGGCATCCCCCCATACTGAAGCACCTTTGTGCCCCAGCCAGCTTCATCAGCCTTTACCACATGCATGCATTGCCCTGGAGTAGAAAACTTCATAGCAGGGTAGTAATTGTATTTACAAGAACTACCCTGTTGTGGAGTTTATTAGTTTAGTCCAGCCTAAGAGCCCTGCATGTGCAGATACCAAGACATTTACTGCTGAGCTAATTAGGCAGCTCTGTGGTAAACATTCATGTAGATGTGTCCCTTATGTCTATTTTCCACTATCAGTCCCATAAATTATTGTATTTGCTTCACAGACTGCTCAGAAAATGTAAAAGTGCTGCAAGTAATTTTTTGAAAGTGTTTGTATTGGAAGGGTTGTGTTTCCTCACCATAGCTACAGCCATGGTTTAGGAAATCATTTAACTTTAAGTTCAAGCATAAGTCCATCGGTATTCACAAAAACAGAAATATATTCTTAATTTGAAGTATGGTCTTAAGTTCCACTGAAGTCTTTGGAATTTGGGCTTGTTTAACTTTCTTCAACCAAGCCCTCTGTTCAGGCATCTGGTCATGAAATATTAACAATACTATGGGTATTTAGGTAGCTGGTTACTAACAAAGAAAAACAAATAACTGAAGACATAGTGGAGTTAGATAGTTCTCAAACATCCTGTAGCCTGAAATGAGTTTGCCTGAAGTGCTCTTGAATCAAAGGTTACATTAATAAACACAAAATGGACCATGTCTGGAAGGCTTTGTTATTTCTGAAAACCCTTAAGTAAGTGCATGAGTCTTTTTGGCGTCAGTGGCTATACGTATACTTTTATTTTCGGATGAGGTGAAGGCTCATCCTCAAGCACCATCAGCCACAATAGCTGCCCATCCCCATCTACGTAACCTTCCCAGCAGCATTTGAGAAATACAGAAGAGGAACAAGTCAGATTAAGTCCTAGAAGAACAGGAAACTGCAATGGAGACATTTGAGAAATTACACCCAGCACTTATCTCTCTTTTTGTGCTTAGCCCTAATTACAGTCAATAGAGATAGGATGGGATGAGGGAGGCTAATGGACTTCCTGTTTTAACAGTCTGAAGTGCTTGGGTGAGTTGTGAATATACTGCAGAGGATGGGAGTGGCGTAGGGAGAATGTTAACTTTGGACCCTGATGCTTAGGAGTGCCTCTGGCTGTGGTATGGAGTGTCATAGAAGGGGATGTGGCAAATTTGGGAGTTTGCAATGCAAATGGTTAGGGGATGTGGGCAAGCTTGGAGACAGAACAAAGTAGCTGTGTAGATATACCAAGTATACTTAAGCACACACTTAAAAAGTGGATAGAAACATCTTCTTAATATTGGGGTCAAACGATAGGGTCAAGTGTGGTGTGTGAATAATTAGTATTACCAAAGAAATGGCCCCAAAGCTATCTATATTTCATTTGTGGCCTCTCCAGCCCCCCAAAAAGTCAGAATCAGAAGGGCATCAATGCAGATTAAAATCTAGAATACCTCTTCTCATGCACTCTTCTTACAGGCACAAAGAAATTTCACCTTCATGATTGTTTTATTTTTATCATCAGGAAGCATCATACTGATTTCATTCAACTATAGAAAAACAATCTGAGATTGTTTACTCTGGAGTCATGTAGGATCAACATTCCTCACAAGATGTATGCCAGAATTGTATAGATTTTACACTATATACTTATGCAGGTAGCTCATGATGTTGTTTTTGGCAGAAAAGGTAGGAAAACATCTGAATTTGGTGGTGAAAAGTCTTTTTAGTTCTTTTCAGTGTCTCCTTCACAAGGGGCAGGAAGTTTGAAAATGAAAGTAGGAAACCAGTTTTCTTTCTTTCTGCCTTTTTGTCTGAATAGATTATAGAAGAAATGAAATAACTCATGCCTGGACAAGTTAAATATACATTTCAGAAATTCAGTAAGAGCCCCATCTACACTATTAAATTACAGAGTTTTCCATTAGCTCTTAAGTTTGTTTGCACATACACTAGATTTAATGATTTTGGGGTTGACTGACTGGATGGGACAATACTGTGATTATGCTAAGATAAGCACTTAAGCCAGTTGCCATTTTTTTTAATTTGGTTATAGTATGTTTGTCTCTATCTACCTGGACCAACCAAACCCTGTTAACATATGGTTTAATCACAGCCAACTATGAAGAGTACGGTTAAGCTACATACTGGCTGTGAAGTATGTTATAGTCTCGGCAAATTTTGGAAACTTAGCTGGAAATTAAAAGGTATGTAAATTCCCATGGGTTTGTTTATATGAGATGCTATGTCACTGTAGCAATGAGCTACTGCACCGTAGCTTGTTGCAAAAGTGACGTGGTGTTGCTGGACACAAACCATGATGGTGCCGCTACTGTGCAGTGGCAGCTAAACATAACCGTGTGGCGATGGGACTGTGCAATAATGCCAATTACTGCACAGTCATTTAGTACTTGCTTCAGTGTAGATGTGCCCACAGGTAGTGAGCGAGTTAAGCATTCTTTCTTGCAAACTTCCCTCTGCTTATTATGATCTCTTTTTTTTAAATAAATTTTAGATCAACACAGAAGATAAGAACAATGTGTATTGCCAGAGCTACAAAAGAAAAATCAGAAAAAGGAATAAATTTTGGTTGGAGGCAGGTAAATTTTACTCTATGGAGATTCCAGTTGTTTTTTCTGGAGAATGTTTCACACAAGAGAAGAAGTTCTTAAACCAGCCGAAACCTTTATTCCAATTAATTCGCATCCCAAATCACTCTAAGAAAAGGCAGAAGGCATAAAAGCTACAACAGATCATGTCACAAACATGGTTTGTTGATGATACTGAACTAGAAGTCTCATTAACTAATAAAGGACAATGTAAAATGTAATCTGATTCAGAATAACAGGAATCATTTCAGCTCCTGGCTATTAGAGTGCAGATGGAGCTCACTGCAGATTCAAATATATTAGTAAATTGTGGAGTAAAGAACCAAAAGATATGTGATAAATAGTAAGACATAGTAATAAACTGAAAAGGAAATAGATTTCAAAGGAACTGGAGGAAGATTAAAAGCCATCGGATTGTCAACTGCAATGAAGAAAGCACCCAGAAATATTGCTAGAGGTATACACCAATTTAATGTAAAATAAACACTATAGAGAGCTGTAAATCGCACTACTCACCATAGATGTACTTGTATGGCATGATCTTGGGTCTCCTTGATTTATTTTATACAAAAAGATTAAGCAAGTTTAGCTTATTGGCATCAAAAGAGAAAAGAAGAGACTTCATTATGACCTAATTTCAAGTTTTTTAAATTGTAAAGTGGATTGATAAAATTGATCCACCCAGCATTGAACATTTTATAGTCATACATTCAAGAAGTTTGCAATTAACTATCTCTGAAGAAACAAATCAATAGAACCCTGGCCCCATGCCTAACTATTCTTTGTGTGAAAGAAACTCATTCTGAAGAACAGACTGTTTAAACAAGTTAATACTTTTTAAAAACATTTTTACTTCTATTTTGGGTCATTCATGAAATGTATACATTTTACTATCCACAATTAGTTTAGTGTATCCCAATTAATTACAAAGGGAAATACATTATGATTTCATGTGAATAAAGTATCTACTGCATTTTTAGGAATCAGAACTCTGGGTAAAAGTGATATCTTGTATTAAAACAACTAGATATTTGCAAAAAAAATCTTTATTTGCAAGCTTTTGGGTGCACACATCTTTCAGGCATTTTAAATATCACATCTAGACCTTTGCTTCAATAGGGTATATCAGAGCAGTAACCCTGGTGGGGAGGGTAGCTGGGGAGGGAGAGGGTAAGGGGAATAGTGCCCAGGCAGCCTGAGTTGTGGGCAGTGCTGCCTGGGGCACAGGTCAAGAGCAACCTAAGGCAGGAGACTCATGGTCTAGTGCATGGATGGGGGCATTCAAAGCCCTCTGGCTCTACTCATTCAGTGAGTAGAGGGCTCATGGTCCACAAGGGTTAGAAGGTAGTCAGATATGCCTTCATGAATCCAGGCAGCCTGCCACTGTACAGGGCTGGGGCCCCCAATATCAGCAGGGGACTTGCCCTGTTCCCCACCCCTGTACCACGTGTACTCACGCTGCCAGGCTAGGTCCAGGTACTGTACCTCCTTGGGCCAGGCTTCAGGGAAGACCTCCACAGTCTCATAAATGTGGAGTTCACATACAGCTACAATGAGTCATGTTACATTCTCCTCGTCCACCTCAAGGCACATGCTAAGAGTTTGCCAGTTCACGTTGAGGTGGCTGAAGGCACATTCCACTGTCATTCAGCACCTGCTCAGGCAATAGGTGAAGTGTTCCTTCTGACAGCTGCCCCCAATAGGGCTTCATTAGCTAGGGCAGGAGGGTCCCTGACAAGGAGCTGGAGGTGGTGACATTGCTGATGATGAAATTGGGGACCCCAGGAGCGTAGCGCCCACTCTTCATCAGCAGAGGGAGCAGGAAGCTGCAGAAGAAATGGGCATGGTGGTCCCTGCCCACCCAACTGGTGAAGATGTGGCCCTGGCAATTGATGTCCTGTAGGACTAGAGAAGAAGCCTTTGTGGTTGATGAACACCTGGGTGGCTGGGCCAGGCAGAGGATGGGGAAGTGGGTGGCATTCATCCCATGGGGGAAGCCCATGGGATGGAAGCCAGCAACCACTTCTTATGGGTTGATGAGGAAGATGAAGTGGTTGGTCAGGACATCCTGGACAACCAGGCATACCTCCAGGATGGCCTTTCCAGATGTGCGCTTGGCCATGCCAAATTGATTAGTGATGTAGCAGTAACTGCTGGGGGTGGCCAGCTTCATGATGATGATGGGCAGCACATCTCCAAACTGTCACATGCTAACGCCCTGGTATGCGATGTGGGGGGCCACCTGGGTGATGACATCTATGAAGGCAGCCTAGTGTGTGTGGAATGTCTAGAGCCACTGTTCACCGTCTCAAGTAGCCAGCACAACCTGCTCCCACCCATCTGTGCTGGTGGCACGGGCCCAAAACCTGCACTTGACAGTCTGGACATGGTGCCAGAGCACCCGATTGTCCATGGTGTCCTGGATAGCCTTGTTCTTGGCCATCTGAAAGTTGGTGGCCCAGTCCATAAATTTAATAGATTTCATAGACATTAGGGCTGGAAGGGACCTCGGAAGATCGAGTCCAGCCCCCTGCCCCAGGGGCAGAAAGTCATCTAGGGTCAAAGGATCCCAAAAAGATAGGGGTCCAAATGTTTCTTAAAAGAGTTCAGAGTAGGTGCTTGCACCACCTCTGGAGGGAACCTATTCCAGGCCCTGGGGGCTTGGACAATAAAGAAGTGTTTCCTAAAGCAGTCTTGGAGGAGTTTGTGGCCATTTGATCTTGTTATCCCTTGGGGAGCTCTGGTGAACAGGCGTTCCCCCAGATCCTGATGTACAACCCTTATATATTTATAGGCTGCTACCAGGTCACCCCTGAGCCTGTTCATCTTGTGGTCAATCATGATCCCCAAGGCCCTTTAAACTGTGGTGCTATGTGGCAGGGCACTGTTTGTGCCTGCCACTTTAAGGGCCTGGAGCTGGCAGCTGCCAGGGGCGTGATGAGGGCAGCCATTTTTA
>NW_005842090.1:276257-278404 GCF_000455745.1 Alligator sinensis
GCACCCGGCGGGAAGTGGGTGGCCTGGTGGGGCTGCCAGTGGCATGGGAGCCCCCAGGAAATGCCAGGCCAGTTACCACCCTGGTGAAAGGTGGGTCAGTTACCACCCTGGTGAAAGGTGCCTTAACTCCTATCCCCTACAACTGGGTGGGTTACCCCTTGTTGGAGGGTCTGGAGGGTGGACCCCTGGAGAGAGAGAAAAGGCCATAGACTCAGGTCTGTCTGAACTTCCCCTGACTGGTCAATGCTGGGGCCAGGACTAGAAGGGTCAAAGGGCCAGGGGCCCACTGAGAAATGCTCAAGAGCTGCATGCCTGGGGTTCTGACTGGCCTGGAGGTGGGCCAGGGCTAGTGAGCCAAAGGTCCCGGGAGGACCACACCCGAAGGGGAAGTGGTTCAGGGAGCTATGCTGCCTAGTATGAAGGCGGATGAGACTGCCTGAGGAGAGGAATCCAGGCGGTGTTCAATTAGGAGAATTCTGGGGCCCAGTGTGGGGGCTGGTGATGATGATAACATCTAGATGCCATCTGTGAGGCTTGGGCTGCGGTGTAGGGGAGGAATGGAGCCTCAGATGGAGCCCCTGGCATTGGGGCAAGAAATGGGCAGCCTCCTGCTTGATTAACATCTATTAAATAAATAACAACAAGGCATGGTGGGTGAGAAGGTGGATGGTTAGCCCAGAAACAGGTGGGCGGGCCACTGGGAAGTCGGCCCCGAGGAGGCCCCCTGTTACACACTAGCAAACAGAACTGCCGAGCCTATAAGCGTGATGCAGGGTTTTTTTCCGGAGGTGGAGTACCTTGCATTTTTCCATATTGAATGTCATCAGGTTTTTATCCGCCCACTTTCTAAGCCTATCAAGGTTGGCCTGGATCACCAGCCTATCCTCAGGTGTGGACACTTTGCCCCAAAGTTTGGTGTCATTGGTGAACTTGGCCAGTCCACTTCTGACACCAATGTCCACATTGTTAATAGAGATGTTAAAGAGTACAGGTCCAATGATGGAGCCTTGGGGGGCACCACTGGTCACAGAGCACCATGATGATTCACTTCTGTTGATTACCATTCTCTGGGTCCAACTCGGAGCCAACTCCCCAGCCATCGGACTGTCACGTAGCCGAGGCTGCAGTTGGCCAATTTTTCCATGAGGAGATCATGGGACACCAGATCAAAGGATTTTTTAAAGTCCAGATATATGACATCAATCTCTTCCCCTTGTCCAGGCGATATGTCACCTGGTTATAGAAGGAAATGAGATTGGTCAGGCAAGACCTACCCGCAACAAATCCATGCTGTCTGTCCCTCAGGATGTTGCCATCAGCCAGCTTGTCAAGAATGGTTTCTTTGATAATTTTTTCCAAAAATCTTCCCAGGGTTTAAGGTCAAGCTGATTGGCCTGTAGTTCCTTGGATCTACTTTCCTCCCTTTCTTGAAGATAGGTATGACACTGGTCTTCTTCCAATCTTTGGGTACTTGAGTGCCACAAATTCTCAAAGATCCTTGCCAGTGACTGGGCTATGATGCTTGCCAGCTCCTTAAGTACCCTGGGGTGAAAACTGTCAGGACCAGCTGACTTGAAGATGTTCAGCCTCTCAAGGTATTCCTTTATAGTTTCATAGTACCTAGGGTCAGGAGGGACCTGAACAGATCATCTAGCCTGATCCCCTGCCACAGGCACGAATGAATGCTGGGTTCACAAGACCCCAGATAGGTGATCATCCAACCTCCTCTTGAATTTCCCAAGGTAGGGGCAAGGACCTTTACAAGGTCTACACCAATGTTGGGTATAAATTCATCCTCACCCTGGCCATGCCACATTGTGTTAGGCAGAGCGGTCCCTTTGGGCTGGTAAAAAATTGATGCAAAATACCCATTAAGCAGGTTGGCTTTTTCCTGGGTGTTGGTTGTCAGTTGTCCCATTTGGTTTAACAGGGGTCCAATGTTACCCTTGCTTTTCATCCAACTCCCCATATATCTGAAAAAGGACTTTTTATTGTCCTTGATACATGTAGGCAGTTGGAGCTCGGTTGCAGACTTGGCTTTCCTGGTTCACTCCCTATATTTCTGGACCAGTGCAGAATACTCCTTCTTTGTGGTGTTTCCAGTATTCCATCCTTTATAAGCCTCTCTTTTTAGATGCAGGAGGTCC
>NW_005842090.1:278439-296744 GCF_000455745.1 Alligator sinensis
CTACCTTTCCTCCGAGATGGGACGGACATCCCTTGTGCTTTCAGGATCATTCCCTTAAGGAACAGCCACTCATCCTGAACTCCCCTCCCTGTTAAGTCATGGTCCCTTAGGGCCTCAACAACAAGCCTTTTAAGTTTATTAAAGTCAGCTTTTCTAAAGTTGAGGATTTCTGCATTGCTGACTGACTTACTAGCTTTGCAGTGGATAGTGAAAGTGATCAGCTCATTTCTCCCAGCTTTCCTTTGATTCTTACGTCACTGACTAGTCCAAGATGCTTGGTGATGGTTGGGCACATGCAAGACAGCTAGCTGGTGGATCATGGGCATGAGGGCATGTGCCATGGCAAGCCACTGCCGGATCAGGTCCAGGTTGGCATGCATGATGTCCTGCAGCCTCCAGTGAGTCATGTAGGGCAACCAGGAACCCACTATAGCTCCTCAGTCTCTCTGCTTGGGTGCAGGTGGCAGGATGCCATGGGAGGGTGCAGCCAGGCTGGGATGAGGAGATAAATGCAAGTCATGATGGCAGGGGCTCACATTCACCCAGAGGTTCCCCTGGAAGCCTAGGGCTGGATGTGAGGGAAGGTCCATGGGGATACAGCAGGGGGTTGAGGGCATGGTGACTTATGCCCAGCAATGACCTAGAGGTGGCTCACCTGTTCAGCTCTGCCCAGGAGCCTTTAGCATACCAGGGAGCCAATGGGGCATGATGGGAGGCATGTGAGAGCATCCCCCACCTGCTGGTCTTGGCCAGTAAAGACAGGCATCCAGCCCCACCCCCACCAAATGGCAAACATCTGTTCAGTTCACTCCCAACCTAATCTAAAGCACTTTAAGTAAAGCATGATACTTAAAGCATTTCTGCCTTGGGCTTCTTTAATGTTTGTACTTAGCTAGAGTTACATGGATGTGAATCTTTCTACCAACAGAGTTATTTCTATTTTACATGGATATAAGTAAACGAAGAAACATAGTATTTAGAGCCATGTACTAACTTATACAGTCACATATGCCAATGCAACACTAGTGCAAATAGACATTGAATGCTTCTTAATATGATCAGTAGTAATTAATGCCTATTTTGCTGTAAATTTTCATTGCTATAAATCACTACCAACATTGCAGGACAAAAAAGAATCAAGGCTCTTAATCTGTAGCTCTGGATTCAGTCTTCAACTGTAAAACTGTTAGCTTTGTAATCCCTTTTCCCAAAGGATGAAAAAATACCAGGTTAAAATAAATCTTTTAAGTTTTGGGGGAAAGATTAGACTGCATGTCTGCAATATCCACTATGTTCTTGACTCTTGAGAAAATGAGTTAAAAAATTATTGCATGTAATTCTTAAGTCTTCATAACTGCAATGAATTCACTGGAAGACGGCAACTAAGGGAATTTAATCTCTTGGCCTTTGTTCAGAATGAAACGATAAATTATAAATGAATGAGGATTATCCTGTCTCAACTGTTTTTTTACATTGGAAACAGTTTTCAGTTTGTTCAACTTTCTCCTCTGTTGCTCACTTTAATATTGTTTGAAAGTCATCTCTCTCTCAGTGTATTTACTTAGCAGTAAGAAGTAAAAAATATATATTAAATAGAGTATAAGGCCAAACAGACCATTTATTGGGCCTCGTGCACCTTTAGTATAGTGAATACAGTTATCGCTATGCATGACAGGACAGGGATGCCCTCTGGATAGGACAGGATTGTTACGTCTCAGCTCTGTATTCTTGGGCAATCGGGGCACAGGATACAGTCTGTCTGACTCACAAAGGACTCACCCCCCCCTCCCCTCCTCTACCTAAACGAAACTGATTAAGATGCAGTGAGAGACGCACCTAAGACCCTCACCAGATAAGGGTGACAAGAGTGAATCAACTGCCCTAGGTCTCATTTACATGAGAGATGGAAAACAGAAAGCCTGAAGCAGAGACTGCAGTGAATTCTGGGACCAGAGAAGCAGGAGAGCGCTGCATGATGGGGAATCTGTGCTTCCAATGTTAATCAACCCATGTTCACACACACCCAGCTCAGCATTTATCAGACCAGTTCTAATCTGGATTTGCTAAGGACTTCCCCCCCACCCCAGACACACACACACAGCTCTAAGTTTAATAGGCATCTCGGGCCGTACATTCCCCGGTCCCACTATGGGAGGCCTATTTAAACTTGATTGACTAAAACTCGGTTGCCGGGTTAGGGAATGCTGAGGCAAGAGACCGAGTCAGAGGGGGTATGGGCAACATTTGAACAATGGTTAAGGGTTCATCACAGCATCCAGCCTGCTGGAGCCCTAATCCCAGGTGTTGTCATATCTTTCCCGAGACGACTGGTGGGAGTCCTCTCCACAAAAGGTTATGAGCACCCCAATAATTGTTTTAAGTCTGTTAAAAGACTATAGTAAGATCTGGAAAAGTCATGCTAAGCTGAGGCTTGTGCACAACAAGTAAAAATCCAAAATCCTGATGCTGCAAGCTATCTATTGTTCCTGAAGAAACCATGAGATATCCCATCAGTATATCTGCCACCCAT
This sequence comes from Alligator sinensis, assembly GCF_000455745.1. Lineage (NCBI taxonomy): Eukaryota > Metazoa > Chordata > Crocodylia > Alligatoridae > Alligator > Alligator sinensis. The sequence goes on from NW_005842090.1 coordinate 280,970, forward strand.
AGGAATTTCAAGCTGGCTCCCAAGTATTTGGGTTACTCCCTAATCTTAAGTGTTTCCTGATTATCAATCAGTTTCCTGAGATGGTCCAAACCAGATAACCCCTTGTCAATAGAAAAGACAATGATTTACACTACTGAGGGTGCTTCGAAGCAGCTGAACTGAGGGTATAAAAATCTGTAAGTGTGTGTGCTGCTAGAAGAGGAAAAGGAAGGAAAAGAAGTAGAAGCAGGAGGAAAGAAGGAGAAGAAGAAAACCCCTGTGCTGACACCATCCCCTGTCGTTCTTGGGACGCTGGAAGAACAGATCATCTCTCCCTTCAAGGACTGTGCTACAGACTGTGCCTGTCAGCTTTGCAGCCTGAGTACCGTGGACTAGGTGAGATCCCAGCGTTCTCTGTCTTCTTTCTAGGCATAAACTTCTGAACCTGAACTGTATCAGTTAAGCTTGAGCTAAGTTTCCCCAAATACTTAGTGAAACCAGGGTAGTATTGTCATTGTTGGTGTTTGTTTTTCTTTTGCATGTCTATTACTACTAGTACTATTATATATTTCATATGCTTAGCAATAAATAACTTTTATAGTCAAACTGGTAGTAATTGGGTATATTTTTCCTTCTCTGCTTCTCTTTCCTCCCGTGCTCTGCAGCAACGTTTCTTTTACCTATGCTAAAGATCCCTGTGAAGCCCAAATTATTGTGGGGTCTGCTCATCAAGAGGCCAAAGATTGGGATGTGCTGAGTTTGAAACACATAAGGGGGTCAGCTTGTACAGGCTGATTGACCCAGTTTGACTCAGACGTGCCCTTATGAACTGAATGCTGGCCCATGAGGGTGTCAGCTGGACACCCAGCCGGATTCAGAGGGATTCTGTTTACCTGCGTGCTTGTGTCTGACTGCATTTTATTGTTGCTCTTATGAACTGATTCTTGGCATATGAGGGTGTCAGCCTGTCCATGCTGATCAGCCCGGCCAGGTCAGGCGTGTCACGTTAATTTGTGTGTGTTTGTGTGTATGACTGATTTGGTGACTGGAGGAACCCAGTCCCATTGAGATTGAGTCCTGCAAGATAGCTCCACTGGGCGTGAGGGCTTGCAGAAGGGAGAAATACAGCTCTGTATAGTAACACAAGCAGCACATTGACAGAATCACCAAGACCCTAGAAACTATCCCTAATAAATGAGCACACCCCAAAGTAATGGGAAAATTTGGTAACAGGATAGAAAATAAAAAAGATCCATGTTCCCTGTTCTTAAATGAGACTTAGAAGAGGGTATTTGTCTCCTTTGTTTAAGTGGGGAAGGTCATTTACCCCAGAAGCATTCAGAATAAGAGGTTTTATTTGTGGCATATTAAGTTTTGCCACAAATATTAAGCATTTTGTTTTCAAGGCTTCCTTTTGATCATTTAATCAAGACCTTTAGTTTCGAGATTATATCGTGATGCTGCTTTCTGCTTGGAAGCAAGATGGCGGAGAGAGAATTCCTCGTGGCAATACCAAATGAACACACACACACACACACACACCCCTACATATACACACACACACACATACACACACACACACAGAGGAGAGAGAGAGAGCAATCTCCCTTTTGCAGATCTAAATAGGCTCTCCAACTCAGATGAGGCAACATGTCTCTTCAAACAATTTTCCATTTCCTTTAAATTTTTGTGGGAAGATTACTGACTTCAGTGCTAGCTTCTGATTTTTATTGCAGTTTCACAGGTTAAGATGCACCAACTTCTACTGTTCTTCCACAGAATTGGGGGCTAGCAACCTTTTGCTACTGTGGGCCACCTTCACAACCCAGCTAGGGGCCTTAGGCCAGAAGTCTCTGCCCCTCCAGAGTGACTGCTGCCTATGCTTACCCTAATGAAGGTTAAGTGCAGAGGCAGTAGAGCAGCAGGCTGCATACCGCTGGCCACCAAGCCAGATTGGACCTTTGTGGCCAGATCAGACATTTTGGGTGCATCTACACATGCTCTGTTACTGCACAGTAACTTAGGTTGTTGTGCAGTAACTGAACATTACTGCACAGAATGGCCACATGTCTACATGTGCTCACCTGTACTGCGCATTAACTATGGTGACTTACATTGATTCAGGAGTAAATTGCATGATGCAGGTAGTAAATTTACTCCAGAGTAGTTACTGCACAGTAAGAGACATGTAGATTCCTTACTGTGCAGTAACCCTGTTTGTGTGGATTGACTTGCAAGTAACTTTACTTCCATGTTGGTCCACACACAGCATTACTGAGCTATAATACCTACACGTATAGACACTGGTCTCAAAACCACTTACTGTGCAGTAACTTACACGCACAGTAAGTTACTGCACAGTAAATGCACGTGCAATCATGCCCTTTGTGAGCCAGGCCAGTCCTTAAATAGACAGAAAACAGTGGGGAATGCAGTTTGTTATATATAACAATATAAACCAAGTCAATATCTGGGAATGTATCCGTTGATTGTGCAAGAAAAGTATCAGGAATATAACTAGTCTTTCAAAAAAAACTTACCCTCAGCTATCAAACTTGATCATAAGTGGACTTGCTGGTTAGCAATGCATGGGCCTGATGATGACCCTCTTCACAGGAAAGGTTTTCACATTACTGCACTGTTCCTGCAGCACTAAAATATACTTTCTATTCCTTTTTGATGTTATGAGTTGGCAATATTTTATGTGCTAATGATGTATGGCCTTCTATTTGTCTCAAATAAAAAAGATAAGACATTTTTAATTCACCTAAATTTTAGAAGTATGTTGCTGAATATCTCCATTCTCTTGCTACAGTAGGACATGGTTTGACTAAGTGTATATAGATTTACAGGAAAAAATTCCTCTCTCATAAGACTGTAAAAATATTTGCAAAATTGCTGTGTTTTAAAAAGAATAGTTGTTTCACTAGCAGGCTAAGCTTTGCTAGGATTTAGCTGTCTGGGTATAAACTACAGCTGTATCAGTTCAAGACAGACTAGAACAAAATAATCACACAGTCCAATACAGCTAACAGTTCAGGTATAGTATTACATCCTTGGCATCTGCTCAAGTTCAGAGTGAAAAGTGAAATTGTCCAAACTTAAAAGACAAATACATTTAGTGGCATAAGGAAATCTGAATAACATCATAGCTTTCTTGACCTAAATCCCCAGCATTACAGGTAATGCTCAGTTTTCTAATCTCTTATGAATTTGATGTTGACTTTCATTCACCATTCTTTTTATTTTAAAAGAAAAATCATAGTTTCTACTCTCCAGCTTCTTTTTTTTGACAAAGAAAGAAACCTACAACTTTAAAACTAAACAGTATCTGACATAATTTTCTAAATACAATATAATTATAATTGTTTTCCATTGCTTCTCTGCTATGGTAGATACACACTTGAAATATCCCTAAATATAAAAGAGATGAAGAGTTAGACACAGTATTTTCTCTGAGAGGCCCTCAGTATTGCATCGAGCTTTTCTTGTTGATCCCAAGTAACTGAGTTATTGACGTTGCAGAGTCTATGTTTATGTGAGTTTTTGAGGAGGAAAGGAACAATATTTAGAGTAGAAAGCAGCTTCTGATGGGAAAAACTCTTTTACCTTTTTTGGATTAGGGATTAATTTGTCTGGGATTAGTGGCAGTTTTGAAGCAGCGTTACCATTCATATTATTCTGCCAAAGGTGTCTCAAGTAAACATGCACCCTTTTTTGCATGTTCAGATTATATTGAAATAAATAAACAAAAAGACAGAAAGATAAAGCCCCAAAGCTGTAGTAAATCAAAAATTTAAACACGGCAACATACCACCACTGGTGAGAACCTGCTGTTTTCTTTTTGGTTTATCAATAGCACTCTCCAATTTTATAAAGGTCAATAAGCTGTGTACAATGAATACAGATTGCCAGCTGACTTCCCAGCTAGATTTATATGGACTGAATCTAGGCTTGCAGGTGTCTTGTTTAGAAGTGATAAGAAATATTTCTGCCTTTTGTCAAGACTGGCAGAGTTATTGCCCGTAAATTGCCAGATGCATTGTTTAAAGTTGCCAGATGGATTAGTGTTCTGCTGCTGTCACTCAGTGTAATTTCACAGAGCTCAGCACTATCTTTTTTCTTAGTATTCTCATTCTGTCTGGTTATTTTCTCACATTGAAATTACATGTGGTATTCATCTTCCATGTGCTGTTTGTTAGATATTTGCTGGTTAAAGTAACGTTAAAGCACAGCTTTGAAAATACAGAAATATTGGGGTTAAAATAGTGCACAGCTCCCTAGAGTTAAACATTTATGTGCAATATACCCTCCTGTACTGAGATATGAAAGGATGAAGTCAAAGAATAAATAAAAATCTTGGGGCAGATATGCAGCTGGTGCAAATTGTCACAGATTCACTAAAACTAATGTAGCTATGGCAATTTATACCAGAGGATGACCTGCCCATTTACTAGGAATTTTCCTTTCCCAGGACAGTTTAAGTCAAATCCTTATTTTACTGAATATAGTTATTTTTAGTTGTTTTAAGGGTTACCAGTAGTCCATAAATTTATGGACAGCTCACTAAAAATATGGTTAAAAAAAAAGCCTGTCTGTAAAGTCCATAAAAACACTGGAGCCTTCTGTAAAAAAACTAAACAACCATAAGCTTGATGGACAGATGGAGCAGAGCAGTTTCACTTAGTGTCTCAGTGGGAGTTCAGCACCCTGCAGGGAGCACCTGTCAGGGAGGGCTGTGTGGTTCATGGGAGTCCATGTAGACTCTTCCTCTCTGCCCAGCCATGTGCTGCTTCTGCACCCCTTTGGCTGTTCCTTGCCTCTACCAACTGCTCATCTGGAAGGTACAGGGAGGGGGGGCAGTGCATTTTGGATGGGGAGAGGCAGTGGATGGGGGTCTATGCCAGGATGGGTGGAGCAGGGGTAAGTCTGAAGGGGGTACAGGCATAACTATGAGGGGTACAGTTAGAGGGTGAGTAGGAGGTCCCTGGGATGAGGGCAGCATGGTGTAAAAACATTGCTGCAGTCAACCTGGGTTGCCAACTCATGAATATTTTTTTAAAAACACTGAATTTGAACTCTGCCCTTCTCACTACCAGCCAGGGCCTGGCAGAATTGTTAAATTTACAATATGTAAAACATATGTCATTAAAAATGTTGGTTGTCAATATAAAGTTTGTAGATTGTCAGTAAAAAGATAAAATTATTGGTTGGCAACCCTGGTTGGTTTGCTGGGATAGTCCTCATATCTGAAATGGCTATGGAGACTAAGGCTCATGTTGTCATTTAGCTCTGATCTGCAAAGGCATTGCTGAATATTCGTAGTGCCCATTATTCAAATGGAAGCAGTGGATGCTCAGTGCTGCTGAAAATTAGGCAAAACATGTTTCACCCTATGATTTATATCATACTAGAATTATTATACATTTTATGGCTGTCATTGATAGCGTTGATAGATTTATTTTACAAGTTGATTTTGGTATGAGTAGGTTGTTCAGGAAAGAGAAACCAAGACCAAATATATATACTTGACAACTTGGAGAGAGGGTCCTAAAACCAAATTCAGTAAAGAGAAGTGTAAAGTATTACACTTGTAAAAAAGAAATTAAATGCACATATACAAAACAAGGAGTAATTAGCTTGACAGGAATACTATAGAAAAGGATATAGGGATTATAGTAGATCACAAATTAAATATTAGTCAAGAATATGAGTCACAAATATATATTCTAGAATGATATTTGTCAGCTGCAGAGTTGCATTTAAAATATGAGAGGTAATTATTCTTCTCTACATGGGACAGTGAGGCCTGTGCTGGAGTACCATGTCCAATTTAGGAAAAAAAGCCTTAAGAAGGATGTAGACAGGAAGAAGGATTGAAGAGAGTAACAATAATGATAAGATGGTAAGAAAACATGACCGCTAAGAAAAAAATGAAGGAACTGGGTTTGCTTCTTCAAGAAAAGAGAAGCTTTCCCCACCTCCATATACGTCTTCTAAAACATTTTTTTGAAACTTATAAAAAGGGCAGTGATCAGTTGTGATCCAGGGTCATGGTGGGGAAAAGAAAAAAATATCACCTTAATTTTCAAATAAAGATTTTGGCTGGAAACTAGAAAAGCTTTCTAACTGTTAGGGTATTAAAATGTAGGCAAAAGACATCCAAGGGTATTTTGAAGCCTCTCTCCATTGGGAGTTTTTAAAGAAAAGATTAAACTTTGTTTGGGATTGGTTTGGGGTTTTGACCAAATGATCTCAATGTCCCTTCCAACTCTATGATTTTACAATGAGTCAAGATATGCTTGAGCTTTTGTTAATGCAGGGAGTTGGACCAAATTATCTCTTTCAGGTGTCTCCTAGTCTTACATTTCTACAAGTCTATGATTTCTAGCCATATTACATAGGGTGCTTAGTCCTGTATGGACACTAATTGTTGCCCACTCAAAATTCTTATACATTAACCTATATCTATTCCAACTTAACATTTTGGTCCTGAAATGAGTGATTTAGGCAAAGCTATCAGTAACTTCACAACAATTTTAGTAATAGCATAAACTTATATGGGTCACATGATAAGATATTCCAGAAAATCTCACAAGCTATCATAGTAACAGCTGTGACTGGCACCATACAAAATATTATTTGTAAAATGTTTTAATTATTTCCACATATTATATAGGTTTTTATACAAACTTCTTAACAGGTAGAAAAAACCCTTTTATAATAGGGCAGAGTACTATACTAAAATAGTATGCTCTAATTGATCATGTCAGTGTGCTGATAATCCTAAGTGGACATATAGTGGTATAAAAGTTACATTTCTTAATTGTTATATTAAAATCTGAGTTGATCCTAGTCTAGCTAAAGAATGACACATGAAGAATTATTTGTTTTTGTAAACTGTAAACTCAGTTTAATTAAACATGCTTTTTTTCCTATTTATTTTCCTATATTTGTTGTAACTCATAGGCAGACACCATAGATAAGAACTATACGTTTAAACTATAAAGTTGCCCTTTAATCAGGCTTGCCTAAATGTACCTGAACCAGTTTCAGAACTTATTTTTCAACAATAGCAGGACTTTTTTTCAGTATGTTTTTATTTGATCATACAATGTCCAGCAAATCATAATTTAATAATTATTTTTGCTTTCTATTTACTGAATCACTGAAGTCTGCTTTATACAATAACGGTGCCTACAATCATCACTATAAATAAAGGCCCACCAGCAATTCCACTATAAATGCCTTTTGCAAAAGCAACATTCTGCTCTCAGATCTGGTATTTCATCTGCAATATTTACTTAGTTCTAATATACCTTATAATAAAATTGTCATAATGCAATACAAAGTGACCATTGCCAAGGAGGTAATGCATTTGCATTCCCATGGCTCCAGGCAGTTTTTTCTTTTCATTTCCCATGAGTCAAACAAACATGACATTCAAAATTGCATGCCATATTGTGATTATCTGGGGAGATAATTCAAGTCATCACACAAATATTAATTCTGAGCAGGAACTGGGTTAAAAAGGCCAACAAAACACTTGTTTTGGAGCCAAATTTGGATTAAACGAACATGGCCATGCTTAAGTGACAGTTGTGCAAAATGCAATATAAATATAAATGCAAACCAAAAATTAATTCAAGAGCATTATGTTAGAGTGTTAAGCAATCAAAAGTTAGAAAATGCCAGATTTATAGTCTTCCATGTAGCCTTAATCTAACCATAAATCTTCAGTGCACAGAATTATACTTATTTGCATTATAACTCTAACAACATTATCTGGTAGAAGTAGAAAGATATTTTTATATACGGAAGGATGAATTACTGAGTCCAGTTGGTGATGGCTAAGGGAAAGCCCAGTCTGAAATAACTTTCTCTATCCCTTCCATACCAGAATTGTGAGATTGGCCATTAGAATAATATGCCAGGCGTATGAAATAGATTGGATGATCAGTCTTTTTCTCCTCTCTCTCTCTCTCTCTCTCTCTGCTCCAACCCCGTGAAGCACCCATGGCTAGTGGGGGGGAGGGGGTGGTAAAGGTACTACTGTGGGGCTCTGTATTTGACATAGACAGATTTGTAGGGTGGGAAGAGTTCAGACCAGCTGTTTTCTCCCCATCCTGTTATAAGTGTTATGGCAATTTCATGATGCTACCAGAGAATAGTTGAGAATATGAAGGTGGAAAGAAACTTGTGTGCCAAGTGGGGCATCTACATGTGCCTCTGACTTGCTTTAGCAAGTACTAAATGACTGCACAGTACCCACCAGTACTGCACAGTCCCAGCAGCACATGGGTTTTTTAGACATTATGTCACCATAGCACTGAGTTACAGCAATGTTGCTCCTCACTATAGCAACATAGCATCAGCGCCATGGTTTCTGCCTGCCAATAGTATGCCACTGTAGCAATGAGCTAGGTCACTGTAGCTCATTGAGCATGAAATAATAGAGTTCAAACTCAGGGAGTTAGTGGGCAGGATCCCCTGGGAAATAAGTCTGAGGGGAAAAGGAGGACAGCTGGCTGTATTTTAAGGAAGCTTTTTTAATGGTGCAGGAGCAGGCTGCCTCAATGTATTCAAAGAATGGGAAGTGCCACAAGAGACTGGCTTGGCTAAACAACAATTTCCTCAGTAAACTGAAACTCAAAAAGAAATCCCAATAAAGTGGAAACTTGGTCTTATTACTAGGCAAGAGTATAAGAGTAGTCCAAAGACATGCAAGGAGAAAATCAGGAAGGTCAAGGCATAATTTGAGATGTAGCTGACAAGGGACATATACAAATGAGATTCTCTAAGTATGTCAGAAGTAACAGGAAAACCAAGAAAAGTGTTGGTTCCCTACTAAATAGAGAAGGCAATTTAGTTATGGATGATGCACAGAAAGCTGATGTATTTAATGCTGTTTTTACTTCAGTCGTCACACATAATGGCAGCTACCAGATGATGAGTGCAGTTGGCAGCAAAGATAGGGAAGGAGAAAAACAGTCTTGAGAAGTGGGGAAAAAAGTTAGGGATTGCTTAGAGAAGCTAGATGTTTTCAAGTCAGTAGGGCCAGATGGGGTACACTCTTGGGTACTAATGGAATCGGCTGAGGTAATTCCAGAGCCATTGACTATCCTCTTGCAGAAATCATGGAGGTTGGGTGAGGTCCCAGATGACTAGAAAAGTGTAAAGGTAGTGCCCATCTTTAAACAAGGGAAGAAGAAGGATCTGAGGAACTATCAACCAGTTAGGCTGACCTCAATACCTACAAAGATCATGGAGAAGTTCCTGAAGGAATCAATTTTGAAGTAACCAAAGGAGAACAAGGTGTCCAGGAAGAGCCAGGATGGATTCACCAAGAACAAGTTATGTCTGACCAACCTGATTTCCCTCTATGATAGTATGGCAGGCTCTATGGATGGGGAAACAGCAGTGCATGTGTTATATATTGACTTCAGCAAAGCTTCAACAGTGACTCCCATGACATTCTCATTAATAAGCTAAGGAAGTATTAAGTAGATGAAAGTACTGTAGGGTGGATACATAACTGGTTAGATCATCAGTCCGTCCCAGTTGTTCCATTTGGGAGTCACTAGGGATAAGGATAGCTGAGACATCATAACAGAACCAAGCCATTAAGAAACCGAATCACAGGGCTCTATAAAGGTGCCCTTTTCCCTTGGAGGCCCTCCATTCTGCAGCTACTAAACCCACCAACCATATGGGGATTGGCAGGGGAAAGTTAATACAATAGTTTGGGGAAAACTGTCTGGCCATGTCCACACAAGCAGGGGTGAGCACTTGCAGCAGTACAGTAGTGCTAGTAGCAGCCCAAATTTGTGCCACTACTTTGTGCTGTAATGCACGCTCCTGCTTGTGCGCTTTGCAGTGGGACACATTGTGCTGCAGCGGGCGCTGGCTGGGGCACAGGGTGCCTCAACACGGCTAGCTTGCAGGCAGACCCCATGACGATGCACCCTGTATCCCACCCAGCTGGAGAGCGGCACATGAAGATGCATGCTCTGCATGCTGCGGAGCCCCTGCACTGGGGCACAGTGTGCCTCAAGATGGGGAAGCAGGCAGCCCTGCCTGGACTAGCTGCTCCCCTGTCTCTGCGTGCCTTAGTGTAAGGGCTCCGCAGCATGGCAGCTCCCCATGCCTGCAGCGCGAGGGCTCCACATGCTTGCTCCCCCATCTTGAGGCACAAAGTGCCCCAGCCAGCTGGGGAGCAGCTGGCTGGGGTGCAGTGTGCCTCAGTGTGGGGCTCCATGTGCCTCATCCCCTGGGCTGCCTGCTCCCCCATCTCCATGTTAGTCCCAACACATGGCACTTTGGCGTGCTTTGCATGACTTTTTTTGTTCAGGGTTTTTTTTCCTACCAGGAAATCCTGATAGCCAATTTTGCCTCGGCACTGCAAATCAGCAGTGCCACTGTGCATGGTTTAAAATGCAACGTATGCAGTTTGTGGCACTGTAAAGAGGTTTGTGGTGCCACAAAATGCATGTGACTGCACATCTGGATCTGGCCTCTGGGGCTTATATTGTAGTTTTCCTATTCTCTAGCCATTTCCTCCTGGTGTTTTGGAAGTATATGTATGTGGGGAAGACTCATCTTGACTTTAAAGTATTTTCTTCATTCTATTCATCTTTCAGACCAGCCCATCTTATCCTATGCCCATTATTTAGATTATAAACCTCTCAGGTCATGGACTATTTTTATTTATATTTTTTATAGTCTCAAGCACATAGTGTTATAGGGTTTTTTAGCATCAGTTTAAAAGCGAGATTTTAACAAGTAGAGAGAGACCCGATTCATAGGAATTTTTGCAGCTGCTAGAATTTGTAAGACAGATGAAATGTTTGTCCTTTTCAGCTTTCCAAGCTTCATAATTTTAGTCTGTGAGTCATTACATTTTGAAATTGTATTGACAAATTGGAGCAGATGTGATTACTTTCTGGATAGCTGTTCCTTGGTCAAGTGTTTGAGTTCTTTTTTGATCTTTGAAGTGCATCTCTCCTTAAAATAGCATGCACTTTTCACTTAATAAAGCACCTATGACATACACTTCAAACCACATTCATAAGGGTGGTCAAGATCTCCTGCAGTTACTCATTTAGAAGGTTCCTTTAAAATCTATTTGTCTTCCAGTCCATCTTCTTGAATGCTCTTTCTCTCTGCTCCAAAAAGATGAGCTTCTTCTCCCTCATTTTGTATGATTACCTATGGCTTAGAGCCCCTTACCACCTTCAGTTGTGCCTATTCAACCCTCCCTTTATGTCCTTTGTGTCCTTAGATTTTATCTTCACAACTAAAAATATCCCTATATGTGTTGATGCTAATCCTAGTCACCTTCTTCTGCCCCATTACTGAATCATTCAATTCTTTAGGTAAAGTTCAGAAATACTTATGTTTTCTTGGATCTTTACTTTTTCATATTGCATCTTTTACTTGTATTTTTACACTCACAATTTTTTCCTTTAGCTGCTGCTCGAAGTGACTGCACCTGACTCAGAAAAGTTTGGTGTTATTGTACAAAGAAGACTATAGTATGCTGAATGACGTTGCAATATAATTCAGTTCTCTGAAGCATTGCTCTAAAACAAACAAACAAAAGAAAAGTACTTCCAGGAGTTACAAGATGTGTTTTCACTGTTGCAATGAGAAACGTTCATTGTAGAAGCTCTGCCTTCCTATAAGTGGTTAATAATGGTGATGCAGCAAAAAGGTGACTGATGAGTTCAGTTGTAGGCATTTTGTGGATTGCTGATTTTATTAATTTCAGTTTTATAAAAGAACAGGAATAAGTTGGAAAAGCCTGTGACTTATTTAGCACTTATTTGGCATTGTAGTGACATGACTGAATCATCAGAGACAGTTCAACTCATCAGCTGCTCATCAAAAAGATTAGGAGCCACAGGACTCCAATGAAATAACCTCAGGCAAGCTTAACTCTATCCCTCAATGCCATCCCTTTTCTAAAATGAATATGCTTCTTCTTACTGCTACTCATGGACTATGGCTAAATTTAATGGTCCATAAAACACTTTGATAGTCTTAAGATAAAAAATGACAGAGATGGACTCAAACATAAAATCAAGTCTTGATTTCAATCACTTCACATTTTTTAGATGTTTTAGCGCTCGTATTTTGTTTTTTACATTATAAAAAAAAAATATTAAAAAACTTATGTTGCTTGTTTGCAACATAAGGCACTTGGACACATGACTGGGGTTTAGTCCCCTAAATTGAAATGGTGGATTTTTAATTGCAACTATTAAAAACCCACTGTTTCAATTTAGGGACTTCCATCACTGTTATAGAGGGGCCCAAGCCTTTTTTTTTTTTTTTTCCATGGAGCCTGCCCACATCTTCCGTGGTAGCGGGGTGAGCTGCCAGCAGGCTGAGCAGCCCCTGAGCTGTGGGGGAGCCCCAGACCTTCTTTCCATGGTGGCAGCACCCCCTGGGGCTGCCCAGGTGGGCTTCTAGCAGGTAGGTGCTACCCCAGCTCAGGCTCAGGGAACAGTTGGATGAGGCTGGATGCTGCCTTTGAGCTGGGGCAGCACCCACCTGCAAGCAGCAAACCTGGATGGCCCTGGGGAGCACTGCCACCCTAGAGGGAGGACCAGGGCCCCCTGTAGCTCAAGGCCCACCAGCAGTTCACCCCCTGGCTGTGGGAGAGGCAGGCAGGCCCTGCAGAAAAAAAAAAAGGATTAGGCCCTTTGCTGCTTTTGTTTTTTTTCCTGGCAGGGTATGCCTGTGTGAAGAGCCGCTGGGCTGCACAGCCCCTGAGCTGTGAGGGGGCCTGATCCTTCCCTCTACAGTGGTGGCACCCCCCCCCATGCCCAAGCAGGATGCTACCTGTGCAGGTGCTGCCCCAGCTTGCAGGCAGCCCCCAACAGATCCAACTCTTCTCTGAGCCTGTGTGCTGGAAGTCCGCTGGGTGCTGCTTCCTGGGTGGGCTTGGGGAAGAGTTGGATCTGGGAGGTGCTGCCTGTGAGCTGGGGCAGCATCCACGCAGCTAGCAGCCCACCCAGGTGGCCCTGCGAGGCACTGCTGCCATGGAGGGAAGGACCAGGACCCCCCCTGCAGCTTAGGGGCCTCTCGGCCCACTGGCAGCTCAACTTCCGCCCCGCCACAGGCGACTTGGGCAAGCTCCATGGAAAAAAGAGGATTGGGCCCCTCACCACTTCTGTCTTCAGCCCACCTCTGCTGTGGCAGTCAGGGGTGAGCTGTCAAAAAGCTGCAACATTACAGATAGCTACATTGGAAACTAAACTACAAGCAGGTGTGGTTAACTCATTTAAATTGTAAAACAATTTACAACATGTGCACAGCATGATGCAATTAAATTGCAAAAACGACCAATTTTCATCACGTGTACAAGTGTCCATGAGGTCTGGATCTTGGTCTGGAAATGCAGCATTTGCAAGGTGATGAAACCAAATCTATATTTGTAATCACTGAATTATGTGTCTCATAACTGAATAATATTTGCAGAATGTTCTTGTTTCAACTATAGACATTTCTCTCTCTAACAACTCAAGTTATCATTTTGTACGTTCCAGAGATTCCCGGTCTGCTGTTATTTGTGCTACATCTTAAAGATTATCACTGAGGGAGGCCTATTCCTACAGAAACATCTTAAATATTCACCTATCAAAATTGGTAGTTTTATGATAGAAAGCCTGGGTTTTTTTACCCATGTCTCACAAAAGAATATAGAGGTAGAGGAATGTAATACAAGGATATTAAAGAATGTAAGGATCAATGCACTGTTAGATACCTTTTTACAAAGAGCTTCTGGCTTACTAAAATCAGCCAGCACTGTCAATTAATTGCTTCCTTATTCTGCGTCCAAGAAAACAGGTCTTTCTAACTCCAGTACTCTAATGCAACTGTCAGTGTAAACCATAGAGAAATCAGAGGATGACCCTGAAAGAACTTCTGAAATTAATTTGACAGCTGAGGACTGGAACTGACACTTAGAAATAAAGGGGAATAACAAGGTAGCTCATGATATTTTCATAATAAATACACACTAAATATTTCCTAAACACCAGAGATACTCGGCATACTCATACTTAAGGAATGATCAGCACAGAGCATTTGACTAATGCTGCTTGGGTCATGCTGTTCATAATAGCTTGCTTACTGGGCAGAATATTGGGAAACTAAAGTTCAGAAATGAGAATTAATTTCTCTCTAGTTACTGCATTTTGAATCTGTTATAGATCTTTTTTTAAATATTACATGCTCGTATGCTCTAAATTTACGTTGCAAATTTATGGATTAGTATTTGTGCTGCGGAAAGGGGAATGGGAAGGAGAATAGTTTTTCCTTTGTGATCATTTAGTTCCAAATCTCTCTAGAGAAGAGTTACACTCATATAGCAATTCTCCTCCAGAATGACTTTTATTTGTAAAGACCTTTTAAATTTAGGAGCTAGATAGTTGCAGCCATAAGAGTGTCATTTTGTAACTGTTCCTTGCCAGCTTTAGCTCCCTCTCTTTCTGCTAGTTTTCCCTTTCACTTTGTATAGTGATGTCATCTCTACATTTATATTAAATAAAAGTAACTATTAATCAAAGCATCCCTATGATTCTAACTTCCAGTGTTATGAGCAGTCACCACCAACAGACAGCTTTTCCTTGTCTCTCTCTTTCCTTTTGCTGGAAAGATGGCATTTATCAAATTCCCAACTGACATTAGAAATACATACTGTAAGAGGAAACAAATGGTATTATCCAGGTAGGGCATTCAGTGTAAAGGGAAAGTGATCACTACCCACAACAGCACTAAGTACACAGAGAAGGGCAATATGAGGTTTTTAAGCAGCAGGGAGGAATGTCCTATGCTCCTGTGGACCTAGAACTGAAGATAAATACCAATCTGCAACAAGACTTCAGGTAAAGCAAGTGTTTAGAAAAAGACTGTCAGACACATTGAATGAGTGACCATGTGATATTGGTGCATATTTTTACTTTACTAAACACTTTTTACCAGCAAGTATTTGCTACTCATTACTGACAAGCCAGATCTGATTTTTGGAGTAGATTTTTCGTGAGATTTTCAGTGCTGAAGATAATTGACTTCATCTGTGTGATGTTTGGCTCTAGGTAAAGAAAGCTGCAGCTGATCGGCATGTGGCCAGTAAGAGCCAATTATTAAACTGATTGATATTTCCAGATATTAAAAACAGAATGGCATCTTATGAGTAGTTCCTCTGTCTTGCTAGATGGAGACTTTTTAATGCATGCTCTAATGAGGAAAACTGTAATAGAGACATTTGGGCTAGGGACAGAACCTAGCACATAAACTGGTTTTGGTGATCAGGAACTGTTTTAAAACCGTGAGAGAACAGAAGTTCAGTGCACTTCAACCATTTTTAAAATGGCTGAAACTGGCTTTAAAATAAACCTGGATGGATGTAGTATCAGACTTAACTGATTTAGGTCAAACCAGTTTAGGGAACATCTGTCCTAGATCCCCTCCCGATTCAATTGAACTCACAGTCCTCCAGCATCCCAGGATGCTGTGCAGCCCTGGGCTGTGTTCTCTGTTCCCACAGGGCAGGGAAGCCCCACCCCCATCTGTAAGATCCCCCTCAGCCCAGAACCCAGTGGATTCCCCCGGCCCTGCCACTTCCTTGGTGAGGGAACTGGCCTGGCTCCCCCCGGGGGGGGGGGGGTAAAGCCCCCACTGTGAGCTACCCCACATGTTGGGTACAACAGCTGGGGGTTGAAAGCTGGGGGGGTGGCTAAGGAAGGGGTGTGGCTGAGTGATCACCTGGGCTCCTAGCTTGGGTAGG
>NW_005842090.1:296868-311411 GCF_000455745.1 Alligator sinensis
CTGACCAGGGAGGGGACATGGCCAGGTGATCACTCTGGCTCCCATTTCCAAGCTCAGGTGGGGAAGTAAAGCCCCTACCTCGGGAGCCCCCCACCCTGTACCCAGCACAGCCCAGCTGGGGTCCAGGGCCAGGCAGGGGGGTGGGGGTCATTTCTCCTCCACACTCCTTCCTCAGATGGGCCTGCTGGCTGGGGAGTGGGCATGGCCGGGTGATCGCCTCAGCTCCCAGATTGGGTGGCAGAAGTAAAGACCCCACAGAAGGCTTCCCTGTAGCTGGGAGCTGTGGTAATCACCTGACCAGGTTGGCAGGCCAGCTGTGGAGGAAGTGTGGGGGCACAGTCCCCCCCACAGCTCTGGACCCCCAGTCAAGCTGTGTCTGGCATGGGGAGGAAGCCCACAGTGGGGGGACATTTTACCTTCCACTCTCTCCTCAGCCAGCCTGCCAGCTGAAGAGGGGCCATGGCCGAGTGTTCACTTGGCTCCCAGATGTGGGGAAGCTTGCAGTGGGGGCTTTACTCCCTCTGCCTGAGCCAGGAACCAGGGCAATCATTTGGCCATACCCTCTCCCCTGCTCATGTGGAGGTAGTAAGAGGGGGGAGGGCAGCCTCCATTGTAGGCTTCCCCCCATAATGGAAACAACCTGGCTGGAGGTCCAGAACCAGGTGAGGGGGCCCTTTCCCCCCTCACTCCCTCCTCAGCTGGCCTGTTGGCTGAGAAGGGGCATAGCTGTATGATCACTCAAGCTCCCAGCTTCAAGGAAGCCCACAGTGAGGGCTTTAACCCCCCGCCCCCCCTGCCCTTGCCCAAGTTGGGAGCTTGGGCAATCACCTGGCCACTTTGCAAAAATGGCCTCCATGGCAGGCTTCTCCCCCACCTGCACCCAACACAGCCTGGCTAGGGATCTGGAGCTGGAGAGGTGGGGGTGTTTCTCCCCCTCCCTCCTCAGCCAGCCAGCTAGCCAAGGAGGCGGCATGGTCGGGTGATGGCCTGGTTCTCACATGGGGTGAGGCGGGGTGTGCCAGAAGAGAGGGAGAAACTCCCTGCTTGGGGCTTCCCTCTTCTCCTTTTACCCACAGAGAAGTCCCCAATTGGGGGGGTCTGGTGCAAGGTGGGGGTGTTTCCTCTACAACCCCTCCTTAGCTGGCCCAGATTTAGGAGGGGCATGGTTAGGGGAACCAGCTCTGGGCATGGGGGAGAAAGAAAGAAACACCCCACTGGGTGCTTCTCCCCTCTCTCTTCCCTGGCACCAGGGAGACCCCAGCTGAGGGTCTGGTGTTGGGGGTTTCTCCCCACGTCCCATCCTCAGCTGGCTAGAGGCTGAAAAGGGAGCATGGCTGGGAATTGCCCGTCTCCCAGCTCTCTGCAGTGGCCAGCACACTGGGAGGTATGCTCTAGCACCCCCCGCCGCCTGGTATGGGCCACTACAGGTGTCTGGCTCCCTTTCAGGTTTGAAAAGTGAATGTCAGTTCTTTCTTATCAGTTCAATCTAGCCAAGGGTGGGCAATTATTTTGGGCAGAGGGCCACTTACTGAGTTTTGGCAAGCCATCGAGGGCCACATGACAGGCAGCCAGGGGCAGATAAATATTAATTTTCTAAATTTTTTAGGGGCCCCGTGGGCTGGATAGAATGGCCTGGTGGGCTGCATCCAGCCCGTGGGCCTCATTTTGCCAACCCCTGATCTAGGTAGTTTATAGAAACCTGAAAGGATTGAATTGATTCAGCCTCAGGCTTTTTGACTGTCTGTACTTAGCCTTGAACTAATAGTACAATGAAGGCACCCAAGAAAATTAGATTAAAAAAACAAAACAAAACATGGATGTAGGATTAAGAGATGTCTTGTCAGATGAAAAAGTGGCTAACTTTGCATGTCAAGTACAACCTATTAAGTCATTTACTTGAAATATGCTTACTTTATATGTCATGAAGAATGTAATTAATTGGAGAAAATAGACTGTTTCCATATGAGGAACGTGTGAAGCATATCCTATGGACACCCCAGTATTGATTTTTTCCCAAGGTGTTTTTTTCACCTGTTATATATTTAGAGATTTCTTTCAATTGTGTTCTTAAAGGTATTTAAGGAAGCAATCATCTTCCCCTAGTATCACTTAAAGGAAAAAGAGTCAGGAGTCCATAGATATTTTTTAATAGGACTGCAGTACACTGCTCAGCTCATCACTGTTTACTATTTGTCTCAGTGAAAATGTCTGTGTGGATTAGGTTTAGTCACTGGACATTAAATTGACCCATATATTTTGGAAAATAAATTATTAGAACTAGTCACGTGGCACATCAGTTAGGATGCTAGGTTTGTTGGCCTTAGCCCATTTGTAAGCAAAAATAGATGATATAGATGATAGGCTTTATAGATGATATTCTTGCTAATAAACATAGAAAGAAAAAAAATCCAAGCAAAATTTGGTTAGTCCTCATTATTTTTATGAGCAGAACTAGTACTTTTAACATGTATTTATGTTCTGCCATCCTAAAGAGATTAAACTATAGCTCAGATGCTTCATGTACTTAAAGTTTTTAGTAACTTGGACTGCACTAGGACTAGATATGCATATAACATTTCCCAGAGGTCTAAGTATTTGCAGAATCAGGGCCGTTTAGAAATCACTTGACACGCCACTGAAATGCATCCACTGTGGACTAATGCCCACTGTTTAACAGTGGGCGCTAACACTGAACAATAGTTTAGAACAGGAAATGAAGACCAACATATCCACTATATAAGAAAAACAGAAGAAATGCCGACAGATGTTCATTAAATGGTTTTGTTAAGTACAAATACTGCACTTTACTCTAGGCAGTTATTAAAGCAATTATTTTTTTTCAAGTGTACATTGAAAGCTGCAGCTTTCTAGTACCCCAGTGAACATTATTACATTAATATAGTGAACCTTACCATATCTATCTGTCATTACCAAACCTCACAATGATATTCTGATTAATGGTGCATGCTGCAGATCTCCCAGATGCCAGCCAGATGTTCAGAGAAAACTAATGTTATTTGGCTTAAGAAGTGAAATATAAATCATATCCACACTGACACACCTAGTGGAACAAATGGAAGGTATCCCTAAGTGAATTCACTGTCTATTTCAAATTTATTTTTGCTTGGACAAGGTATGAGACACAATGGCCTGTGCATGTCAGCCCTTTAGATAAAACAGGAGACAAGAAGAATATGCAAATAATTAAGAGTAAAAGCTAATCTGCTATTGGGAGTCAGTTTTGCCTACCTCCTCACCCTGGATGCTTCACAGAACAGGAAAGTCAGCACTTTCCTCCCAGTGGGTGAGGAAGAGACAAAGGCCTGTGGGAAGAGGAGAGGAAGTGCTGACAGAACAGTTCTTTGCCAGCAGCAGAACAAAGCTGCCAGGAAGACGGCAAAGGCAGACGGCCAGCACTCAAGCCGGTTATGCACAAAGAATCAGGACAGTTTCTTCTCCAGTCTTTCAAGCTGTTTGTTTGTGTATATATACTGTAGCAATGGGAGAATTGTTTCTCTCCCACCCTCACCCAGATGTCTGAGGGAGGGAACACAAGTGATTCTCTCCCCCTCTCTGCTGCTGTGCAGTTATCTATCATTAGCATTGACGTGGGAAGATCCCATCCAACCCTTTGCAAACAGATATTTTAAGGGGTGGGAAGAGGGCACCGGTACAAGTCCAGTACCCTCCCCACATACATCTGAGATTAGTGCAGTTTTGTGATGCAACACTCTGCCTGAAGCTCAAGCAGTTGCAGCTCCCATTGCTAATGAAAGACACTCAGCTCAAAACAAGGCTTTTAGGGGAAAGATGCAGGAGGGTAACCACTGGCCCACCCAGAAACCTAAAGTCACATACTGGTGAATTATGCCACACTAAGAGCAGAGATTTATTGTTTCTATCTCAGAAATTTCTGAATATCAGGGTCACTAAAAAAAAAAGCCTAGCTGTGCCTTATGATTTGAATCATATGTACTAATTTTCTTCAAGATTTCCTATCTATTTGCATGACGTCAATCAGATATTGCTACACTAAAATGTATAAGATGCAACACAAAAGCAGAACAAGAGGAGAGCCTCAAATGAAGTTACATTAAACAAAGTCAGCTCCTTTAAATTCTTTATATATTTTGGGGAAACCTCCTACTTTCCCTCCCCTGGCGCTGTATGAGCCAATCATGTTGGGTCCCTTGTTATAAATTCCTGACAGCTGGGTTGGCTTGTTTAACTTTTGTTTCTCTTTCAGCTTCTGTTTTGCTGGTGAGTCACCATGTGTCATCTTACTGAGTCTAGAAGTAGAACAATATCTGATGTAATGAAGCAAAATATGGAAGGGACTGATAGCACTAAAAATAACATATAATTTCATTGCTTATGTTTAACTGTCATCCTACTGAGTTCTGAAACCAACCTTTTTTTTTTTGACCATGACTAGAGAGTAACAGTGGGGAAAGAGATTATGGTTGTCTTTGTGGTTCCCTGGTAAATAAATTACCTAGAATAAAGTAGAAGAGTCACTGGAGCAATGTAAGTACAGAGTGAGATGCCAAAAGTTTCAGTTTAGGGTCATAAGTATATCATGGGACTACTCAGTTGTTGGAAAGTAGATTTCAAACTTTAGGCCAAAGTATGGACATTACACTTTTACTGTTCTATGTGACTGAAAACTGGTATAAAACTATAACACAGGGGTGGGCAGATATTTCAGATGCAGGGCCACTTACTGAGTTTTGGCAAGCCATCGAGGGCCACATGACAGGCAGCCAGGAGCAGATAAATATTAATTTTCTACATTTTTAGGGGCCCTGAAGGCCGGATAGAATGGCCCAGCGGGTCGCATCTGGCCCACGAGCCATATTTTGCCCACCCCTGCATAACAAAACAGAAGTTTGGTGGACATAAACTAGTTTAAAATGGCAGAACCCAGTCCAAGATAGACCAAGATTGATGTACACTGAAAAATTAATTGATTTAGATTAGACCTGTGCACTGAACTTCAGTACCAGTTCCTCCATTGATTCAAGTTAGGTCACTGTCTAGCATCCCGGGCATCTTTGTGGTACCCTGCTAGCCCCCATTGCAGGGAGCCACACTAGCACTTGTCTCAAGTGTGCCTCACTCACAGCTCTCCCAGCCCTAAGCCTGCACAGCCCCATTCCCCAGCCCCACCTCCTGCCTCCAGCCAGCTGCCAACCATAGCCAGATAGGGGGGGAGGAGGGAACGGAGGCTTTTGTGTCCCGTCCATGAACTTCCGGATCTGAGCACCTGCATCTCGGGGCCATGCTCCCACACCCCATCATGAAGCAACCCACAATGTATATACACACCTGACACTGATTCAAGGAAAACTCCCACAGTTGGACGCAGCCCATGACCCAGCCCTGGCTCTCCCAGACCCAAGCCAGTACAGTCACTCCTCTCCCCAGCCCTGCCTCCTGCCGCAGCCGCAGCCAGGCACTGGGGGTAGGGAGGGGGAGCTTGGCTGAGCCCTGCAGCCAGTCAGGGTGGTCCTGCCACTCAGCTGCACTTGACTGTGCTCAGCAGTCTCCTGCAGCCCAGGGAGTCCTCTGGGATACACGCAGGAGTGCCCCTGACCTGCTTGCCTGGCCAGTGCAGGCAGCCTGTGTGCCCAAAGGGCAGACATGTGTTCTGTTTGCTTCTGAACTAACCTACACTGCTTACAGGAACCCACATAAGGTTGACAGATTCCACCTCAGGCTTTTTGAACGTCTGTACTTAGCCTTAATTTCTGCTGTTGCTAGAATAGGGCAGTTACACAAACCTTGATTACTGCATGCAGGCTTTCTGCAGAATGCAAGAATTTTACTCACAGTGCATTGAACAGTGAAAATGGGGCAGCGGTGTCCTGCCCAGCCAAGAAAGAAATTAATAATTGATTTTTCTACCTTGCCAAACCATGCTGCTTTGCTCAATTTACATTGACTCTTCAATTCAGTGTCTGCAACTAGTGGTAATAGTGGGTAGGAACATGATACAAAAGTAATTGGGATTTAAAATCAATCACAGTTATTGTTGCCAGATCCTGGCTTTTGATTTAGATGACAGCAATTCTTTTTCACTCTAAGTGAGATATGGAAGTGAAGACAAAAATTATTGTTCCTTTACAGATTATCTCAGTCATTGTTCACTGAGATTGTGAACTTAGTGAGAGACTGATTCTGTTTGACAGATGCAGCAATCCTAAAACTGCCCTTATGTATACTATAATGTAGACCTATAGTGTAGAGCAGACCATAATTGCAACACATTTTCCTCCCTCTAGTACAGCTTGTTGTCACTGTATCAGCCTGTTGTTGAGGGAACAAGGGAAAAATCAACTTTCCTATTCAGTAAAACACAGGAGGATTAATAAAAGCATTGCAAAGGCCTTCAGCTTTCTATCACTGTCTAAATCTAGTCCTCAGATGGAAAACATGATAATTGCTGTTTGGTGGCTTTTTCTACTCAGTTTATTGTTGATATATCAAAAATTGTCATTGTTGCAAATACCCTTAACTGCATTTATTCTGGTCTTAAGCAGGCAGGTAAAGACATTGGCCTGATAACTGAATTGCAGTCTTATGGCTAGAAGAGATCACACTAGGCTAGGAATTAAATGAATTGGTAATGGATAATTCTCTCTGATCCTTGCACTCATTCTGGCTATAAAGAGCTTTGCCAAGTACTAATGTCATCTTTTAAAGCTGAGCTAGAGAAATGTAAATCTTTGTTACTGCTACCTCAGCTGTTACTATTTCTTTGACCAATCTCCCTGATGTGTTCAGGAAAACAGTATTTGCGGGGAAAACCAGTAAAATGGCTAAGTTGCCAATCCACGATGATGCATTCAGAGGCATCTTTCTAGGTTACTCGTCCTTCTCCTGCCTTAACTATTGTCAGAAGGTAAGTGAATGCTTGATCCACTCTGAGTCGATAAGTATTCAGATAAATGTTTCCGTTTACAAACATCTTAGCATTTGGGTAGTAACTGCATACATCCAAACTGAATTTGTTTTCAGGGAGGATTGTGGGTATATATTTTGGTGTTAGACATACTTAGAAAGGTATTTATTTTGGTTTTGAAGATATTTAGAGATACTTTGTGTTGGTGTGGGGTGAGGAGGTATGTGTGAGAAATATAAGCATATTCTTCAGATTAACAAGTAGAGGGAAGTGGGTGGGGGGGATTTTGCATAGCATACATGTTATAAACTTCCTGTGTACAATTTTAATCTATTGGCAAACTGTTGAATGGAGGTACTGTAAAATGAAAACTAAGTCACGGTTCTGTACTCTTTGTTTTGATTTAATGTTTTTGTTGTTATCAGCGCACTTCTTCTTGGCAGAGTATACTTTTTATTAAAAGTAAGGTGAGCTAGAGACAGACCTGTTTTGCCTCCTGTTTTGACTCCTCAGGAAGACGAACATGAATCTCGCTCATAAGTGCCCTCAAAATAGCCTTGCTGTATTTCCAGATTTCAGGCAAGTAGACAAAAGAATGCCATGACCCCTTTTCAACAAATGCTTTTTCTTTACTATGGCATGGAAGGCCATATTATGATATCTCGTGTCTGTCTCTGCTTTGTAAGCGCACTAGTTTAAATTTCATCCCTCCCATCTCTTCCAAGGTGTATGACCTCTGGGAGAAAAAAACCCAAAAGGTTGTATTTAGCACCATAGCTGTTCATGATGTCTCACAGAGATCTAGATTGGCTTAAGCTTTTCCCAGAGTAGTGAGTAATACAGAATGATTCTTCCCTAAGAGCAGCTCTTAGAAGGAGTTGTGACTTATGGTGATGTCTCTGCTTGCCTCTGGCTCTGGTGCAATTAGGAGAGAGAAAGTATATTACTCCCGGTCTTGAAAGACTGAACTAAGCCCTGCATACCTAGCCAATTACTGTTCCTTTAGGATGGCTGGCTTGCTTGGTATAGCTGATTAATTTTATTGGCCAATAAAAATGAAACTGTACGAGGACACACCTCTTCTCTGAGCCTTGAATCTCCATTCTCTATGGAAGAATGCAGGCCCTGTAGTCTGAAAGGAGGAGTTGTTTGGATAAATCTGTGGATTACAGGGATCTGCTCATATTCTGACTTCTATTGATAGCACCAGAATTAGGTATGTATTTTCTGTGTTGGCTTTCCCAGCCACAAGTGGGATGCCAGCAAAGGACAACCATGTGCAAGGACTTTGAGCCAGGTCCACCCACTGATACAAAAGCCATTCCTAGAAACACAACAAGCAGTTTAACTAAGGGACAGGTGTCAATGAAAAAATAAAGAAACTGTTAATAGACTAATTGTTATTCATCAGACTATTCCTTGCTTTAGGGAATTCCATCAAGGTTGTTAGACTGTAGCTGTGACTGGTCTTCGTATAAGTACAAAAAGCACAAGAGGGAGAAGTCTTTCCCTGCATACCTACACACAGACCAGATACAGTTTAAACTTAGAGAGGGAGAAACACTTGCAAATCATTCCAATTTTTCAGGATAGATGTTCAGCAGAAGTAAATAATAGTTTGGTTTTTTTATTCAGTAAGTTTCGGTTGCCATTGGAGAGCAGTAAGCATCCACAGAGGCATGAGGCTAAAGCACACAATGAGCTATGATACAATAGCTGAATTCATTTTTCACTTTCTCTTTACTATTGTTTATCATTTTACACTAAGCTGAGTTTAATAGCTTTTCAAACTGTTTTTCCCAATGTGACAAAGCTGCTCACATTCAACAGCATTTCACTGTTAAATATATTTCGAAACTAAAAAAGTGCACATTGGGTAGTTTATCCTTCTAAATTTTTTTAATGACTTTCCCCCCCTTTTCACAGGTAGAAATGAAATTCCTATGATGAGTTCTAGCTCATCTGCATAAACTATTATTTATCTGTTATAGCTACCTCAGCCGACAGATGGTGCTGTGTATAACATTTTAATGATATTGTATACATTTAAAAAAAATTAACCAGCCAAGCTGCATATTTAATTACTTTGTTAGGAAATATACATGAAACAAAATTTCCCAGTAATATATGTTTACCATAAAAATAAGAGCTAGGATGGAAGAAGCTGCTCGGAATCACTGATGGATGTTTACATCAAATTAGAGGTTTGGATAATATCCAGTTACACACGTAGTTTTATCAATGTTCATTCAAACGGCAAGATCCAGCACCCACTTTGGTAGGTTTTCAACACACTAAAATAATTAATATTCAGTCTGGTTGTTGTATGCTGGAATTAATAAGAAGACTTTATCTAAATTGAATCTCAAAGACACTGTCTTGCAACTTTTACTCACAAGACAGTGCTATTGTTAGTATTAGATTACAGAAGCTTTTTTGTTTGTTTGTTTTGGAAAGGTATTTTTACAGCCTATTGCTACAACTACTTATGCATATGCTTAAATTGAAGCATATGAATATTTTCATTGGCTTCAGTAGAACTATTCAGGTAATTAAAATGAATCACCTTTTAAATGTTTTCAGGATGCATATTAATCTACATTCTCCATCTTATTCTCAGCAAAGTCAGTGGCCTTTGACTATATATTGTATAAGACAGGGGTGCTCAATCCTTGGCCAGAGGGCCAGATCCAGCCTCTGGAGCTGTCTCATCATCAGCTCCATGGGCCTCCCCAAGGGCCTGGAAATTCAACGTGAAAGTGGTGGTAGTACTAACAGCCACTCCCTCACTGCCAAATTTCCAGACCTCTGGGGAGCCCTGAAGGGCAAATAATGTGATCCTGTTCACCAGATTGTGCTAGCATGCCGTAGGTTTGGGCCACCTTGGGATCAGGCTGGCAAACAGCTGGATCTGGGCATGCAGGACTAACCCCATGCACCAGCCCTGTGTGGAATTCAACCCATGGACTAAACCTGTGTAATTTGTCTGGCCTACATGGCCAAAAAGTTGGTCACCACTGGTACAAGACATCAGTAGGCAGGGCTTGGTCACCACTGGTACAAGACATCAGTAGGCAGGGCTTGATATAAAATATTCACCATATAATTAAATGTTGCCTTGATAAAAATGCTGCCTTGTTAACTGTCTTGTTGGACAACTTTAAATGTTTTAGTTAATCTTACACTTATCATCAGGGATAATAAAATGCTACAACAATAATTGAAGTCTTGTGAAATTTGTTACTAACAGGGAAATGATCTTGTTTACTAGAGTGCTTAGGAAAGAGACTAAAACGTTTCTGGGAAAACAAGCCAACTTCTCTTTCTTGAGCTCAAAAGAATATAAACTTCAGATCATGTAGAAAATAACCTTCAACAAAAGTTCTCCAAATTCTGTCTTTTTTACCCCCTTCACCATTGAAAATACTACGTGTGTTCTCCCTAGGTAGCTGTCATTATAACATCTTTGCACTCCAGGGTTGGGGACTGCTGTAATTCAATTTTTTTATTACTTACATAATGCCAAATGAGTGCCATATAAGAATAAGGCTGATGCTACTGCAGAGAGCTTACAAATAGGTAAACTCTTTCTCATACAAGTAGTTCAGGGGTGGGCAATTATTTTGGGTGGAGGGATGCTTACTGAGTTTTGGCAAGCCATGAAGGGCTGCATGACAGGCAGCCAGGGGCAGATAAACATTAATTTTCTAAATTTTTTAGGGGCCTCGCGGGCTGGATAGAATGGCTTGGTGGGCTGAATCTGGCCCGTGGGTCGCATTTTGCCCACCCCTGAAGTAGTTCCTATTCCTGTGCTGATTCATATACTACAAGGCCAGAGATGACCAGCGCCTACTCTAAACCTGTGCAACACATGCCACAGAAATTAATTAAAGGCCAATGGGCAAAATGATACTCTATACATCTATGGATACATGGTGATGAAGTGTACTACCTCCGTGTTATTGGGACCTCTCCTATTGCCAGGGACCCTTTATGGAGCACTTGGTTTCCACTCTATTCTCTGTTCCTCAGGTTAGTTTAACTTTTTTTCTAAAACAATGGCAGTCTAATATAAAATGCATAAACAGTTCTTGGAGGAAGGACCAGAACTTAGGACTGTGCTACAGAGTCATGTTCCCTCTTGTTGTCCCTAGCCTCATGACTTGTTCCTCATGCATTTCCTCCTTCACAGTGGCTGAGCTTCCAGGGGGTATCCCTCCCCAAACCTATTGTGTGGCTGACAGCAGAGAACAGGGAGTATATGCTGCTTGGCTGCATTCAGCTGTCTTCAGCAGTCTTCAGCATAGTAGGAGGCATACAAGAGCACCCCTAGCCTGCTGGCCTCAACCACTGCAGGCATCTGTGTGTCTTCCTCAAAGGGCGGCCATGTGCTCTGTTCACTTTTAATCCAATCTACACAATTTAGAGAAACTTGCAAAGGTTTGATTCCACCTCAGGCTTTTTGAATGTCTGTACCTAGCCCTTAACTAAAGAGGAAGAGAACGAGGTAGTTAACTGTGTTAGTCTGCATTCAGGCCAAAGGCAGGGTAGAAGTGTATGTTATAGATCAGGGGTGTCACTCACCCCAGATTGGGATCACAGGGGTTCCTCCTGGGCCAGATCTGTGGTGCTGCATTTGGGCAACAGCATGGGTCTGAGGCTGGGTGGCTGCATGGAGCCCTATTCCAGCAACATGGAGTTGGGTGCATGATGACAAGGAGCTAGGGGTGTGTGGTGGCATGGAGCTGGGTGCATACAGCAGCATGAAGCTGCATGCGGCCAGAGTGCTTTGCTGCTGTGCGCCCCCAGCTCTGTGCTGCCTGAATGTAGCTCTGTGCTGCCACATGCTCTCAGCTCCACACTGCTGCACACCCTTGGCACTGCTACCCAATGCAGTGCAGTACAGAGCTCTGGACAGCTGGCAGTGCCAAGGGTATGTGGCAGTGCAGAGCCAAGGACATGTACTTCCAGTAGCCCACTAGATTACTGGTAGGCTGGATGTCATATGTTTGATACCCCTGTTAGACTAACTGAATCAAGGACACACAAGCTTTTGTGAGCCACAGTTCTCATCACCAGATGCTAAGACAGGGACAGGCAATTATTTCAGGTGGAGGACCACTTACCAAGTTTTGGCACGCTGTCAAGGGCTGCTTGGGTAGCCCTGCCCCTTGACAGGTGCCCAGCCCCCTGGTTGCCATCTTGGAACCTGAAGTACCACTCTCTAACCCCCAACCTTTGCCACCAAAAGTCCCTCCCTTTATCCCCAGAAATACTCCTTTCAGCAAGGGATTTTGCCATCTCAAAACCAGAAAAAATGCCAAATTATATTCTAAAAATAAAACATTTACAACATTCATTAATGTGATTTCAAAAAATATTTTTGTCTTGATTTACATGTGTTTGTGTTGTGTACATAGAGGTGATTTCACAATAGCTTAAAATGAAGTTTTAGTCTTGTATATTATGGGGGTTGGGGTCATGGGGTGAGTATAGGTTTGTGAAGGGCTGTGGGTATGCGTGTATGTGGGGTGTGGGGGAGGTTATATGTGTGCATGAGGGCTCTGTGGGATGGTGGATAGATGTGGGTGTGGGATGAGGGAGCACATGAGTGTGGATATGTGGAGTATGGGTAGGTATGGGGTTTGTGGAGGACTGTATGTGGGAGGAGGGTGGTGGGTGTGTGTGAAGGGATGTTGGTGTGGGTGTCTGCCTATATGGCAATGTGAGGGGGGGTGCATGTGTATGGTGGGGTGTGCATCTGGGACTTACCTTATGAACACTTGCACATTCACACCCTCTTTCTCTCCCTCCCTCCCTCATTGCACATACACACACACTCTGTGCTTCTCTCACTACACACACATACACTCTCTCCCCCCCTCATTGCTCTCTCTTTCTCTCTCTCCCCCTTCCTCGTTGTGCAGACAGAGACACCAACACACACACACACACACACACACACACCTCTTTCTGTTTCTGGCCCCAGGGTACCAGCGTGGGCCCCATGCTCCCAAGGTCTGTGTCCCACAGCTGGGGCCACATGGTGCTGGAGTGGCCAGCAGGTGTGCAGGGAAGCAGTTAAAGCAGCGGCAGGCAGAGGCTTTCAGGAGTAGGTGGGTGAGTGTTGGGGGTGGGGCAGGTTCAGGCCAGCCTTACTCCTGGGTCCTGCCAGCTTCCCCTGGGTCCTACTGCCCCTGGTTCCTACCATATTTGACAGGCAGCCAGGAGTAGAAAAATATTAATTTACTAAATTTTTAGGGGCCCTACAGGCTGGATAGAATGGCCTGGCAGGCTAGATCTGTCCCGTGGGATATATTTTGCCTGCCCCTGTGCTAAGATCAGAAATCTTATAGACTAGCTGATTTAGCTAGTCTGTACCTCTACTGTATCTTCTGCCTTAAGAGAAAGAGGAGCATTTATAGGTTTCTTGTTTAAATAACTAGATCCTATCAAGATCTAGTTATAGGTATTTTACAGTGGCATAATTTTCTTATTTAATATTGATCCACACACACACAGACTTAAATATAAAGCAATTACAATGATATGAAAGGTTGACTTAAAAAGAAAATTCTTTGTTAAGACTGCCATCACTCATTACATCAGATTGTTGCAACTAGTTTAGGTATTGTAGGGGAAATCACTGAAAATCCTGAAACCTTTGAAAGCTAGATAGAGTGTCAGCAGCATTTATTCACATTTCCATTGTTTTGTCATTTTTAGTTATGTGCACTACTGTGTTAAGAATATTTGACTGATATGGTTGCTTTTATAATTAGGAGACTGTCAACATTTTGATTGTATATTCATACCACTATGTATGTATATAAATCAAATAATCTCCCTTCAGGCTGAAATTTGCCAAAACCATTAGTGCAAGGACTGTTTTGTTTATGTTCTGTTGTCCATTGTTACAAGATTACTAAAGAAAATAGAACTGGATTATTTCTGATCTCATATTTTGAAAAAAGGACTATTTTAAACATGAAGGGGGGGGGGGGGGGGGGGGGGGAGAACGCACTAGCCAGACTCTGCTCCTATGAAGTCACTGCAAGTTTTCACCATAGACCTCAGAAGGAAATGAATTAAGAAAGTACTGAGATTTTTTGAAATGTGGAAGTGCTTAAGGTCCAGATCCTATTTCACCTCTAAAGAGTCTTGTGGTTTTTAATACAACTTTCAGGCATCTAGGCCAGTAAATGTGAATCTGTTCTACCCTGCACAACAACCAAAAAGTCTGCAAAAGGCTCCTAAATTCCTTATGCACCTTCATTTTAGCCTGGAAAGATCCTGTAGGGTGCCTTTATGCATACTTATAGTGGTGGTGGTGTGGGAGGGGTGCTAATTAAAGCAGTTACTGGAGAGGCACTCTAATTAAAATGCCACAGAATCATGTGTATTAAGTCCCCCAAAACATTTAAAAATAGCTACAGGATGCTTTAACTAAAGCTAAAGCTCCCCAGCAGCCATTTGTAAACCCATAGGGGCTTATATACATGACTTTGCATGATACTCGTGTGTTCTAATTAGAACAGGGAGCAGACTCAATTCCCAGGGCCACTAGTCCAACTTCCCAGGGCCCTAGGCAATAGGCTACTGGCTGGGCAGACCTGAGAGAATCTTTCACCCCTCCTGC
>NW_005842090.1:311421-330488 GCF_000455745.1 Alligator sinensis
GTGGGTCCAGAGATGAATCCAGAGGGGATGCAGTGGCATGGTTCTACCCCCTTTGGCTGTACACAGCATGTTCTGTGAGCTCTTTGAGCAAATCAGTCTATCAGTACAACTCCTGCTGAGAGCTATGCTTATGTCAGGAGCTGTATGTGCTCACTGGCTGGTCAGTGAAGAATGCACACTGCCCTGCTTTCACACAGCTCCAGAGCCCAGGGAGAGAATGCTACTGCTGTACACTGTTTGCCTCCTCTCCCATTCTGAATTCAGCAATAGGGGAATAGAGGGGACAAGGAGCTAGCAGCAATGCCCAGCTCCTGCTTCCACTCAGCTCCAAAGGCCAGTAGCTGAGCTCTTGCACAATTGCTTGTCCAGCAGGTAAACTCAAATAGCTCACAGGCATAAATGCTGACATGTGAGTGAGCTCAAAGACCTTACTGGAATCCAGGATCATTGACATCCAAGAGAGGTTGCAACAACAGCACCTTTGGCTGTGATGCATGTACAGTGAGTTCTCTTCACTGTGCATGCTCCACACAGCTGAGAGGGAGGGTTTGGCCAAATCCCTGTTGCTGGGATCCTGGATCTGCCTATGGCTCAGCTACTAGGTAGAAAGAAATGCAAAAGTCATGAGGCAAAAAGAAAGTGAGCAGAAGCTAGCATGACTATTGCTTGCAGCTTAGGGCACTCAGCTGGTAAGGCAGAAGTTGTGGGTTCTGATTACTACTCCAAATGCTACTTATCCATGTTATCCAGTGATTATTAAATGTAAAATTCATAGTCTTTTCAGCAAGGACAGGAGCCCAGGAATCTCCCTTCAAGTTGCCTGTCCTACTTACTGGATGGAGTCATACTCCCTCTGCATATGTATTTTATATTAGAAAGTCACTGGTTACTAAAAAGACATAATGCTAGCAGCTCAGATGGTGACTCCACACCTGCCACCTGAGTACTTTAACTACTACACATGCTACAGTCACACTTTCTCCTACTTTAGCTCCTTCTGAAATTTGCATCCCTTTATACCCCAGCGACCCAAACCCTCCAGGTGGTCTGGGGAACATTCTTAGTTTTGACTAATGGTCAAAGTACTTTTATGGAAACTACAACATACAAGTTCAACACTCCTCAGGCTAAGATGGGCCCAGAACCCAAGCCTTGTGTCCTATACAAGCACCTTTTTTGCCATGCTATTGTGCAAAGGGTATCATCACCAGTCATTTCCTTCCACCCTATGTTATTTTTTTTAACCCTAACACCAGTGCACCTACCTCATAGAGACTAACACTAAAAGAACAGGGGATATATGTGTGCATCCCACTGGACAGAATAGGAGTGAGTGTTTGCTGATATGCTGGCTGAAAAAAATCAAAGACCTTGGTGACTTCAAGATGGCATGGAATCACTCTTATGAGCTAGATATATAAAGCAGAGAAGAGGAGATACACAGAAGCTATTTCAGTTGCCTTTGTGTCATAGCAGGGCGTAATCTGATGACTTCTATGGGGGTGATGAGACACCCAGAAGCATCCCTATTAGTCCCCAAGGATGGGGCATGGAGGCAGCTGCTCCCTCTGGGAGGGGAGACTTACTGGGGAAGATGCCAGTGATGCGGTTTGGAGAGTCCCTGGCACCACAGCCACCCTGCTTTACCAGCTCATGCTAGATCCAGGTTCTATGGTGCTCAGTGGAGGATGTCATAAAGATGTGACCCACGCTGGCTGAAGTTAGAACAGAGGCCCAGGAGCATGACTGCGGGGACATTGACCTAGACCAAAGAGTGCCCCAGCAGAGGTGAAG
The DNA here is from genome assembly GCF_000455745.1 of Alligator sinensis. NCBI lineage: Eukaryota > Metazoa > Chordata > Crocodylia > Alligatoridae > Alligator > Alligator sinensis. The sequence goes on from NW_005842090.1 coordinate 313,216, forward strand.
GGAGCAGAGTGGAGCCTACTCTTCTGATTTGAGGCTCAGAGGAGCCTCAACAGCGAGGGACCAGATCCACACTGTGGAGTAGCTGACAGCACAACATAGAGGCTCCAAGAGACAATGTTGGCTTCGCTGGATTGATGAGAGCGACAAACTCTGTGTCCATTCCAGAAGGGGCTACAGGGCCCTATGGTCGCGTTAAGGGTTAGCAACACCAAATGAGAAAAAATTAAAGACTTGACACACTAGCCCTGACAGACATAGTCATAGAAGCCCATTGAATTGGATAACGGCGATGTCAAGTATTGAGTAAGAAATGTAGACACAAGTGGTGTAACACGGCAAATCCATAGACTGCCCCAACAGAACAGAGAGGGACTGTTACTAAATTTTTTAAACCATATATCTGGGCTGGAGCCCGACTATTTGACCAATTGCAAGGAAGGTGCCATCCCACCATCCAAAGGCATATGGCCTGGCCAGGCCGTAAGATCTGCTTGGTATAAGGACAGAGGTGTAAGGGGAGGCAGAGCCCTGAGAAACAACAAGTCACTCATGAGGGCAGGTGTAAATAATCGAGGATCCTCACCTCTTATTTAAAAGATCAAGATGTGGCAGGAATCTTTACTAGCAGCTTTGATTCCACCCCCAAGCCCTTCAGATGGTAAAAATGAAGCTGCTTTGAGTTTCAAAGTGTCTGTTACTCATGGAGTACATACTCTGTAATTATTCTTACTAAATGTCTAACATGCACATGTGCAGTGTAAAATAATTGATAGATTGGATGGTATTTCTTTTAATTACACATGCCTTACTGGAGATCATGTTTGGGACTAAAGTAATTACTGTCTTGAATTAAAATCCTCAAATAAGAGTCTTTTGGAATGAACCATTATCATCACCAAGACAGCCCTTAGAAACATGCAGTGATACACAGATGTGCTGTGAAATTCTTAAAATGTTGAACTAACTTTAAGAACATCCTCACTGAATATTAAACAACTCCCTGAAACTGCTGTCAAGAAACAGCATTTTATTCTCTGTTGTTGATTTGGGGGTGGAGTGTTGAGAGCTGGCAGTGAGAAAGGTAATTTAATTTTCATTCTGTCTAGTTAATATAGCTAATTTATAGGCAAGTTAGACTGCACAGTTTGTATTTATGGGCTGTGAGTTGATGCTTGTTAAGGGTACCTTGAGGATAGGATAGACACTTTTAATTTTGCATTTATTAATCTGCATAAATCTAAATAAAGGGTGATGCCATGATGGCCTTTACTTGTCCAAACTAGTGGCCTCCAATAGGTCTCTCCCACTCTGTGGTTGGTTAGAATTTTATTAGGTTGTTGCTGAATCAAATGTCATCAGACAGTTCCAAAAATACAGGATAACATTTCAGAGAGAAATAAAGGAAGAAAAATAATGATCACATACAATGATGACTTGGAGCCCAGTTCAGGAATATACCCTATTCTGTACAGCATTTAAGCACATATTTAACTTCTAGAACATGGTCGAATACACTTAAAGTTTTGGGAGTTGATTTAGAGAAGACACAAGGAAGCTTTTTCATGCAGTGTGTGGTTAAGTTGTGTGACACTGGCACAAGATGTTGTGAAGGATGACCACTAAACTAAGTTTTAAAATATATTAGATGAACTCATATGTGTGGTCCATCAGTCCATCAATGTTTAATATCACCAGAAGTAAATGTGGTGGTAGGACTGCAACCTCTAAATTAAGACTCCCTAGGTGTCAAAATGCTGGAAGCTGTAAGGGAAGTGGTGCATGTAACTGGTCAGTCTGTAAAAGCCCTGCATAAACATACTTCCCTTAAGCATCTGTTCCATGCTACTGTGAAATGCAGAATACTCGCCTAGATGGACCTGTTATCTGACCCAGCATGGCATATCTTATGTCCTTAAACCACATTTTGTATTTGCATTATTTGTGCTCAGTCTTTAAGCCTCTTTATAATTGGAATTAAGGCATGAAATAGATTCCTTCTCCCACTCCTTGCAGTTATCCAAGAACATCAGTTCTTAGGAGTGAATTTTTCCAAAAATGTTTAAATCGTAGGAACTAGGTCTCTGGCCTATCTTGTGTACTTTTTACATTTCCTGACTTCTAGTTGCTTAACAGGGTACCCTCTGGAAAACATTAATATAGATTTACTTTGATTTTGGATTTCATTTTAGTAATATAATTTTGTTACGGACTCCTTGGCCAAAATGGTCAAATAACTTGAAACCCTGTTTAGCTATTTAGGTGTCCTGATTTTCAGCTTTGTAGACAACCAAAGTTCCCAATGATTCTAAAGGCTTCAGTTTTTTGTTTTTGTTTGTTGTTTATTTGTTCATGATTTCTTTGGAATATCACCAAGACTATTATAAACTCTGTGCTAATTGTTATTGCTGTTTCAATTTATACAAGTAAAAATCCCAAACTGTTCATGTGTTGCTAATGATGTGATGTTTATTTTACAAGTGTGAAGTTTTAATGCCTGCATGTGTGTGCATGTCAGTGTATGTGCAACACATTCTGAGATCTGTTCCCAGCAGCCTAGCAAAAGTCTTTTCTGTTCAATAATAAATGAACAGAAACTAGGCAGCAGCCAGCGGCTGCCTGACAAGTGTGCCAAATAACTGAGCTGTCATCTTGAGAGACAGTTTTCAGTTCTCTGAAGCTAAGGTGATTGACCTCTCTGCTTCTGGCATGTTCTCAATCTATTCTGGATCATGCAGATCAGTTTACAGTTTTTGATTCTGTTTTACCAGAAGCAGTGCTTTCAAATGTCTCAGAAATTTGTGCGCAAGCATCCTGGTGTTCCAAAAGAATCAACACTTACACTAAATTACCATTCTAAACAAATCAGGTTGTCAATATTTCTGGCCTATTGTGGATTTGAAAACTCCTTATTTTAGCAGGAGCATGAACTGATGGGTATGACTTGTGTGAGAAAGTATAGGTTGAATACAGTCCTAATTATATTGCTCCATATTTTAGCCAGAAACTGAAGCATTAAGACCACTTAACTACTGATTGGATAGTAATACTAGTGCATATTTCTAGAGGTTTCAAATAATATGTTCACAAAAATATATCTTACTACAGTCAAGGGAATTATAAATATCTTGTATCATGCCTGTGTGAAATGTACTTAGTGCTGTACAGACTGAAATGCAGGAGTTACATTGTAAAAACATTAGACCAGTGGTCCATCTAGCTCAGAGGGTGTCAAACCCACCTTCTGGCCTTGGCTAGATCTGGACCATGAGGCTCCTTGAGGCTAGATGAAGCCCAGGGCATGGGACAGTTCTCACCTGGGGCATACAGCAGCAGTACTGCCTCTGGCTCTGGCTTTGGCACAGGTCATGCAATGCAGTTCTGACTCCTGCTGCATGTCCCATGCTGGAACTGGAGCTGGAACTGGAGCTGGAGCTGGAGCTGCTACTGCATTCCTTATATGGTGGTGGCAGCTCTAAGTTGAGCATGAGGCAAAGGATAAGCAGTGGTGGCAGTGGCTCCAGCATGGGACCAGCAATCAAGAAGGCAGAGCCATGGCAGTGGTGATGGTGGTGATGTATGAAGTTGCTGGAGGAAGACTGGGACTGTATCAGCCCTCCCTCACCCTCCTACCACTATGTCCACCAGGATCCAAGGGCCCTGAATTCTGGAGTAGACCACTCCCAGCTGACCATATCCCAAAATTCCAGTGGCATAGTAGGCCAGATAGAGCAGCACTATGGGCCAGATGCATCCCAAAGGGCCATATGTTTGATGCTCCTGATCTAGCTCATTAATCTGTCATGAACAATGGTCAATACCAGCTGCTTCAGAGGGAAACCAAAACACCACCTTATTTAGCATGGGATAAAATGCCCACCTTTGAATTTTCTTCCTAATCCTTAATAGTAGAACGCTGGCTAGACCTCAAACGTAAGATTTCATATCCTTTCAAAAACACTTGGTTGGCTTGGTTTATGGTTTTTAAGTTTGGATATAGTTATAATCCACATAAATGTCCAGTTCTTTTTTTGAATTCTGCTATGCTCATGTCTTTCTTGTCCCACCCAGCATAGAAATTTGGTCTGCTATAAATCAAAAGACAACAGCTATGTTTAGTCTTTCAGTGTGATCTGGATATCTCCAGACTGAGTAGAGAATTATAAAAAAGTGGATATTCAAATGAAAGGAACTTGTTGCCAATGATAAATGGAAACAGTAGCATTTCAGCAGACTTGAATTATCTTTCAAGAATATCAGAAGAGATGAAGTCCTTAGTAACTGAAAGAAGTTGTTTATTGTTAAATGAGTTTCTAGATCACATGGAATTGAAAGGATATCATTCATATTGTACCTAGAAATTTAATATATAGGTACTGCACAGTAGAACAGTGAGTTCAGGAGACACATATGATGGTGTGTTGCCTTCTACAACAGTGCAGGTTTTCAGAATTTCATCAATGGCATCAGCATTCACAAGTAGAACTCATTATGGTGATTCATCTTAGGAGCATTAACAGCTTGCATGACTTTGGCAAGGGTTGTATCTGTAAAAAAGAGTTAGGTCAGAGTAATCTCAGAAGCAACTGCAATTGGGAAAGAAAACTATAGCCTGCATCTGCTGATTTTTCATACTGAGAAAAATCATAATTCCAATAGTATCTGGAAGTACTCCAAAGTATTTCTAGGAAAAGGTGATTCTTCCCCTTCAATTGATATAACAAAGTTCTTATTTCACCTAATCAACTGAGACTGTTAGGTACATTTGTTATAAGTTTTCCATATATATCATTGGTTCCCACATCCCCTAGATACTGCTCCAGTGGCAAGGAGTAATAAAAAGTAAAGAGGACACCATTTTTTCAATCACTCCCTATGCACATGTGACCATGTATCTTACACTTATTAGATTTTATCTTAAACATGCTAAAATAGATGCTTTTGGGCAATCTACATAGTGAAACCTGAACTATATCTGTGGGCACCTATACACAAGCACCAAGGCTAGAATTCCAGTGCAACTCAGCAGAATCAATTAATTGAGTCTGCTGGAGTGTGGCAATTTCCACACTTCAGCAGCCTCCTGCATCTCAAGTATCAGCATCTCCATGCTTAAAAGTTTGAGCTTTAGTTCAAGCACCCCCACGGCCATTTTCAAGTGAAGGAACACTAATACACGAGATGTGGTAGCACACGTCCAGAGCATGTATAAAAGTGCCCTGTGTTACATAGATATTTTCATCATCTGGATAGATCACCTGGACTTGCTTATTGGCTTCTACCACAGGTTCAAGAATTACTCTTCTATCAAATTATTTCTGGAATACTCCTATATTAATATCAATTTTCTAAATACCACAGTACACATCTGGGATGATACCATACTACTGACTATATATAGAAAACAGTGGACTACATTAATTACATTTACAAACCCAGTAATTATTCCAAACATACCAAGAAAACTTAAATCTATAGATGTGCTACTTTGAAGAGAATACTCATGACTCCTACCTCATCACCTTGAAAGCTGTCTTAGTCACCAAGGAGAGTCCAGCAGAGAGAGACCTCATCTTGAATAAGCCACCCAAATATCTTTTAGTAGCCACCTACAAACACCTCCCCCACAAAAAAATACTGACCATGGACCCCTGGTGATCACATACTAACTCAAAATGGAACTTTTAAGAAGGTTCATCAAACCTTCCTTGGAGGGTCAGAGCAATCCCAGTTGGGTCATGAGTGGCTAGAGGGCTCTGGGAACAAAGTTTAGGGGTGCAGGTGGTCTTGTCCTTGATCCTCCCACTTATGGGTCATGGGCTGAGGAGGGAGAGATGGATTGAGGTAGTGAACTGAAGACTGCAGCACTGGTGTCATTGTGAAGGCTTCAGCTTTCATGATCACAGTCTGCTCTTTGGTGAGAGAGGCAGTGGTCTGCTGGGAACAGACAACCTCCACCTCACCTCACTGGGGAGGAAGCTCTTTTCAGCCACAATGACTGACCTGCTTGACCACGCTTTAAACTAAGCCAGCCGGGGGATGGGTGGACAACCACTAAAGCAAGCCCACTAGGCAACTACTGCCAGGGTGAGGGTGAATTTATACCCAACATCAGTGTAGACCTTGTAAAGGAATACCTTGAGAGGCTGGATACCTTCTAGTCAGTGCTCTTGACAGATTGCACCACAGAGTACTTAAGGAGCTGGCAGGCATTGTAGCCCAGCCACTGGCAAGGATATTCAAGAACTTGTGGCACTCAGGTGAAGTTCCTGAAGATTGGAAGAAGGCCAATGTGGTACCTATCTTCAAGAAAGGGAGGAAAGTAGATCCGGGGAATGACAGGCCAATCAGCTTGACCTCAATCCCTGGGAAGATTTTGAAAAAAATTATCAAAGAGACCATTCTTGACAAGCTGGCTGATGGCAACATCCTGAGGCATAGCCAACATGTGTTTATTGTGGGTAGGTCTTGCCTGACCAATCTCATTTCCTTCTATAACCAGGTGACATATCACCTGGACAAGGGGAAGAGATTGGCGTCATATATCTGGACTTTAAAAAAGCCTTTGATATGGTGTCCCATGATCTCCTCACAGGAAAAATTGGCCAATTGTGGCCTTAGCTACATCACAGTCCAATGGCTGGGGAATTAGCTCCAAGGTCAGACCCAGAGAGTGGTAGTTGACAGAAGTGAATTATCATGGCGCTCCATGACCAGTAGTGTCCACCAAGGCTCGGTCCTTGGACCTGTACTCTTTAATGTCTTTATTAATGATGTGGACACTGGTGTCAGAAGCGGACTGGCCAAGTTCCCCGGTGACACCAAACTTTGGGGTAGAGTATCCACAACCGAAGATAAGCTGGTGATCCAGGCTGACCTTGATAGGCTTAGAAAGTGGGTGGATAAAAACTGCATGACATTCAGTATGGAAAAATGCAAGGTACTCCACCTCAGGGGAAAAAAACCCGCAGCATGGTTATAAGCTCGGCAGTGCTACCCTCGCTAGCACCATGGCAGAAAGGGACTTGGAGGTCATGATTGATCACAAGATGAACATGAGCCACCAATGCAATGTCACAGCTGGTAAAGCAAACAAAACTCTGGCTTGCATCCATAGATGCTTCTCAAGCAAATCTCAGAATGTCATCCTCCCGCTGTACTTGGCCTTGGTGAGGCCGCAGCTGGATGACTGCATCCAGTTCTGGGCTGCACAACTCAAGAAGGATGTGGGGAAGCTTGAGAGAGAGGAGTCTAGAGGAGAGCCACACGCATGATCAGAGGGCAAGAGGACAAGCCTTATGAAGAGAGGCTGAGAGCCATGGGACTCTTCAGCCTGAAAAAGCACAGGCTCAGGGGTGACCTGGTGGCAGCCTATAAGTATATAAGGGGTATGCATCAGGATCTGAGAGAACGCCTGTTCACCAGAGCACCCCAAGGGATGACAAGGTCCAATGGTCACAATCTCCTCCAAAACTGTTTTAGGCTGGACATAAGGAAACACTTTACTGTCTGAGCCCGAAAGGCCTGAAATAGACTCCCTCCAGATGTGGTGTAAGCACCTACTCTGGATTCTTTTAAGAAATGTTCAGACACTTATTTTGCTGGGATCCTTTGACCCTAGCTGACTTCCTGCCCCTGGGGCAAAGGGCTGGACATGATGATCTTCCAAGGTCCCTCCCAGCCCTAATGTCTATGAAATCTATGAAACAATGACATTTTATAGTCAAAGAGGTTCACACCTTGAGAGAAGTATTACCAGTCCCTTCCCTATCCTTCCCCCCACTCCTGGCTTTCAGACACTTGTGTAACTAGGGTGGGGCAATTGCTCTGGGTGCTGACTTGGGGGGCATGAAAAATGTGGCTGCTGCTGGCAGTTACACAATTGAACAACAAACAGAAATCGCTACTAGTACCCATGTGCCCTGGGTGCCTGGCTGCATCCCTAACCTGCTGCTTAAACAGCCTCCAAACCTTGTCCAAATCATTATCAGAAGCAAACTTTCTGCTGAACAACATACACCAAGTGGGTCACAACCTTCCCTTAACAATAAATATACAAACAGTCAACATGTCTCCACTGCCACCACTATCAACAGCTCCCATAACAAAATCATCAGAATCTACAGATCCTACATGTCTATCACAGAACCTGGTATATCTTACACAATGTACCAAATGGCATCATGGAACTTGTGGTAGCTTCCTGGCTTCTAGCACTAACAGTAGGTCATTTCCCAAAGATCTAGTAGGCATGCTATCTTCGTGTCCTAAGTTAAAAGCACAATTGACCAACTTTTGCAAAGTTTATAGACCTCTTTGTATTGCAAAATGCATCAGATTTAAGTAATTTATTTTGTTAGTGATGCAAGAATGCTAGAAATTCTTGCATTCCGATGCCACCTACTGTAAAATAAACCATTCAGAAGAACAAAACATAATGAATGGGGTGATGGTAGGGGGGAATGAAGAAAGGGCTGAATTTTAAAATGTTTCCCAGATGGGACTAAGAAAATGCATACTTTAAATGTAATGATCTGAAAGGGCAGTGGCTGTTTTTTAAAATTCATTTTTATTATTTTTGTAAAACTTGTGCTATAACTCACAATACAGTCCTGTTTTCCACCATAACAATTTGAAACATGTGAGGTATTGCAAACATTTTGGCACTTACAGAGCTTTCAAGCTTTCTGTTAATGTGGAGGGCAAGATTGGAGAGCGGAGAATATATATCAAACAGAAAACATTTGAACAGAATAACTCTAATCTCCATTTCTGAAATCTTCCAAGGACTAAAGTTAATAGCCTAGTATGTTGTTGCACAGTTTGAAAGGCATCAATCCAGCCATTTTAGCCTTAGCTTTATCTACAGTAGTTGCAATACATTAAACAAACAGATATTAACAACCAAGCAGTTGAACAAAAAACAGTTACTTAGTTAACTTTAATAGATATGCCTATTTAGATTGAATTAAAGGAATGCTTAAAGTGATAGTGTTTTAATAACAGAATATTAGATCATTAATTGCCTACTCCTGAAAACAATATTTACCACAGTACTTATTGAGTTATTGTCACTAACAATCCTACTTAGGACACTGAGACTCTCTGAGCTTCAGAGTTTTCTGTATTACCCATAACATTAGTAAATATACCTTTGGCACTATGCATTTCCAGCATTAGTTCCAAGTGTTCCTGTCAATATTAAATTAATTTTAAGGGTTTGTGCCCATCTTTTATAGGCTCAGTTTAAATTTATCTAGAAGATTTTGTACGATCTGGCTGCATCTACGCATGCTTAACTATGGAATAGGCTAATTAGCTGTGGAGTAAAGTGTCACTGTCTACATGGGGTGATGCCAGGGTAATTTACGCCAGGGTAACGCACATGTAGGCATTGACTGCAGGCATAAATTGTGACTGCCCCTCCACTGCCCACCACTGTCACCTGGAGCCTGGGGGTGAGCATCCTTGGCATAAACTGCTCTGCCTCTGCTCAAATTGCTGCTGTTCCAGGTGCACATGATCCCAGGCACATGTTTAGATGCTGTACCTGGGAGTAATTACTCTGGCTCAAACTGCCCCAGAGCTTATTGCTTCACATTAGTTGCATGTGTAGATGCACCCGCTGTCTTGGAAGTGATTTGCTTTGGTAAGTGATCTGATGTTTTCATGTAGGGGAACAAGTATTCACCCTGCTGTACTACTATTAGAACCTTTTTCTTCACCTGGCTAATGATGGTCTTCCCATAATAAACAGGAAACATTTACTCCTTCAAATGTCTTTTTGCACTATGATTGTAGTAAGCATTATGAGCCTGATATTGCTCCCACCCTGGTTTCATAGGAGTGAATTAAATATAAAAATGCTACTAAACAGTCCCTTTAATCCCTCAAGACACTTGGAAAACATTACAGCAAAGAGCACAGACTTGTAAGTTTTTCATTAAAAATTATTATATGAACAATGTGTTCATAGTTTTAGATTCAGTTATGTGATATTTCTGTTTGTTGCCACATGTTCTTCAGTGGTGGCTTCTATACATTTTTACTCTTCCTCTACTATTTTAAGAAAATCTTTTCCCCTCACAGGTTTCCTAGGCTTGTTTTTTCACTTCTATATTCATGTACTTCAATTATGATCTTGCCCTTATGATGTCCCTATTTATGACTGCTGATATAAGTGAAAAATGACCCATGTGTAAATTGTCCAATTCTCAAAAATAACTATTATTCTGTAATCAGTTATACTAATGTACTGGTCCACACTTCTGCAGTGTGGTAGCATACAAGTGAAGGTATCTTGTTATGATTTCAGAGCCAGAAATGTTATTCTAACTCCAGATTCAGATCATTTCACAGTCAACTAAGCTATAAATTGGCATCTGATTAGTTAGAGGGAAACATGGGAGGCAAGGGTGCCTCGGCTTGTTGCTAGTCATACTACTTTCTTTGTTGCCATTTGTTATGCCTTAACAATGCTGGCCTTAGGCTAAATTTGGGTGGACCCTTGGACTTTGACCAACACTCAGTGGGTGCATCTACACATGCAATTAATTTGAAGCAATACATTCTAGAGCAGTTTGAACTGGAGTAAACTACTCCTGGGCAAAGCATCTACAAATATGCCTAGGACAGCAGCAATCTGAATTGTAGTGGAGCAGTTTACACAAAGGCCACTCCTGCCCTACTGGCAGGGGTTATATGAGGTCAGCCCCGGGCTCTGGATGGTGGTGTTAGGCAGCGGAGGGGCAGGCTGGGGCACAAGGTCCTGAAAGTGCAAACCTATGTGGCTAAGCAGCAGGCAGGAGTCTGGCCCCTAGCTGGTGGGGGAAATGGGATGCAAGTTATGCCTGTGGTCAGCATCTAAACTTACGTTTAATTGCAGTTAATTATGCTGCCATAAGATAACACAGTCCCCAATGATACTATCTTATGGCATCATTAATTAGTTTACTGTGGCCTAATAGCATTGCAACTGTAGATGGTGACACTTTACTCTGCAGTTAATTAGTCTACTCCGCAGTTAGGCACATGTGTAGACACGGCAAGTATGTTAGGTAGCAGGAGGTTGGGAGTCATAAAAGACAGATGTAAAACCTGTTTCTAATGTTGTTGAAATCCCCATGCCTCTAGCTAAGATCTTAAAACTACCTCTTTATTAAGTACATGTGAGCAAATCTAATCCTATTAATTTGAAGTCAGTAGGAATACTCTGAATTTGCACTGGTAAGCAACATCAGAATCTGGCCATGAAGGTTCTGCTCCAGACAAGCAAAACGTTGCTGGTATATTCAATAACTTCCTGGAACTAGCATCAAGCACTTCTGGCAATTAAGATTCCTCCTATGGATTTTTAAAACATTAATTTGTTGACAGCTTGACTAAGAGAGGAAGTGTCATAGTTTGGAAGATATGTACAATCTAAGCTGAAAAAGAAATCAATTTCTCTGTAGCAATTAAATATTGTCTTCAAAATCCTGCCTGAAATATAATGTGGGCCATTCTCCTAAGATATTCATCTGATCAGAATTTTTTAAAAACATCTTTGTGCCCCCTGCCCTTCACCTTCCCTTATACAAACTGTTTGTGTTGGAGGAAAATTGGAGTTACAGAACAAGGTGCTTGACTGTGTACCAGGTCAGAAGAGTGTTTGTTTTGAACTGTAACTAAAAGGACAAATCTCCACCTCAGTCAAGACAGAATGTTTCATGTTCACTAGATCTATCCATGGCTATAGTGTAGTTTAAAAGACTGCTGACATGTATATAATTTGGGATCTTTAAAATATTTTATTCGTATATATATTGTGGTTATAGGACATTGAAAAATCTGTTAAAAATTTAAATTTATTTTGTAGTCTAGTAATTTTAGACTAGACTACAAATAGTAATTTTAAGGAAAGAGACTATTTCAGCACAAGTATATCATAAAATATTATTGCAGTTAAGCACATAGCTAATACATTCACCATGCCATATACATGTCCCATGTTCTACTTGTATGATTTTTTTTTGACAAATACTATGCTATATTGTACTTTTGATTAATAAATTGCCAGTGTTTCATTGCTGTGGATCAATTATACGGTGAACGCATTCTAAAAGCAACAAAAACTTTTCCCTGCCAATTCAGTGCATCTGTAGAGTGCCTGCATTAGACTGGTTACCTAAGTATCATATTTACTTGAATATAAGATGACCCCCTAATAATTAAACTTTTACACATATTCAATATATATAGAAAATGTATACATTTGCTATAATTTTCCGCGTATAGAATCTAATTATTGGAGGTTTGTCTTGAATTTGTCAACCTCCTACTGCTACAGCAGGGAAAATAAATCTGCCCCCTGCCCTCCCTGTAGTCCCTTCCCTCGCTGCTTACCAAAAGACCCTGCTGTCCTTAAGTACATGAAATTGAGGAGCAAATTTGAAAACACTGACCTTGAAATAAACATACCTATAGTAATTTGCATATAGTACCCATAGACTTAGTTCATCCAGAATTGATGCATTTGACCTTTTTATAAACTTTGACCTTTTTTAAACCTTTTTTTAAAACTGTTTTAAAAGTTTTAGCACAAGTACTTCATACACACACTTTTAAGCAGGACTGTTTTACCTACTTATATAAAGAATAAACTATGCATGATATTAGTCCAAAGCCTAAAGGTTCATGATTTACCATATAGTTCACTGCATTGGGAGCAGAAAAGTCAACAGCATTTCTAGCCATGGTGACCCCATAGATCAGCACTGCTCAGTATGTATGTATACTCCAGATATGCCCCCTCCACAAAGGATCCATGTGCTAATTAGCCCCCACTCATGACTGGAACCAGGTGTTCTTGTCACAAGTCCTGGGATCCTCCAAGAACGTAAATGCATCTGAGATGGAAGTTAACCTAGTCTGGAGGGCCATACTAAACATATGCATCAGTCTGAGAGAGGGTGCAACAGAGGAATTCTGGATGAACTGTTTGGAGCCCCGTTTCATGATATTTGCCTGACATTTAAGGCTGGTGTAGAAACAGGATGTATTGGAAATGGGAAAGAAAGGCACACCTCAGCTGTGGGAGTGAAGAGGAAGTTGAAACGTATTCATTGTAGTGGCTCACCATGACTTGAAAAAGAAAATCAGCATTGAGAACATTAATTTAATATAATATAATATAATGCTTATTCTGTCTGTGTGTCTGTCTGTCCGTAACGCTTTTTGGCAAACTGCATATGCACTGCCAAGAGGCTGGGCAGTGATTGGTTGTGCAGGTCTGGGCTGCACAGGCCCAAGTTTGAGGCATTTCTGGCAACGTTTGTGGCAGTGGTGAACATGCCAAGCAGTGAGGCTTCCCCATGCCTCCCTGCCTGAGAGTGAAGGGGGGGTCACAGTGGCAGAGCACCCCCACCGCCCATCCCTGATGCCCTCCAGAATAGCCAGCAGGGAGTGGGAGGTGACGGGCAGGGAGGGAGGGAAGGGAGTGGAGTGGGTGGAGGTGAAGAGGGGGTCACAGTGGTGGCTTTTGTAAGGGCTGGGCAGTGGGGAAGGTTGGAGGGAGGGAGGGGAGTGGGAAGGGGGCCCTGACAACAGCCAGTAGGGAGGGGGGGTAACTGTGGGCCCAGGTGGACATGGGATGGGGAGAGGCAAAGGGGGGGTCATGGTAGCAGCTGTTGTCAGGGCCAGGCAGCAGGGAAGGAAGGAAGGGAGGGAAGCAGGGAGGAGAGGGCAGGGAAGAGGGGTCACAGTGGTGGTGTCCCCCCACTGCCTGGCCCTGACAACTGCTGGGAGGGAGAGGAGCGGGGAGGGGAGGAAAGGAAGGGGGAAGTCCCACTGTGAGGTAAAGGTGGACGGGGGGAGGGAGCCCTCATGCTGGAGACTGGAGGAGTCATTGGCAGTGAAGGGAGTCTTTACATGGCTGACCCTGAAGGGTGAGTGGGGAGCAAGGGGAGCCATGTGAACACTCCCTGAAAGCCATCATTCTTGATGGGCAATTAGCTAGTAATAGAATAGAACAGAATAGATCTTATTCAAATGAACTGGACTAACCTATCCTTGTGGTAGGTTCCCATTAGCATGTTTGCTCAATATGGGCCATGCGTTTTATAGTCATGCTCAGTGTTGACCAGCTTTAATGAACTTCCTAGTTGGTTTGCGTTACTGAGCCCATGATGCTTTTGGCAGTAGTTTAATAATAGGCTTTTTAATGAGGTTTCCTTGTGTGAAAATTTAAAAGGAGGGGCTTTTTCCCATGATGATTGGGGGTAATAAACCTCATCTTGTATTTGAGTAAATATGATATATGCCCTTCATCTTGTGTACAGATCAGTTTCTAGAAATGTTTTGGGTTGTAACAACATAATGCACATTTAAATTATTGAAACTTATTATTGGTGGTAAGAAATTAAGTCAAATAGTATGTTCTTCTTAAAGCTCAGATGTTTGACTATTTCCAATAGTAAAGGGAAAAAGATTTAGTCAGTTTTTTAGGAAACATTTGCAAAAATCATAGATACCTTCCCCCTGAGGCTCTTCTGAATGAGTCTTCTGCTGTTTACAGTGTCCCTTCTTTTCTTTGACCAAAGCCATACATACTTTAATGAGTTCACATGCATGGTCTGTGGTTTTCATCACTTTCTCATTCCCAAGCAATCCTTTTTGTTCTGTGTTCTCAACATCAAGAAGTTATAAACACCTTGCTGAAAAATCCGAATCTATGATTTACCATTTGGTGTTCAGCCAATTACTACAGTGAAATGGAGGGTTTCCATTAAGCCATTGTAGCTGGCCATGAAGTGTTTGCCACAATCTGGAAGCAGCCCAAACCATTCAGTGCAGAACTAATCCCAGCAGGTAGACATAATGATTTGGTGGGAAAAAGACCAGATTTGGTGGGAAAAAAGACCAGAATACCATATAGACATGTCTTTGGCAAACATATAGGAGCTTCCAGGTATATTTTAGTGATTTACAATTAAGCTTAAGTAAAATGATGTTTGGAAAGGTGAAGTGTCTTCTGTCCCTGTTGTATACAGAGTCCATGGAAGGATGTGGACAGGTTTCTTCACTTTGCCAACTTATTCGCATGACATTTGGTGGTACTGCATGAACACTACAGTCACCCGTATTTGAAAGGAAGGGTGACACTCATTTTCCACATATGCTGAGTGCATTATTTATTATTGAAATGTAATCCAGCTCAGCTGGACTTTCAATGACATAGTCATAAGCTATGAAGATCAAATTGAACTGCTCTTTAAATGGTACTGAGGGGGAATAATTATTTTGATGCCTATGGCAGTGAACATACTTTACACAGTCTCACGACTTCTTGTGCATCTGCTTGGCAAAATATTGTTGCATGGCACATACACCATGTCAGGCAAAGATGTGGTTAGAGGGGCAGCCAGCTTATGCTGCAAGTATTGTCTCATCTATAGGAAGTCCCTCCTCTGTGCCAATTTTGAGTAGCTGATACCACATGCCTCCTCACAGCTGTTAACATTTATGTGCCAAAAAATAAAATCCAAAACAAAAGAGGAGAACATGAGGACAAAGAGTTTGTAGGTGGAACTGAGTGCCAGCAAGACAGGTTGTATTGCAGCTGGTAAACGGAAAACTCATTAAGACCACTTCAAGTGTCAGTAAATACAGTATGTAACATGAGAACACAGCCTACAGTCATTCTGTGTTCAGACAATCAATGCATTGTCAAAACACCACAACCAGAGGCTCAGCTGAACTATGAGGGAGTGGTACAACTGAATTCAAGACCCATGTTGCTCACTTGCCTTGATAAGTTGGCAATCACTAGAAGATGCAAAATCATAAATGGTAGGGAAGGCAAAAGTAGTATAGATAAAATAAGAAACAACCTGAACTTTTCATCCTACATCTCAAATGAACTGGAACTATGGGATGTGAAAAGCTAAAACTCAGTCCGGTAAAGATTCACTCAGTAAAGATTTAACTGCTGAAATCAATTGAAATAATCATGTGTAATGTTACATGTGTGATCACACTTTCAAAACCTGGGAGGAGGGCAGGGAGGCAGGTGGCAACTTGAAAGTTTTTAGTACTGTTTTCACAATTAACATACAAGGAAACATATTTATATAGGGTGAATAACTGTGTTATATTAGAACAGATATAGTAGCAATAATTCAATATTCCCACAGCTAAACACTATGTTAAGAAATGTCTTTATTAAACCTTTGATTAAATTTTAAAAAATCCTTCAATTTATTCCACTCAAAAACATGCATATTTTTAACATTTCATATTTTTGGCAGAATTAAGAATTAGCTTCTACTTTCCTCTCAAACAGTATTCTTTTTTTATGAAAACCCTGAAAATGTGAGAAATCTGCTAAATATATATATATATATATATATATATATATATATATTTTACCTTTTGCCAATTAATAATATGAACTCTTCTCCTTGCTTTCTCTCCCTGGAAAAAAAAAAACCCAAAACACAGTAATGTCAGTTCACTGAAACAGTAAAGTTTCTGCAAAGTTTTTCAGAGTTTATTGAAAAATAACAATTTGTAATTTATAATAGCAAAGATTTGCTCAATGAACATGATTGGAAGAGTTATGCTCATATAGAGAACATGCATGTGGAACTGCTGTCCAATCAAATATGCTAAAATTTTGAATATTTAATTGCCTCAAATAATTTTCTTGAGAGTTAAAGAGCAAGAATTATTTGCCACAGTCATCTGAGGAATAATTTTTAATAATTTACAATTTATTTATGGATGATCCTGGAACACATAGAGCGCATCCACACATGCAAGCACGTGCCTTTGCAGTAGCTAAAAATAGAAACGGTGCAAATTTGAGCCGGGGATTTTTGCCTCAGTGCACATGCTTGGACATGCACTTTGTTGTGGAGCAAATTGTGCCACTTGGGGCAAAATAACCTTGCCTGGCTCCTCCCGGATCTTCAGCCAGGGGGAGCAAGAGCCGGAAGCCAGCACCTGTACTGTCCCCAGCAGTACAAAACACTGCCCTGTCCTGGCCCCAGCAGTATAAAAAGCCGCCCTGGCAAGTAGCTCAGGACTACTAGCTCTCAGGAGCTTCTGGGGCCCAGCCAGTTGGTACCTGGGGACACTACCCCTTGTGCCAGCTGAACTGCTGAAGCAGCCCTGAGAGTTCCCTGCACCCTCTACACACTGCAGCAGTCTGACAGTGGGGGCTGCTGCCTGGCTGTGAACTGCTGTGCACCTGCCAAACTCAGATGGGGACTGCAGAGCCAGTAGAGGCATCTGCC
>NW_005842090.1:330910-331371 GCF_000455745.1 Alligator sinensis
TGTTAAAGCAAGTCTCTTATCATAATAATAAAGTGAACTCTAAATACAGGTTTCATGAATTCATGAATACATATTTTGCTGCCTTCCCACAGGGCGATGGCCCCCACACAAGGGGTAAGTCCCCCACACAAGGGCTATGGCCCCCCAACAGGGGATTCAGCCCTCACACAAGGGATACACACTCCAAACAGGGGATTCAGCCCCCACACAAAGGTTTTGGCCCCCAAAAAGGGGTATCAGCCCCCCAAAAGGGTTTCAGCCCCCCAACAGGGGGTTCATCCCCCACACAAAGGGTTCAGCCCCCCAACAGGGGGTTTGTCCCCCACACAAGGGGTACAGCTCCCCAACAGGGGCCAAACGGCCCCTGTAGGAGCTATCACCCCCCTGCAAGGCCCACATGCCCCACCCCAGCCCCCCAATTGCTGCCCCACCTGGCCCCATCCCCCCCCAGCTGCTGCAGC
>NW_005842090.1:331385-365221 GCF_000455745.1 Alligator sinensis
AGACACCCCAATGGCTTCCCCAACTGGCCCCACCCCACAACTTGCACCCCCAGGCCCTCAAGGCTATCCCCACAACCCCAGGCAGAGCCCCCCCAGGAAGCACAGGACAGCAGAGGGGCAGGAGGGTCTGGGCTGGGGCCCCTGGGGCTGTCACCCTGCCCCGTACTGTGTGGACAGGGCCCCTGTCAGCCACACGGCAGCTCCAACTGCCGGTAAGTGCCAGGTGGGGGGAGAGGCCAGCCCTGGAAGGGGTCGAAGGGCTTGGGGGAGGGCTGACAGGGAGAGGGGCCAGCCCCAGCAGGGTTGGGGTCCTCGGCAGGGGTCATGGGGCTGGGGGCATGGACAGGGCCAGCAGAGGTACGCCCCACAGTCTCTTCCCCCCTCCTCCAGCCCTTTGATCTCTTACTCACTGGCACTGGAGCCCTGCTTCTGAAGGGCGAGGGGCAACCATAGAGATGCTTTGGCAGCCAAAGCATATCTATGGAGGACCCAACCTCTGGTTGCCTCAGGGCATGGTTTTTTATAGTTCGCTTTTTTATACTTCGCTTTTTTTAGACCCCTGGATATCCAGGGGTCAAATTTTCTCCCCGCACTGCAAACTTGCAGTGCAGGGAACATTTTTTTGTTCTCGCACGTGCCTGTTGCCCTACCTCAAAGGGGTTTAAGGTGGGGCAAGAGGCACGTGTGTGCTTGTGTGGATGTACCCAAAGAGTCAAGCTTCATCATCTCATATATTCATTAGGAAATTTTTGCCCAGCTTTACCTTGTACAAATAATTATGTTCTTTGAATCCTGTATATGATAGTATACACTTTAAACATGTATATTTGATGTTTTGGTGCTATACTGTATGAAAGTCCCATCTCTCTGCATGTTAGTAAAGAACTACTAAAAGGTGCTGTGTCTAAGTCAGCAGTGTACTGTGTACACATAGGCTAAATAAATGCTAGAGACAATGTAGTTTCCTTATTGACTATAGACCTATGCATGTAAGACAAAAAGCCATTGCTTGTCCTAAGCTTATATCAGAAATTATAAATTCATATTAGATTTTGCCATCTATACTCATTCTAAGCTCTAAATACTTGCATAATTAGTTCAACACTCATATGGGTACTGGTTATTGTGAGGAATAAAAATAGCCTAGCTCTATGATAGGAAATTAATTCCACACCTAAAGACTGACCACTATTTATGTAAAAGCAGATGTTTCTATGCAAAGGAAAAGTCGTATAACCAGAGATGGTGCCATTGTCCTCTCTGCAGAGGATCTTATGCTTGAAAGATAGTCGGCTAGCTCTTCTGTTTGGCAGCGGTCAGAAAGTTTCTATCATTTTGTAAAAGAGAAACTAAGAATATTCTGTCACTTGAAACTTAAGTTAGGTGTAGTGATATTTTCTATATTATTTGCTTAAGGCTAGCTATCTTATGAGTGTTATCTACCATCTAGATATATTTATGATTTATTCCTATTTAACAATATTACTTTTCAGACTGTGTACTAACAATATAGTCCATTTAATGCAGTATGGTACAATAATTATAATAAGTGAATGTTAATCCATTTTGCCTTCCCCAAATGAGTGGCTCTGAAACTATTCATCTGCACCAGGACATACTGTACTTTGCAGCTGAAATTTCTCATTCATTTTCTTCAGAAACTTGGCATAAGATAGAACAAAGAAATAATGGTGTGCATGACAAGTGATCTTTAAAAACATTTTCTGAGACTGTTCTCTCTCCAGCGACCTTTTCACATTTGATTAATATTCCTTCCTGTTTTCTGCTTCAGAATATTGCTTCCTAAAGCTCCATGGGATCTAAACTGGAGAGAAAAAGGAGGTGTTAATCCCAAGAAAGCTGTCTCTTAATTATTTCCATATTTGGGGTTATCATATAGGATACCATTATAGTATAAAGCTATGTATTTTTGCAGGCAATGGAAAAGTTAAGACTACTTTACAGTTAAGCTTGCTTTTTTTAATACAACAGTCAAATGTTTTTGGAGTAAGTTCAGCTCTGGATGAGAGAGCACAAGAGTTCATTCAGAATTCTGCATGAAACAAAAACAAAGACAAATTCATTTTAAAAGCATTGCAGAGTTTCCCTGGGTTAAAGTCATGTTTTAATAACCCACTGTAAACATTGAATATGGCTTAGTAAAATATCCTAAACTATCTCCCACTGGAGACATTAGTTGCACTATTCTAAACATTTTTGGATGATGTCTGATGTAATCTTTTGATTACCAGGAAATGTCCTTTACATAGGAGATACCTGCATTAGCTATACAGCATTCTTCCCCCCACCCCTACCCCCAAATAATCTTAAATAGACCAGTCTTTTACTGGCCTCAGGATAAAGTATAACAAATTTCTGGAAACACAGTTTAAATAGGAGGGGACATATGTGAACCTGCAGAATTTCTTAGAAAACCAGCTGCAACATTTTTTAAAATTATGTCAAAATACAGTACAAATGTATAATAAAAGAACGATCATAAGAAAGTAGATCTGGAAGAGATTTCACAAGGTCGTTTAGTGCAGCTGCCTTCTCAAGGTGGAATCATCCCTGTCTAACCCATCTCAGCCAAAGGTCTATGTAGCCTGCTGTTGAAAACTTCCAACTATGGAGATTCCACAATTTCTCCAAGTAGCCTGTTCCAATGCTTTACCACTTAATCATCAGAAAGTTCTCCCTAATCATCAACCTAAATTTCCCCAGCTGCCCCTATACTGACAAAGGAAAGCCCATCTGCATCCCCTGTATAATTGTCCTTGAGATATCTAAAGACAGTTATCAAATACCTGCTCAATCTTCTCTACTCCAGATCAACTAATCAAGTTCTTTCAGTCTTTCCTCATAAGTAGGGCACTACCTAAGTTGTGGTGAGATAAAGGGTTTTTCACAGCCCGCTTGCAGGGCACAGAGCCGATTTCTCGGGCATTTTGTGGCAGCCCTGCTCCTGGCTGTTGATTGGCAGAGGGTACCTTCACTCATTCTGCATCACTACCACAATTTTTTGTTGATTTCACAGGAAATTGTAGCCAATGCTGGATTTCCTGGCGACTGTGGTAATCTCTGCAGTTTTTGCAAAATTCTCTAAGCTGTGATTTAGGTAGGTCCCTACTGAAAAGTTTGACTCCCTGACCCTTAAACATTGTTGCTCTGTGCTGGCCTCTCTTCAATTTGTCCAAACATTTTTTTGAAGTATGGGGTCCAAACTGGACACAATATTCTAAGTATGGCCTCACCAGTGCTGAATAGAGTAAAAGAATCACTTCCCTTGATGTGTAAGTCACACTTCTGCTAATGGAACCCAGTATACTATTGGCCTTTCTTGTAACAAGAGCACACTGTTGGCACATATACAACTTATGGTCTACTGTAACCCTTGGTCCTTCTCTGCAGTATCGCTACCTAGACACTCATTCCCTAATATGTATTTCTGCATGCAATTATTTCATCCCAAGTCCAGGACTTTGCATTTGTCCTTGTTGAATTTCATGTGATTGACTGTGGACCATTTTTCTAGTCTGTTCAGGTCATTCTGGAATCTAACCCTACTCTCTGGGGTACCTATAACTCCATCCAATTTGGTGTTGTCTGCAAATTTGCTAAGTGTGCACTTGATCCCATCATCCAAATTATTAATGAAGATGTTGAACAATATTGGATCCAGGACAGACCCCTGAGGAACCCCACTTGATACCTCCTTGTAACTAGACATTGAGCCATTGTTGAGGACTACTTTCAGTACCATAGGGTGCATCCTATCTGGACCTACCAACTTGAAAGCATCTAGCTTCTCTAAGTAATCCCTAACCTGTTGAACCATTACTCTAGGCTGTTTGTCTCCTTATCTCTGCTCCCAACTGCACTCATGATCTGGTAGCTGCCTCTGTTTATGAAAAAACTGAAGGAAAAAAGCATTAAATACTTCAGTATTCTCTGAATTGTCCATAACTACATTGCCTTCTGCATTCTGTAAGAGACAGATGTTTTCTTTAGTCTTCTTGTTTTTGGCATATTTGTAGAATCTCTTTTTACTGCCTTTTATGTCCCTTGCCAGCTGCATCTAAAATCATACCTGGACCTTCTGATTATTTCTCTGCATGCAATACTCTTACACTCTTCCCTAGTACCAAGGAGAGACCAAGTTTCCACTTTTTATAGGATTCCTTTTTCAGTTGCAGCTCACTGAAAAGTTTGCTGTCTTGCCAGGCTGGTTTCCTGTTGCACTTCCTATTATTCCATCACATTGGAATAGATTGCTTCTACACCTTTAAGAAGGCCTTCTTAAAATACAGCCAGCTCTCCTGCACTTCTTTTCCCTCAGACCTGCCTACCAGAGAATACTGATCACTAGTTCCCTGAGTTCACTTTCCTGATGTCCAGTGTCCTTATTCTGCTGCCCTCCTTCCTTCTTCTCCTTACAGTCTGGAACATTATCATTTCATGGTTAACGCCACCTGAGTTACCTTCCACTTTCACAATCTCAACCAATTTCTTTCTGTTTGTGAGAATTCCTTCCCCTTTAGTTGGCCTCTTTACCATCTGTATCAGAAATGTTATCCTCAACATACTCCAAGAATGTACTGGACTGTGTGTTATCTTCTGTGTTTTCTTCCCAGCAGATGTCCCAATAATTAGTCCCATATGAGAACCAAGTTCTGCAATTTGGAAGCTTCAGTCAGGTATTTAAAGAAGGCCTTATCCACCCCTCCTCTTGATTTGCAGGCCTATAGCTGGCATCTACCATGACATCCCTCCGCTGCTCTTCCCTCTAATCTAGAAGTTTTCCACCACTTCCTCCAATGATAAATAGTTCCCTTGAACTTGTAAACAATCGAGAATCTTTTATTAAGCAGCTATTTTAGGTGTATGTATTTTTTTTCTTATATATTGCATTTTGAAGAAACCTATGTACCACTGGCAAAGGTATTAGACCTTTAGGAAAACCCACTGTTCTATAGAACATGTCCATCCTGAGGAGTTGAAGCTCAATTTTTTTCATTCACAGCAGTGCAAATATTAAGGCAGGGGCGCTAATAGATGGTGGAGGAGGTAAGAATAATATATTTTCAGGGATAGGGCTAGGATGAGCAGGGAACAAGGACCCGGGGAGATGTAGATGAAGAACTAGCAGTCATATAAGGAAGGTGTGGGTGCATGGCAGACGATTATAAATTGGGAGGCATTTAAAAAAAAAAGGAGGCTGAGAATCAGAGGATGGTACGGCACTGGGCGAGTGAAGGCAAAGAAGAAACTCAGCTGGCTAACTCAGTTCACTGGTTATGAGACATGACTGCTCTGACAGCTGTCACAGATGAGAGCTGTCAGTGTTGACTGCATTGATTGTGCTAGTGTTATGAGCTGGCATATAATCAGTTGAATCTCAGTCAACTGAGGCTTAGCCCCAATGTATTGCTGGGGAATTAATAATCTGTTGTGGTCTCTTGCTTGCAGAAGCAAGGTACATTTCAAAGTGATTGATAAACATTATAGGTGACAACTCTCATCTACATTAGAGAGATCAAGTGGAGAAACAAGCATGATTTCCAGATCAAGGTAGAGTGTGCAGGGCTGGCAGTTAGGAAAGAAAAGACACCAACCTTTTTTTTTTTTAAACTTGTGAACTTTTAATACAAAAATTAATGGAGACAATAAACATTCAAACTACAATATCATTTTACCAGCAATGATCAGAGATTAACCATACCATAAGGCACACAGTACCTCTTCAACAGGTCAGATTTCAGAATGGGTATCTACAATAAAATATTTTGACCTTGCAAAAAGATGTAATTAATTCTTCCAGGATATTTCACCTCCATCCATCAAAGCAGATGTTCTGTTTAATGAACTTGTAAAATAAAATAATGGATAGGACAGGATGGGTGAGCAATGAATTGATATCTTAATGATTGGATGAATATTTTGAGTTCATTCTGTGCTGTTATTTTGTAGATCTGCAATTAATTATTGATATGTAATACATTGGTAACAGGACTATATCTTTGTTTTGCAAACTTTAAAACTCCAAAGAAATATTGACAGAGTGTAGTACCTGGTATATGTTTACTTTTTCTTTTGACATCATTTTATTACTGTTCCCAGTTTAATACATCTTTGGAAACCTGTTGAGACTTATCGATTTTGAATGCATTATTATAAAAACAAAATCCTTTCCAAGAGAAACACTTGACATAGAGAATGAGGTAACATTTATGCAAACTCCTCAAATGCAATTGTGTCTACTGTAGTCTTTTATAAATATTTATGATACTAATTACAGAATTTGTCCTAGTTTTCTAGGGAATGGGCTAACCAAAGCTCATTAGAAAAACAGTAAATGCGGTAGGCAGAATCTTATTACAGCTATAAACTAACACTGTGGTAATATGCAGAAGGCCTTACCTTAAACATTTTTATATAAATTGTCTGCTGAAGTAGTAAATGAAATGAAAGCTGAATGCATACAAGCAGATGTAAACAATATATCCTAATATTTCACAACACTCAGTTAATAATTTCTATTATGCTTTGTGAAGAGAGAACCATAGATCATACTGCGTTTAATATCTATACCTGCTCTGATTTACATTGAACCATCCCAATTTTGTATTAAACCTTCCTTCATTTGGCAGAGACCCTTATTAATTATTGGATGTTAAAAAGAAGAAAGTCTTGTGCTGTAAAATACTGATATTGGTTTGAGCATATTAGCTTCCTTAAGTGAAATGAATATCATACTACTCTATGGAAGTTTGTTTATGACCATTCCAACTATACCGTTTGTTCAGTAAAAGGTTTCCCCCACAAAAATCCTATCCAACCCTTTGTCATTCCCTGCCATATTTTGCCACTGATTCTTATACCCCTGTTTCTGCTTTTTTTTTAAGGCTCTGTTCTCTGACTCACAGGGTTTGGTCCTGAACTCATTGACATGAAACCAATTTTTTCCATTTGATTTCAATGGGAACTGGAACAGGCAGTCAGGCAGGCAGCTAAAAGGGATTGCTGCGTGCATTTTAGATTTGGTTCTTTCTTTTCTCATTTAGATGCCTATAAACATCTATCAGGACACAAAATTAATGGAGATATGTCTGTAAAGCTGGTGTAAGGCAGGACAGGATTATTACTGCAGTGCCTGGGAGCCTGAGACATGAAGCAGGATGCCACTGTGGAGACCCAGACTCAGTAGTTAAGATAATAGAAAATGTAAGCATAGAGATATGCTAAGAAAACTTATCTACAAATGCTCTATATACAAAACCAGCACAAGACCTACCCAAGGACTACAGAGGGAGAGATGATGTCTTGGACTTACAACAGAAGGGGACTCAAGAGTGAAAAGTATCAACACAGAAGTTGTAGTTTGAGGGAGAACGGCATTTAAGAAAGGGATACTGGCATAGAGAAAAAAGGCATTTTGATTTTTTTAAAATGCACTTTCAAAATCTAACAGTCCTTTATCTTTAATGTGCCGCGTGGATCAGTATTTAACACATTTCAGTTCTATTCAAATTCTGTCAGACACCCAGCAAACAAATACCCAGGTAGATCTTTCCAGATGAAGGGACAAAGATTTAGTTCAGTAGTTAACTAGTTTGCTGTAACTGAGAAAAGGAAAATATAATTCATGTTGTAACAAATCCATGTCCACTTAAGATTTAACAGTTGTTAATGCTGCCCACATGACATTCCATGGGAACTGCAAGACTGCAGCTCAGCTGCTCTGGCTTCATTCACTGTTGCAAGTGTAGGGTATGTGACACAGTTGAATAGTTCTGATACCACCCAGTAAAGCAACTGTACGACAGCAGTGATAGTGTTCTGTTGAAGGTCATATCAACTTTTCAAACAGACCCTTCCCATTGGCATTTCTTCCTTCTAGGCATTCCTCTGGGAAGCCCAGATGTTTGAACAAAGGGTACACTGGTTTTGAAGGATTTCTTTCTCTCTGGTGTTCCTTCTGGAGGTGCAGATTCATCAGCGGAGCCTCAAATGAGACCACCTCCTCCAGGGGTCTGTTGTGGCCCTTTAGGCAAACTGAAAGTGCAGCAGTGCCCAGCTGGGGATAATTTCTTTGCCACAGGAGTTCAACAACACTGAGTTTTAACATTCTGTAGATTTGCAGGACCCCTATACAAGCTCTGATGCATCAAAGACATGAAGTACAAGAGAGATGCCATGGAAGGGAACACAGCTCTTTCTGAGCATGGTAGGTACCCAGGAGTAGCTGGGACATGACAACCGCCTAGGGAGGTCTGCATTACATTGGGAAGGATTCAGTGCTAAGTAGAAAACTAGGATAAATCCACGTTAGTCTGTTTCCTCTCAGTCATAAGTTCAATGCTTATTAACAGCAAGATACAGTATCTTGAATTTTCTTTTTGTTTTGGAGAGCCTGGTAGTATGTTAACATCACTCTTTTATCTGTCCTCTTATGAGGTGGTTTAAATCCAACAACACTTCCAGCATATGCTACTAGGAAGGCCCAGAAGTCTTAGAAACTATAGGGGTATGCTCCACAGATTACTTCTAATTGACTAGGAGAGAAAAGAGCTTTGATCCACTCACACTTTAAGACTGCAGTCACAAGGGGTGGCTGTAGACATGCAGAGGTGCTGCTCCAATGTACTGTAATTACAGTGCGTTGGAGAAGACTCAATTAAGTAAATCTACTGGAGTGTGCTCCAGCAGCCTCCCTGTCTCATGTATTCTGTGTCCCCATGCTTCAGAATGGCGGCAGGGGTGCTTTAACTAAAGCTTATCAAACAAGCTTTAGTTAAAGCACCCCCAATGCCATTTTAAAGCACAGGATGCTGAATACATGAGATGCTGTGAGCAGTTTAATTAGAACAGCTCTAAGAGCCGCTCCAGTTAAAGCGTCCTCCCCGCAACTCCTGGAGCACATGTGAAGATGCCCAAGGTTTTCAGATCAAAAATGGTCCATCTTGAACACCCTTCTGTTTCTCAGTGGTTCTCCTCCTTGCTTCATGGATCTGTTTCTCGAAAAACGCATAAAACAGAGTAAGATGACCCTGGAGACTTCCCTTCTCAGTCCTAGTGTCAGGGTAGCACATTACAGGTATACACAAATGTAATATTTATAGCTTCAAAGACACAGCCTACATTTCAAAATTTCTTTTGATCTTTACAAAGACTTTGGTCTCAAAATATTCTAGAATATTAGAAATGATTCAGTTCTTTTATCTGTAAAGGAAAGATTTAGTTTGTTACCCTTCCCACACGCACTTTCCAGATTTTCATTTAGTAATTAATTATGGCAATTTGCATTTTGGAATTCACTTTACTTTAATACTGCTGAGAGGACACATACAGTAGTAGTGCCAGCAGTTTTACGGTAGTTTATATTGCAGTCTGAAAGAAAAAGAAAAGAGAAAAGTGGGGAATTGGCTATTAAGGATGATTGAATGGTTGAAACTGTAACCCAGTCTCTGATGCTGGAAATCAATACTTAACATGGTGATTTCAAATCCAATAGATAAAGATACAATAATTGAAGTTTCTCAGGGCAAGTGCAAAAGAGACTATGATTACATTCCAGAGCTGCCACTCTATCATGCACATGTGTAATGGGTCTGCATACTAAGAGGAAGTGTGCAGTACAAAAGCAAGAGAAAGGCACAGGAAATAAAGTGGTGTGATGGAGTATAGATTGTAAAATCACTCTTCTACAACTTGTTTACCTACGGAAACGATTCAGTTTAGCAAAGATGCAATAGTATAGCTCTGTGACTGGAGAATTCCCTGATTAGTGTAACCAAGCAAAGTACAACACAAAATTCCTTTTGAGAAATCAGAACAACAAAGGGCATTTGAAAATGGCTTCTGGACAAGTCACTAAGCTTCCCTGGGTGCCATCACAGATATATTATCTGGAATATCATTTAATAAAGAAAGAGGAGCAGAAAAAGAAGGGACTATTTACAGAGTAAATGCTGTTCACTGAACAGCAGAATCTGGCCCATATCTTTTGTAAAGATTAAGGGCCTGCCGTGGACAATATGATGAGAAAAAAGAGTTCCCATAAATGAATCTATCTAAATGTTATAGACAGGATCTGCTGGTACATGGAGGTTCAGTTAATATTCTATTGAGGAGGGAGATACGCTTGTACAACTGCTTTCTATTGGATATTCTGCCACGAGAAGGCAGTTTTAAGTTTTTGTCAGTGTGCAATAGGAACCCTAACTGCAGATACTCTTTCGGAACTACAGTGAACCAAAATTCCTCTTTACTGCTTTGGACAGATTACTTCCTCCAGTAGTATCATCTGCTTTAGAGAGGATGTTAACTGACTATAGGCTACTGGAGTCACTAAGGATCCAAAGGCCGTGTATTACTGCTACCCACTTCTAAGTGCAGGTTTCTTTGCTTGGATTTAACAGAATAACCTTAAGGCTATTCTAGTCCAATAAATATGTACACAATATAGCCAAAGCTCGCCCCCACCCCCCCTCGCGACATCCTTTCAGGTTGCTTTGCAATAAGAGTTCAGGTTGTAGCACAAATCTGTATCAAGCAGCTTAGGCAGTGTAACCACTGTGGGAAAAGTGTGTGTAGGTTTTGGGGTTTTGTTTTTATTCCAGTTCATAGGTTTAGTTGATGACAGATGGAGGATAATTAGCATTCTAATCCTGCTTTTAGGAGTTTCTATTTTGACTCAATAGTCAATATATATTCAGGAAAATACATTCCACTTTTACTGCTTTTCCAACAGCAATCAGGATTTCCCAATGTGATAATTCTAATGCTATTGCTTACAGCAAAATTTTAGATTTTCTTTCAGACAAACTCTAAAGAGTACCCAATATCTTTGCTTGCATTAGGGAAAGATATTGGCAAAGACTTGCCTAAACTAATTCCCCAGCAACCTGCTGGCTAGATTGGATCACAGGTGAACTAGAAAATAAACTCAGGCTTTACTTCCTCCCCTTAAGCTAGGCTTTTTTGTTCCACCTCATACCAAGTGATGGGAAAATATCACACGCACAAATCTCAGTACAGTTGTAGCCTTCCGCTTAGTAATGTGGACTGAAAAATGGACAATATAGATATATTTTAAAAAGGTATTACTCTGGAGAGCTGTAGTTGGGATTGGTAAAAAAAATAGTGATTAATTTACATGTACAGCTGCCTTCCAGGCTGAAAGTCATCCACTTGACACGATAAAGCAGCCTGATCTACCATAGATAAATATTTCATAGTAAAACTTGGCTCCTACTGACAAACAGGGGAAAGATGTTGGTGGCAGGACTGCCACTGGCCAACTTCAGTCAGAGAAAAAGAATTGCTCTGAGTGACAACGATCTTTAGAACATATAAACAGAATATTTCACATTATTTATTTATATTAAGGATTTTTGATTCTATGATTTTAAGATCACCTTTATTTTATTGCTATTTTGGAGGGTCTACAATTTTGGCATATATTTGCTTGAAGAAAACTGGCCTGAGATGGATGCTAATGATTTATGTGATTAAAATGTACCAGAAGGGCAAAAATATGTTTGCCAAATATAAGGATGTGATAGTTAAGACCTTTTCATTTATGAGGTCAGTTTAGCCACATAACTCATGAGTGATACATTTCCCACAGACAAATATTATGTTGGTAGCCTAACAGAGGATCTGCAAACCAGCTATCACTGGGTCCAAATGTATGAGCAATTGGTGGTAGAACATTTATTTGTATAGTTATGACAATAACATGCTTTATTGGATTATTTACTCTTTATTCTTCTGGTTGAGGTAAAAAGCTGAATTTTCAAAATTGGGTCCATAATTGGGTCTAATATTGGGTCTATAATTCTCTAACCACCCATTTAAGTAAGCACCCAAATCAACTGTGTACTGCCTACAAAGAGCACTTAGTTGGATGCTTAATTTAAGGCACCATCTTTGCAAACTGGGTTTCTATATCTAAACAATCTGCTGCAAATCTGATACGATTTTGTCCTAGTCTGTGAAGGAGTGATTGCTTTCCTGAATTCTTGAGTACTAGCATCATCAGTAATGTCAGTTCAGCTCTGAGGATGGGGTGTGTGCTGTGGATAGCTTCTGGTTGTGAACTGATATAGCAAACATATTTCTGACCTAAATATATATATATTAGTAAAACAGCATTTATTTACTTTATCTTCATTACAACAGATTGGATAGATTCTTAAAGGAAATAGCATATCCATAGGACACCACATACAGTTGAAAGCATATGCTTAGCACAGTCCCTTTGAAACAATTAGGTCATATAACCTTTCTAACTTGATAAATTGCCTGGTCACTGTTTTTCAGATTAAAAAGTAAGATGTAATCTGATTTGTGCACATATTACATAAAAATTAAAGACTTGTGGTCAACAGGAATACCTCTTGCTTAATGGGAAGGATGAGGCCTCCGCATGTTCAGCACAATTTAATTCTCATGTAAGCCATCCAAAGAGGGAAAGAATAGCATCCAGTCTGATCTATGGAACAGTCAGCCACAGAACATTGAAAGCAATAAATATATTTGTTTTACAGATATCCTGCATCTGCTGTTATAGGTCCAGATTCTCAATGAGCAGTCACATTTGTTTCATTTGGGACTACATGAGAAATATAGCATTTCTCAGAGTGAGTAGAGGTGGCAGAGACTATAATCACCAGTTATAGGTCACTATAGACTCACATCTTTATATTTGGCAGACATATCCTTGCCCTTCTGGTACTTTTTAATCACATAAATCACTGCTATTCATCTCAGGCCGTTTCTTTCAATCACAGTATATCAACTGGAAAAGTTTTGCATTTTCCAGTTGATTTTCCAGAAGAACGGCATTTTCCAGAAGCCGTTTTACAACCCAGTCATCGAGAGTGTTAATTCAATAAAATTGTATTCTCTTCTCCCCTTCTCAATATTTTAATTTTGTGTACTTCTCAATGGATACGAATAAAATTAACCTACTGTGATAAATATCAAGGAAGGAAAAAGTACAACAATAATGAAAATAAAAGGTATTGTACAGGATTTTTAAATATGTGAAAATTGCTTGCAATTTCTGTGATGGAAAACAACACATGAGAGCCTGTAGGAATACATTTTCTTTGAGGAAGAGCTATTGTTCCATGATGTATTCCTGAAGTAAAACAAAAAGCTTTGTCTATAACTGCTTTGCTATAATTATATATTTGAACTGTAGGAACAGCAACAAAATATAGGAAAGGTCTGTATCAATTGCCCCTTGAAAGTGTATGTTACAATTACTAGCATCCTAGCACATTTTTTCCCTGTAAGTACACAGGTGAAAGCCTACCTTATCAATATTGTTGTTTATTTAAAGATGTCACTTAAGGTATTAGACATGCTGTACTGTGAATAGATTGCTCCTACATTTCCCCAGATTTGTATTCAAAATTCTCTTGTTCTTCAGAAGAGTATCATAACTTGCCCTGGAAATGCACCTTTTATTAATCACTTTCCCTCCATGACCACCCTTCTACCTGACAAGCCATAATTTGCAATTCTTTCAGGTTGGGACTCCACAGTTCACCCCATCATTACACCACCTACTCATAGCATAATGCCCCTGGTCGCATCTGCAAGTTCTCAGCCAGACATTAGGTTCTGAGCCCCTCTTTGTACCTATCCCCTAGATTGGTGCTCATGAATTTACAGTGACAGAAGAACAGTTTCTTCAAGGCAAGCTTTTATCTGCAAAAATGGAACAAAAAGAGGAACTATTTAAAATAATAAAAGGCCTATTCTTATGTTATCTTTCCAAAACCTT
This sequence comes from Alligator sinensis, assembly GCF_000455745.1. Lineage (NCBI taxonomy): Eukaryota > Metazoa > Chordata > Crocodylia > Alligatoridae > Alligator > Alligator sinensis. The sequence continues at coordinate 345,187 of NW_005842090.1, forward strand.
GGGTTTTGCTTGCAATTTTTAGGTGTATTGCCAACGTTTTTAAATAGTTTGACCTTCCTGCCTAAAGAAAGAAAGCTAGTTTGCCCTTTGTGACATCTCCATTGAGTGCACAGTCAATCTTTTACCATTTTAAACTCCTTTTGCTTGTCCTGGGTCACTTGAGTGTGGTCAATCCCTCTTCCCCCAAGCAACGTGTCAGGGATGTTGAAGGTATTCTTCTAGCAACAGCTACATTGTTTTGGCCGTTTTCAGCATTGGCAATTGAATTATGGCCCTTCTTTACAAAGCTCCAGAAGGACAGAATCCTCTTGGATAAATGCTTGTTCTTTATGGACAGGCAACACAATAGTACCATACCTTCTCACATACCACATACCCAAAATACCATATGTTCCTTGTTTTTGGAAGGAAGAATGCAGAAAAAAAGATTTTTCCAGAGTCACGGATGACTGTGTGCCATTGTCCTGCTAGAAACACAGAGGGCATGTCCAAACAAGCATACATGTGTGGTATATGGCGCTGCAGACTTGTCTGCAGCACCATATACTGCACACACTAGACATCTTTGGTGAGCCTGGGTCAAAAAAACTCACACTTAAAAAAGTGGGGTGGTGAATGTGGCAGCAGTGTGCCACCTGAAACCAGAGCCTGGCCAGCTAGAGCTGCCATCCAGGCTCCCTGCTGCAGGATCATCACAGAGCCCCCGGAGGCCCACAGGACCCCAGGGAAGGCTGCTGGGGCCAGCCCAGGTACTGGCCCCAGCCTCTCCTACCTCACTCAGGCCAATTTTCTGCATGTCAGAGAACACATGCACAGACATTCCCTGGGGACAAGTAGCAGAGGCACATATTGTGCCACTACAGTTTGTCCCTGCAGAAACGCACTCATGCATTTCTACTTTAATATACATTTTTCTTTATATAAATTCCTTTAAATAATAAAGTGTTGCTTCCACACCACAAGCCTCGTAAAGATAGTATGGACCACATAGAACAGCTCACTCACCTTCACCCAGTATCTGTGAAAGGGTTAACATTGAACTTTCCCCCTTATGCTTGTTTCCCCAGAGAGAAGCAGAAAACATTTTAGCACAGTATCTTGACTTTCCTGCTTCTATTCCAGGAAAGAAAAATAATTTTCCCCACTTAAGAAATACATCAATTTTAGAGTTCTAATTTCTGGGAAAAGAGGTGTGTGATATATGAGTAGATAAGGTAATCAGATGACAGAATATATATCCTTTATTACAAAAATGCTAACCCTAAATATCTTTGAATTAAAAATTTTGTTAAATTATCATTAAAATTTAAATTGAGGGGAAAAAGTGGAGAAAAGATATATTTTTGTGGTCTTTGACCAATTTTAGTACAGTTGTTTAGAGGGAAAAGTTACTGCAAGTCAATACTAAATTCTTGAACAAATTCTGACAATAGTGATGTCATTTACAGCAATTGAGCTATTGTGGAATTTCAGATTGTTCTCACTGACTTTACTGATAAAGGTGGCAAAATATAGCTTTAATTTGCCACAGCTTTGCAGATATTCATCAACCACAATCACATCAGCCACAATAACCAGCCACAACTATTAGCCACAATATTCTTCATTCTTTTTGATGACAAATTTGTAGAAATGTTAGATGAGCCAATGTTAACCCCTGGCAACAGGAGTGGATTTACAGAAAAATCAAATCAATAAGCTTATAGTTTGATTAAATCACAAATAGGTGCCATTCAATCAAGGTATAGTTAAAAAGGGGTGAATAAAAGCTATGAAGGCAGATTGATCACAGAAAAATGTAGAGATTCAATAAATATTGAAATCAATTAGGAAATGAAATTATATCTTAAGAGAACTGATAGAAGCCTATTAGTGACCACGTCACTTAAAAGTCAAATACACAGGATATTTAACAATATGTATCACAATATAACATGCTCATGGCATGGACTCTGGAATCAGGCGTTTCAATCACCTGTTTTTGTGTGGCTCCATGAATTCCATAATTTGCATAAAAATAAATTCCAAAAAACCACCATGGACATCTGCAACAAATAGAGACTCCTTTGTGGTGAATACTTAGCTATGTAAGCATTTGCATTATATGCTGAGATTATAAAATATGAATGTGGGGCATTGTGGATCCTCAAATCCATTTCTTTTCTATTACAAGCAAATGTGCCATATAATCGCCAAAAATATATATGTTTGTAAATCAGTCCCATATTTTCCAAAACTGTTTGCAAGTGTACTTGAGCATGGGCTACAAAGTTTTCACAGCACACAGTAGTATAGAAAAATGGGCTTGTATTCTGGGGTGTTCAGAACCATTTTGTCGTCTTTTGACCTCTTCCATTTTTGACCTCTTCCAGAATCATTTTGACCTCTTCCATACAAACGTACATTTCATGGACATTAAAGGGCTCTCAAAACTATTAATTATAGTGAATGTTCATAGGGCAGATTCTCAGGGTAGACTTTCTAGATAAAGAGACAGCCTACTATTACAAACCTAACTTTTCTAATAAAACCATTTTTAAGTAACACTTGACTTGGTTTACCTGGTCAGTTTTTAAAACAAAAAACTAAGTTCAAACCAGATATGAAGTCACTCAAAAACAAAACAAAAAGATTTCTTTACAGGTCAAATACACCTTTTGGGTTTACCAATATACATGTTTTTGATTTCATGAAAACCCCATCTTTATTACTTTTCCCCTTCCTCCTCCAAAAAAGACTTTTAATTTAACCTGAACATTTTTTTTTCCTCCAGTTTTTGATTCTGGCTACTGAACTGAAAAATCTGTTTTTCACGCTCCTCTGCTGTTCAGTCCTGGATAATCAGAGCTTTCAGGGCACGTTAGAAAGCGTTGTCTAGTTAAGTAGATAGTGCATTGGACTGGGAGTTTGGATACATGAGTTTTATTCCAAGGTTTACATTCAAAAGCTTTTCTAACTTTATCCCAACAATGAATTTGGTCCAGTAAAGGATATCGCCCTAAAATACCCTTATCTTTCACATTCCAAGGTCTACCGTATACTTGCTCAGAGAAATTAGGCAAGGGGCTTGTCCCATTTGTGAGGGTAACAATAAAGATGCTGATACATACCTTATTTTTCTCAAAGTGCTTTTAGATCTATGATGTTCCTTTTATTTCAGTGGTAAATGGTGATGACAATGTCTCCAAATACTTTTGAAAATGAGAGGCTTTGTGAAATGGGGGATGTAAAATCCTCAGGGTGGAGGCCCTTCTGACTGAGGCCTCTTTTTTGCTGTAAAAGCTTACTGCCTTACATTTTCCATTTCATTTTATCTGATACAATTAAAAAAAGACCTCTGGATACTTTAGACAAAATATATATAATAGCTTATTTTAAGTAAAATAAAACCTGAACATTCCATCCTTAAGTGGCAGGCTCCTCTTTTAAATATCCCCCAAAGCATGGATTACAATTCTGATTCACCTCATAGAAAACGGTTTTGATTCTAGACTAGGTTTTGTGGTCTTTTAAGCAATTGCTTAAGTTTTCACTGAATGTTCTGAGAGCTAAAGTATTTTCTTACTTTTCATTGTCTTCCAGTTAAGAGAAAACTGTAACATAAATTGAAAGCTTTTCTCAAGAATTGGTTTGTTGTAACATTCCTTAAATACATGAATGGTTTTTTTTTTAGGGAGGTGGTAGTACTGTTATTTTAGAGGAGGGATTCCCAAACTATGGTATACATACCCCTGGGGGTACACAAGACATCTTTGGAGGGTATGTGGGAGAAATTGTGTAAGGACGGATTTAATTTTCATTATAATAATAATTGTCATTAAGGGGTTAAAATATAAACCGTATGTTGGTAGGTGTACATGGGCGGCTCTTGAATCTGGAAGCGGGTACTCAGTAAGAAAAAGTTTGGGAACCTCTGTGTTAGAGAAAGCAATCTCTCCTTTAAAAGCTCTACTAAGCTGTGTAGGCAGTGGGTGTGGGGAAGAGAAGAGAAGAGAACTTCCTATTTGAAATCGAAAGGTAAAAATATTCAAGGGTCTGTCTGTCTGTCTTTCTCTCTCTTTCTCTTACTTTCAAAGTTTGTTTTGGTCATCAGAAATTCTGGACTGCTTATATATGTATCTGATCTGAATATTCATGTTGAAATGCCCAAGAATATCTCTCCCAGATTTATTCTGCATAGAGCACACTGAGAATACTACTCTCTCCATTTGCTCTACACCACTGAAAGGATTTTTCATTGCACATTGAAATCCCTTTCTGCCAGACTTGCACAGCTGTTGTAATCTCTCTTCATTAGATCATTGTTGTTCCAGTTTGAGAAGGCTGAGTAGCATTGCTTTGCTTGGAGTGAATGCCCCTGCTACACTGATGAAACTTTTCTTTCTTTTTGCTTCTCCTTTTTGATTGCCTCTCCGGTTTCCTTCTCTCTTGGCATGCATGTGTACTTGTACACATGCCTGAACATAGAGCTATGGCAGCAGTGTTGATGAATGCTAACTAGGGAACATTTGGTGCAACTCCAAGTAATCATTTTGCAAGTAATTTATTTGGATATTGAATACTCGGCCTGCATTTTCACAGTACCCGCCAAAGCACAGCCTCTTTCTGCACTAATCTGACACTCCTTCCAATGGGACACATTCATGCCTTTTATTCTGCTTCTGGCTTTCTTACAGGGGATATAGATTCTTTACCTAAGGAAGAAAAGCTTCTCATCTTAATTTCTTCCACCCACTCAGCTCCTCAAAAATCAGACTTTTTGGTTCAGCCATTATTCAGTAATCAGCAAGGAAGATTTGAGAGCCAGAAGATCAGAACATGTGATAATAACATTGTCTTAGGGGAAAACCCTTTGTCTCAGTGAAAAGACACCCACTATTTAATGCACTACTACACCATCCTGGTAATAAGTGGCTCAGATTTAGCACTGATGGTGGGAAAAAATGCAAAGACTTGTGGCTTAAAAGATAACTAATTTTTCTTAAATTTGAAAATGGGGAGCAGAGTAATTTCACTTTTATCCATTGGAGGTGGGCTGCAAATCCGGTAGTACATTTTTTAAACTGGCTACTGATTTTGAGTATCCCTGGTTTTGGAAGCTTAGCTATAGAAACAATGGGGCTCACAATGATAAGAACTAATAACCACAATGTACCCTATTAAAATGAATAAGATAATATGTGAAAACTCCAGGCTTCTCAAGTTTGGCTCCAGGAAAATGATGCCCACAATCCAGGTTCATGTTTCTGACTTGATTTCTCAGTGAAGAGTCTTGAGCAATAGTGATTATAAACTAGTCTTCCCAAATATGACCATGAACAAGACTATGCTTATGCGGAGCAATGAGATAGATTGACCATTGTGTCTCTTCTGTGTTACAGGTTCTCCAGCCACACATAAACATTGGGCATCTTATTCCCAGTATTAGGAAATAAAGTCAATAATCAGAACACAGGACTGCATAAGGCACAGCCTTTGACTTCTACAATTATGCTTATTTTGAGAACCGCACACAGTTGAGGGCAGGAGGGGTTATTCTCTATGACTATTTTGTTTGAATATACAAAAGGTCAGGAAATTCTGCAGTTGTCAGTCACCTACATCATTAATACATTATCGATCATCATTTTACAGATGAACATTAAGAATCCCTGAGGTTAATAGCTTAAATTCAATGGAATGTTTCCAGAGTGAAAGTGCTACTATAAACTTAGGCTGTTTCGGTCCCACAGTTTCTGTTTATGTGATTTTAGTTAACCATTGGCTTAAGCCTAATATATTTATTAGTTTCCTAACCTTTTCTAAGAAAGCTGCTATTAAACATCTTGAAACCATTTCTGAGATATAAAGATAATATGAACAGATTAAAATGTTTTTGCATCATATTAATTTTAGAATTTGAAGGTTACTGTCTCGTTTCTGTAAGGGTATAGTTTTCCTTTGTGTTTAAACATATACCCCAATACTCTGCTACTGCCCTATTAGTCGGTAGAGATTTCTATATTCCATTATAACTTGCATGAAGCTGCTCAGAAGACTATGCTTCCTTTAAATGTTTGTCCAATCAGAAAGTTTTTTCCTCCCATACGATCTGGAACAGTGGCTCTCAACTGTTTTATTAGACTCAAGGCACCACTCATTAGAATCAAGGCAGCCCTTGGAAAATGCCAGCTCTTAGCTTTCATGAGTTTCTTGACTACAGAAAAATAATGGAATGATTCTATTGCAAAGACAGACAGACAAGAGCATGTTGGAATGTTTTTAACACTATAGATTCCTATCTGAAATCTCTGAATTATCTTGTGAATCAAGTATAAGTTTTTACACACTGGTTAGGTTAGATTAGGCTAGGTTAGGTTCCACACCTAACAGTGTGTAAACACCTACACACCCTGCCAATCACGGCAACATGGTTAAAAATCTCTGGCCAGGAATACACCTTTTTGGGGTCAAAGTTGCCTATTGTGACCAAGTGTAAAGGTGCCAACATATAATCAAGTTCGGAAGCTACAGAACTTATTTTATCTCTGAGTTTATGTCACTTATCATAGAACTTGGACAGAATCATAGAGCTTGAAATAAAATAAGCAATGGCAGTATATTTGTCATTGGTACATAATTGAAATGAGTTATTTTTCAGTCAGTTTTGGGTTTTTTTGTTATTGGAAGAAATCATGTACCCACCGTAGATTTAATTTCTCATAACTTCTATTTCTATGTTTTTTCTTAAAAGCAGACTTTTAGACAAGCAACAATTTCTTGATTTAAAAAAAGTTGTTTATTTAGTAGAGAAAAAATAGAGAGAAAACAAAGAATAAAATGCATGAATAAATATCTAAACTTTAGTTTTTCTGTAAGGCATTTTCTTAAAGATTCTCTTAAATTATATAAATGAAGTTAGCCAGGAGACCAAAGGTCATTTCCCTTTCCCAATGATCTAGTTAGCAAATTCCTCTCCCCAGTTGTCTTTTTTTTCTGGGAAGAAACCTTGACTATTCCCATTATGAGTCTCTTACCACATATTCCAGCTTCTCTTTATCTCAGAAAATATTGCCATATTTGGGGACCTCACTCCCTATTGCGACAGAAACATCTTTTATGAAGGCATAGTGGTCCAGGATTACCTGAATGCTAAGAAGAATTGAGGAGGAGATAGGAAGCCTGAGAGAATGTAACTAGTTTTTAAAAAAGGGGCATATCAATATTTATTATATCAACTACACCTAAAGATTTAGTCTCATAATTTCATAAATCTTCAATCAAATCCAAAGCCTCTAGTCTCTGCCTGATTTTTGGAAATTTTATTTCCTGCCCTTATCAAGAGTAATTTTCCCTTTGGTAGCCTGTCAGCATCCTACCTTCCTACATGTTGTCTTCTCTCTTCCCTGTGGAATGAGCAGGGTCTGGCATACACAGCTCATTCACATTCCCTTCAGCCTCAGAAGATGGATTAATTGTTCTCATGTGATCATTGGCTGCTTGTTCTTATATGGTCATGTACCCTGCCATATCACCTCACCTCAGTCTAGGCCAGGGGTAGGCAAAATGCGGCCATGGGCCGGATGTGGCCCACCAGGTCATTCTATCCAGCCCACAGGGCCCCTAAAAAATTTAGAAAATCAATATTAATTTGCCCTGGGCTGCCTGTCATACAGCCCTCGATGGCTTGCCGAAACTCAGTAAGCAGCCCTCTGCCCAAAATAATTGCCCGCCTCTGGTCTAGGCTGTCCCTTCCAAACCACCCTGTATAATGTACATTTTTATTATGTTATTGTTTGGCAATGTTGCTATCTCTTGAGGTTGGAAAAAATAAGCAGTCATACATCTTAGTTTATACGACATTATATTTTAAGTCAAAGAGGCAAAGACAAACCTCAGGCCTTACAAAAACTGAAAACAGCATTGATCACCAAAAAGCTGTGTCTGAAAAGGTCAAAAAGAACAGGGAGAGACCAAGAACTGCTAAAAGCTGAGTTGAATTAAATCTTACAAAAGAAATTCAAATAAACTAGTAAGAGGTTTGAGAGAACCAGGGGGTTCTGGAAAGTGAAGGAGATATAAGTCTAACAGGCTCCTGTTATATTAGGATATTTACTATCACTTTTTTTTTTTGTTAAAGTTCTTCAGACCCTCATAAAATTGTAATTGGATGAACCTTAGTGTTTCTGGTATGGCTGGGAAAAATTCTCATTCCCTTCTGTTGTCTTCAACCTCTTGGTTTCCAAGATGGAGGCCTCTGAGGTGAGATCTGAGGGAAGACAGAAGACTTGGCTTCTCTGATATAGGGCATTTCTAGAGAAATATTGGGCATTAAAAAAATACGGTAACTAACACTCAGGAATTTGTTATGCATATCTGGGCATCGTTGGAAGCCCCAGTGAGTGGAGGACAGAGTTTCTACCTGTGAGGATTGGGCTGTGGAAATGGCCAGGCAAAATGGGCTCTCAAAGAAAAAAACCTACAGGCTATGAGGAACAAAGTGGTGAATTTGGAAGGCACATCCAGGAACTATATCATCCACAATGTCAGAGTGCCCAAGGGTCCAGAAAAGGAAATCTCACCTAGTTTGTGAAAAATAAAAAACTACTAGTGTTTTAAAACTCCCTTCAGATACTGACTTGCCCATGGGTCTCATTGGAAGAAGCCTGGTCTGGGAGAATAACCTAGGGCCTTCATGGCCAAGTTTCTGAGATGTTGTACCAAAGGTGGAGTGCTCAAAATACCAGAGCTCTAGGAAAGCTGACATGAAGCGAGCCTGCTGTTTCTATAATTCTGTTTCCCAATCTTCCCTGTGAGGTGGCTGAAAAATGAGCCCTGATTAAACAGCACAATTAAAGGTGGGATTCAAAGAACTGAGATACTTCACGAAGTATCTTGCTGTCCTGAATCTGATTCACCAAGAGGAGACCTACAGTCTAACCATAACGAAGCAAAAAACCTTAATTATATCGATATCACAAGGAGGGGGCAAAGCTATGGAATAATCTACCTAGTACACAAACAAAAGAGAGAGAAAGAAAAAAGTGAGGGTTTTTAGACTGCTAAACACTTAACAATGAGTGTCATTTATAAGAGTTCCTTTTTAATATCTTTATTGTTGCAGGGTAGTAGAAAGCTTCGAGTTACATCTGTTCAAACCTTCCTGGTAGATATAGTAAGACATACCATTTTTCCTCTCATAGAACTTGCTTTTCCCCCAAAAACAGCTGGGGGAAATTATGGTGTTCACTGTATGTGAGGAAAAGGACTACTCATTGGTTCATAAATTTGTGAAAGAGGGGAAGGGGCAAAGGAGGAAGGGCTCTGGGAGCCATGGTAATTAATGCTGATATCACTTCCCACCTTCCCCCACCAAATTTCTGGACCCTTGGGGAGGTCCCTCCCCTACTACACACCAGATTGGAACTGTGCAACCAATGTCCATGGCCAGACTCAGCACAATAAGCCCACAGCCCTGGACCCAGCACACAGCTGCAGAGCCAGAAAGTGGTCTAAGCCTGGGACTGCATATGGCCCCAGAGGCAGAGTGGAGGGTTGGCCCTGGCATGAAACTGTGGAGTATATGTGCTGGATCAGACCCTGCAATGTGGTCTGGCAGATCAGGTGGGCCCTGGTTCATGACACCCATCCCTGGTGCCCAGGCCCCAGCCCTGGAGACTCTAAACCTCTGGGCTAGGGACAGACATTCAAAAACCCAGACCCTGAATTGATTCAATCTTTGCAGGTTATTTGAACATGCAGAAGTTGATCCAATTTGGAGGCACACAGACATTCACTTTTAAATCAAGAAATGTAGGCACGTGCCTACAGTGGCTCAGGTCAGAAGCCGGGGGACACTAGAGCAGCCCTCCTTTCCTTTCCACACTGCTGAGATGAAGGGGGGCATGGCCAGGCCCTGGCAGGACACTATGATTGGAGAGGGGTTTAATCCCCCACCCTGCCTGCACAGTCCCCAGCCTGGAGGGGAAGAGGGAAGCAGCAGTCTCCTCCCCCTCTGCCCCCCACCGCTTTGCTGCTCAAGGGGCAGGGAGTGTTGCAAGACCCCAGACCCCTAGCACTCTGAGGCAAGGCGGGGGGGGGGAGGGGGCTTCTTGTGTGTTGTCTATTGATGATACTGAGCTTTTCAGTCTCCCTCTCCCTGCTTCTTCATATTGTCTGCAAACTAGGTCTTTTCTAACATCTTTCTCTGTCTCCTCTCGAAGATTGACTGATTGCAGTCAGCTGTCAACAGATTACTTATCAGAACAAAGTTTATCAGCCCATCAAGCCCTACAAAAGAAAACATCTCTGTCATTAGTTTCAAGCTTTCCTTATCTGCAGGGTATATTTGAATTTGCAAGCCACTAGCGATCTGACTTTGTTCCAGTGAAATGGAGACACACAGACAAACACCTCTCAGCATTAGCTATCATGGAGTGGGGAGCATGGCCAGATGCTGTGGTCTGTGCCCTGGGGTCTCTGCCATGGGAGAGGGGCAGGAGGGGGGATCCCAGGTTGAGCAACCAGCAGTGAGGTAGGGGGTGGGATAGGGAGAAACCTGACAGAGGCTGCAGTCCCTTAGCCAGCTGGTACAGTGATAGCATTCAGGCTAAGAAGAAGAGGGGTGGGGCCAGCCCTGCTCTGTGGAGCAGACAACCCAGGCCTGCAACCCTGAGGGCTGCAAAGCATCCAGGATGCTGGGGGAGTCAGATTTAATTTAAACAAGGAAGGGGTCTGGGACAGAAATTTAATAAACCTGTTCGACACAAATCAGTTAAGTCTTATACCACATTCGACCAGTTTTATCTTAAACCAATTTCAGCCATTTTGAAACTGCTTTATGTGCACTGAACCTATGCTCTGTTACAAGTTTAAATCAGTTTCTGATCACTTAAACTAGTTTATGTGTAACTTCTGTCCTTAGCCCTGGTTCTTACCTGTACTCCAAGATAAGATTTTTTGCTTTCTTGGGGTCTTTCAAAAATAGAGGGCTTCCTTTTGTCCCTTTTGCAGTTTATGTTCCAATCAAGCCATGTGGTTGAGCACTAGTTGTAGTTCAGGCCCAACCCAAGATAGGCCTAGCCCCTTTTTGTTGTTTCATAGCTGTTAGGTCTCAACATAACAGTGTATCTTAGGCTAAATGTCCAGGCTGAAGCCAAGTAGGCCTGGTGCTCTTTTGTTGTTTTGTTCAGGCCCTGGTGCAGGACAGGCCTGAGTCCCCCCTTTTTTGTTTTATAACTGTTACACCTCAACATGGCTGTATTGCTGAGCCCCACTGTATATTTGCTGCATATTTGGGCCTGGCTTGGGGCGTAGCACAGTTTGGAACTGGCCTATGTTGTTGCTTTTGTAGCTCTTTGTCCTGACCAAGCAGTGTGATTGGTGCTGGTTGCAGTTCAGGCTCTTTTGCTGTTTGGCTCGCTTTTCTTTGAGTTCTCTTGTAGTTTCCTGCCTCAGCAGATCTGGGATTAGGACTAGAAATTTTGGGGTGCAATATGCTGAAGAAAGCTGCAATTAACTCATCAAAGTTGAGATCAGTGCTACAGCTTCTCAGGGAACAACGAGGGGCCCCTTGCAATGCAGAAGGACCTACGCACTCTAGCAGTTCCCTGCAGTGCAGTGAACCCATGGAGCAGCTCATAGGACTCTCTGGTGTGGGCCCACCTCTCCACCCCATTGTTGAAGGGCAGGTATGGGGGTGCTCCATTGAGGAGCTCCAAGTCCCAGATTACCTGGGTATGGGTATAGCCTCCCCAAGAGGGTGCCATCTATAGACCTTGTTTTTTTAGTTTATATGTTTGAAAATTATACTTAGTGTTTAATTTTGTTTTTCTTTATTCTTTGTAATACCTTTGGATTTTGTGTTTACACTGCTTGCGAAGGAAGTGTTGTTGGTTTTATTGGACACCATAGTGATTCATTTAGTGTTTCCCAGGTAGTCTGGGTGGGGGCTCGAGCCAAGGTAAAATATATTTAGTAACCCAAGATTGAACCTGGCCCTTGTTGCTGCTAACAGGTGCTCAGCAGAAGGGTTACACTCCTTTCTTTTTTATTCCCTGTCATGATCTTTTCAAGACTGTGCTTGGGATTGTACATTGTCATAAAGTCTAAATATACGAGCAAAGGTCAATACTACAAACTATGGCAGTGTACAGATAAATGTTGTACATTTGATTTAAGGAAACTGGAAAGTTGCCAGCTATATACAAACTTGAACATAGAAAATACAGTTATTAAGAATCGCCAGTTCTATTACGTATGCATCTTGGAATGATAAGGGCTTTAACAGCCCAATGAAAAAAAACAGAAAATGTTATCTTTTCTTAAAAAAACATATGGCTGATGTTGCTATGCCCCAAGAAACTCATCTGTCCATAGAGGAATATCAGGAATTAAAGCATGGTTGGATGGGGTTAGCAATCTCTAGTCTGTATAACACAAAGTCAAGTGGAGTTTCTATTTTTGTGCATAAAAACCCATGCCCCTATTTCATTAGCATAGGTGATCATTCAGATTGCAGGTTTGTTCTTGCAAATGTTAAAATTGTGGATTCCACTGGTATGTTGGGATGTGGCTATGATCCCAATCCACATTTTATTATTATTTTATTTTATTTTTGTAAAGCTCTCTGAATTTCAGAAACACACTTTGTCACAACCCAAGGGTGTGATTTTTTGTTTGTGTGCGCTTCGGCACTGCTGAATTATTTCCCGCCACTTGTAGCTTTCTTTGCAGGGTGCATTTCTTCGTTGCAACACAGAAATGCACGTTGCAAGGAGTTCCTGCCATTTGTATTCAAATTTGTGCCCCACTATTGGTCAGTTCTAAATTATTCCTACGTGGCGGCTAGCGATTGGCTTGCTAGCCGTATAAGAGGCTCGAGTGGTTTCCGCCCAAGTTGGAGGACTCCACGAACATCAGGAGGAGGAGACTTCACGTCTCGTGAAGATCTCTAAGTGCTGCGGAGCCTATCGGACCCAGTGTGTATTTCAAGAAGGCTATAGGGGTCTGATCAGCCTCTAGCCTCTCCCCGTCGCTGAACGATCCCTCGACGTACCCTTCCCTGCGCACAAGTTCCACGGAGCCTTGCAAACTTCGTGTGAGTCAATCCGGAGCTCTGTCCGAGTCCTTAAACTGGGACTTAAGCGAAGTTTTCCTGGAAGTTTTCCAGCCTGCACCGCGACCATCTACGGTGTAAGTAAACAATCTTAAATCAACCATTAAGCGTCCGTGCCTAATTCTAGCGTGCCACCTGCCTTCCCCTACCCGGCATGTCCGGACTGCTGGCCACAGCCCGCCGCGCGAAAAAAAAAGGGCCTCGGACCGCTCCCGGCCCTTTCGGGGTATGATTTTTTTAATTCTGTCATTGATAGCTCTCATGTCCCTCTATCTGCAAAATCTACTTCTGGGAAATTAGTAAAACTTTTTCTTCAGACCTTTTTAGTAGGTATTTCATGACTAGTGAATCCAACAGGGAGGGCTTTTTCAACATGCCATTCAGTATATTGTAAAATTGACTATTGTTTAATTTCTCAAAGCAAAACTGACTCTCTGAGCAATGCTTCTATTGGCTGACATTTGAAGCATTGATTCTAAAATTCAAAAACTGTAGGTGGCTTAATCAACCCACTGCTTCCTCCACTTCGATATTGTGGGAAGCTACTAAAGTCTTCTTAGGAGGGTTAGACAGAAAAAACATGATACAGAAATAGATACTTTAATAAGAAAAATTAAGTCTTTAGATGAGGATTATGTCATAAATCCTTTGCTTAATAAACTATCCATTCTTACCCATGAGACATGAATTGAATTAATTATCTTTTCAGAAGGCAGAATATGCTTTATATGGATTATGCCAAGATTATTGGGTAACCTGCTTCTCTTTCCAACCTTGTGCCATAACTCTATGGATATATAATACCACACCCAATAGACTACTTACAATTAAAATATAATGAAAGCTTAGGTATCCAGATGACAGAATCCCAGTTGAACTTCAGAATATTTGAACATCAACAACTGATCTTACACAATGTCTTCATAGTTTCATAGTTTCATAGTTTTAGGGTCGGAAGGGACCTAATAGATCTTCTAGCCCGACCCCCCGCCAGGGCGGGAGAACAACAAAAAACCCTAAAAACAAAAACGGGACTCAAATGAGTCCAGCCAGGTAGGCATCCAGCCTCTTCTTAAAGACCCCCAGGGTAGGGGCCAGCACCACCTCCCTTGGAAGTTGGTTCCAGCTCCTAGCCGCCCTAACTGTGAAGTAGTTTTTTTGGATGTCCAATCTGTACCTCCTCTCCATCAACTTGTGCCCATTACTCCTTGTTATGCCAGCGGGGGCTAGGGGAAACAGCGTCTCCCCCAAACCCTTCTGGTTCCCCCTAGTGAGTCTTATATAACAAAGGATCATGAGGTGCTCCTACTCCTGCCCCTGCAAGGCTGCACCATTCCCAGGAGCTGGAGCCAGAGCCCCAGGCGCTGAGGCAAGAGCCACCTGGATGAAGCCACCTACCTGCCTGGAGTGGTTTGGCATGGCATAGTGCAGTCTGGTGCAGCAGGGGCAAGATTAGGAGCAGGAGCTGTTGCAAGAGGTTGGGGGAGCAGAGCAGCACCTGGCTGGGCTGTGGCCGCCGACCACCCAGGCGAGCTCTGCTGCATGCATCCCCCACACCTGCTTTCTCCCCTACCCACAGCAACATCTCGGGACCTAGGACCCAGGCAGCCCCCCCTCCACACACATGCACATGTCCCTCTTCACACACAGACCCCCAGAGGGCAGGGCCATGTAGGGAGTGGGTCCAGAGGTGTTACTGTACCATGACCCAGCCCTGTGATCCCAGCTTCACTTGTCCCTCCTGCTCTTGAACTGCCTATAAGTTCATCACGGGGGCACAGAAGGGAATTGGAGAGGTTTTATTCACCAAGGCGCCCCTGGGGGTTACAGGAAATAATGGCCACAAGCTAGCAGAGAGCAGATTTAGACTGGACATTAGGAAGAACTTCTTCACAGTTAGTGGCCAAGGTCTGGAATGGGCTCCCAAGGGAGGTGGTGCTCTCCCCTACCCTGGGGGTCTTCAAGAGGAGGTTGGATGAGTATCTAGCTGGGGTCATCTAGACCCAGCACTTTTTCCTGCTTATGCAGGGGGTTGGACTCGATGATCTATTGAGGTCCCTTCCAACCCTAACATCTATCTATATAGTTCAGGTTGTATATGTGTTGTTGATATATATGTACTTCTGATTTTTGTGTTCTATTAAAAAAAGTCAATAAGATTTTTTAAAGGGTTCTCTCCACATAAATTAAAAGAAGAAAAAGAAAGAACTGTGGCAATTATGAAGTGAGAACAGGTTTAGCTACAGATAATTTAGGGATTGTGCAGACACTAAAAAATATTTTGCCTCAATTTGACATGAGATACTAATATAGATCATCAAGAGGGGCATTCCCAATAGGAATGCAGATATGAAAGTGGAAATTAGTGCAGCTGAGATAGAAGTCAAACTCGGAGAGTTTAATGTGCTCACATCAGAGGAACCAGATAGTGTTCATTTCAATGTACTGAAAAAAACTAGTGCCTGAAATCACGTGTGTAGCATCAAGGGTTTTAATAAATCTATCAATTCATTTGTGGGATTGCAAAAAAGCCAATAACATCTACACATATAGAAGGAAAAAGTGGAGAGGCTGATCATGGTAGCTGCAGACTTGCTGCTCTGACCTCAAGAGCATGTAAGACTGTAGAACAAATGTTGAAGAGTAAAGAGAAAGAATTGAGAAGAAATTAGGACCAGAAGCGTCATGGGTTTGTTGCCCTGTGGGATCAGGCCAACTCTCAGGATCACAATATTGCACTGTTATACAGGAGGGTGTGATACAATTGCACATATACACACACACTACCAACTCAGGCACATACACATCCAAACCAGCCTAGGCACATGCATACCTATCACCAATTCAAGCACATACACTATACGCCCCAAAAACTAGACACAGATCACTAATTCGTATATCATGCACACAGTAACATATATATATATATATATATATATACACACACCAGTTCACACACATACAACCTATCTACACATACACACAGGTAAATTCCTAACTTGGATGGTACAGTGTGTATGTGTGTGCTTGGGGTACCTGGGGGAAGGTTAAGGTGAGAGAGTTAAAGTGTAGGGAGTGAAAGTTGCTAGAACCAGGATTAGAACTGGTGGACTACAGAGAAGCTGGCTTTGGCGCTGAGGCTTGGGGTTACTTAAGGTAGACTAGGGCTAGACCTGAGGCAGACAACTGATATTGGGGGGGCAGATAAGTGGTGGCAAGGAGGAGACAGCCAGGAAAGAAACTGAGGCAGAAACCTGGTTGCTCAGGGGAAAAGGAAAAGGCAGTGGGGATAAGACAGTGGCAAAAAAGCAGGGAGTTTTCAGGCAGAGAGGAGCTCAGGACAGGTATTGGAGGCAGTGAGCCAGAAGCAGGAGAGGGAGAAATGAGTCAGAAGTTAGAGGGGCGAGGAGCAATGATTGGAGCAGGGCCAAACCATAGTAAAGCAAAACCCAACTTAGGGGTCCAAATAACAGTTTTATTAAACAGACAACACACTACACGGCCCCATTAAGTTGTTGGTTCACACACATGCACACACACGCACTCACAAGCACTCACAATGGCAGCAGGAGAAAGACTCAGTGGAAGGGTTGGAGTCCAAGTAGGGAAGAGAAGCAGAGTCCAAGTCCTTGGTTGAAGAGGGGGTGGGGGTGATAGCGATCTATCCCAGTTGGAAAGGGGTCCTTGTCCAGTAGGTGTTGTCCAGAGTGGGGTCACCAGCAGGGCCTCTGGGTGGATAGGTGGTGTGGCATAGTGCTGGTCCAGATGGAGAGGTTGTCCGAAAGAGTCAGTCTTCACTACCTCTTTTTAAGGGGCAGACTACCTCTGATCTCCTATGGGGAGGGCCTGTCCAGGCAATGTCAGCCCTGTTCCAGAGGGCTCCAGGTGTTCTTACTGAGCATGCACAGCCTTGGCACAATGGTGGGTTGCCTCATCTTTTGTTTCTTGAATGCAGAGGATGGTTCCAAGGGCTGGGTCGTTGGTCCAGGTATTGGTGTTGATGGAGGGAACTGTTCAGAGGGAGCTATTTTTAGACCTACTGCCATTGTGTCTCAAACACCTTCATTCACCCCCATTCATTCAGGAACCAAGTTGCATAGGAGGAGTAGCTGTGAGTCATGGGTTACACAACTGGGCATGGGGATAAGATGGAGGCTTGACATTACAAGATGGAAACTTGACATGACTTATGCTAACTTACATATATAGGCCCAAAACAGTAATCACACAATATAAAAGCAGTAAAAAAAAGCAACTCAATACAAACATAATAATTATCACTTATAAAACTGTGGATATCGATATCAAAATAGCAGGGCACTTATTAGCAAACAGGGAAGAGAAAAATAAAACTTACTACCTAAAATAAAATGTTAAAGCTTACCCTACATCTTAGCTTACTTATACTTATCTATAGGGAATAGAGAGGGAGAGAAGAAGTCAGAAATGGTTGGGGAAGGGGAGGGAATGCATTTTAAAATAAATTAAAAAAAAGAAAAACTGGGGGTTTTGTTACAGGTTTACCAAAACTTGGATAAAGTTCACCAAACCAACAAGTTGCAGTAGTTTAATCATAGAAATTTTGTTCATCCTTATGAAATCATCCACCAGGTGTTGGCAGCAGAATGCTGAGTACCGGAGAGTGGAGGGGGAGAGGAGTGCCCGCTGATGGGGAGTCTTATGGCACATAGGGTGCTCCTGCAGTATGTTGCCTCTTTTATATTGGCATCTGGGGCTGATGCCTCTCACCCCCACAACCATGCTAGTGGCTCCTATCCATCCACCTATCTGAGGTGATGTGTAGTAAAGCTCTAATGCACAGACAGAGACCCTCACTGGAGTCCCTCTACCTTGTTTTCTATGGTTTAAATCTAAGCCATCTCAGTGCCATAACTGTTGTACACTGCCTTGAACCTTCTGCTGCTCTGTGCTGTGTCTTCAGAGACAGATCAATGGGGACATCTACACAAGACACTACCTTGCCATAGTGATGAGCTACAGCGATGTAGCTCATCCCTATGGTGATGTATCTGTGGTAGGCACAAACCGTGACACCGCTGCTACTGCACAGTAGGGTTGGAAATGACCCATGCACCACTGGGACTGTGCAGTACTGGTGGGTACTGTGCAGTCATTTAATACATAGCCTGGATTTTAGCTAAAGCAAGTACTAAATGACTGTGGAGTACCAACTATGCAGTGGGGTGCATGGATAGATGCACCTAGTGATACCTATATATAATATTTCATAGGACTTTTCCCTCCAGAAAAGCACCCACAGGACGGTCATTTATTTTGTCACTAGCTTTCTACAATTTCCCTTTACCCAGCCCATTATTGCCAATTTAGCTCTGACAATGAGCTCAGTGATTACAATATATAAAACCGAAGGCAAATCCCTGTAGCAAAGTATGCTTTCTTCTGTTCTAAGCTATGCTGGGGCAAATCTGGAATATGTCTATTAACTTCAAAGGTGTTGTGCTGAATTTTTCCAGTGTAACTGACAGCGTACACTGGACCATTTAATTAAACTTCTGTGCTTTTTATAAAGACTTTGTATTAAGGGGATCATAGCCTGGATTTTTAAAAGGTATTACTAATAGGAGAAGGAATCTGCAAAACTGATTCTGAAATAGCTGTCTGCCATATGAAGCTACATTATCTTTAGTGAGAGGAAGGGACGAATTCTGGTCTGTCAGATGCTCCTGACTCTTCCATCAAGGTTTGTTGGAAGTAACTGTGGCAGATGTTTCTAGGTACATTCTGAGTAACAGGTGTCAGGTTTAATGAATAAAACATTTAAAATATACAACCTGTGGACCTGTTAAATCCTAATAACTAAAATGAAGAATGGCAGTTTTCGAAGTTTAAGATGCCATAGTCGTGACATCAGGGAAATATTTTCTAAAGGAATGATTTTGTGTCAGCTTGTAGTTATTAAAAGGAAAATATTTAATTATTTCTGTGTCTGAGTAACAAGCAGAACAAAAAAATCAATGTAATAAAGTTAATAATTTTGATTATGTGACTTGCTTATTGAACTGTACTTTAGTAGAAAAGCAGATATGCCCTGATTAGGTGTATAAATATAGAAATATATTGATTACTTGAATGAAACTCCTTGAAATGTTCCCTGTAAAACGGCAATGTGCCTTTAAAAAGGAAAAAAAAAGTCCTTGCTAGTCTTGCTGTGTACACAACTGTTTGTGTAGTTGACATCTCAATTAATACCAGATACTTATTGACTTCTTTATGAACTATCAGAAAAGCAGAGTGATATTATGTTGAATGGCATTTAAGGAATTGTACAGAATCATAATGTGATTCTAGCTCCTAAGTGTAAATCTTGTTAACTGCAAGAACTCAGAGGCAGAGTGAACTGTGAAACATCTGAATTTGAATTAAGTTTGACCCCAGGGAATCTCTGCAAGGTCATAAGTTTGCAAGCTCTTACACTACCCCTCTCTCTTCACCATCTCCTCTCCCCCACACTCCTATAATGAAACCAAAATATATTTCTCTCTCAGGATCTCTTTCTATTTCCACTGCTAGTGCATCTGACCCAGCCTCCAGTCACACCCTCTGAATCTTACAATGTTCATCCTTCGTTGACCTTCACCTCACTGGTGATCCTCTGAAGAATTTCGGAGACTTGACCCTGTCCTGTTCATCCCTTAGAAATTTTCACTGAAGGGACTCCCTTTCACATAAGGTTTATGTCCTCATTCTTTGTTTTCCCATGATAAATTAAAAGGATATATTTTCTTTCCTGTAAGCACCATAAGGAAATACTCGCAATAAAATGTGGTATTAGCAAAATTCTTCTCTATCATGAACATACCTGGCTTTTATTACAGTCAATCTTATGCTTATGTTCATTCAATGTTATAATTTGACTATAAATCCCTCTGGAACTATAACCCCCCCCCCAACCCCCCC
>NW_005842090.1:365231-389646 GCF_000455745.1 Alligator sinensis
CAAAAAAAATCAACAACAACCCCAAAACAGGTGCCCACTCTACAATGCCACAATAATACATAGAATTTCTAATAGAAGTTATACGAAACTACTCTTTTATTTGATAACAACAAGAAGTGCTTCACTGGCTTTAGTGACATCCTTCATATTGAAAACTCATTCAATAACCAATAAAGACCAGTGGATGAATTTTATGGTCTGCTGCAGCCAATTCACACTGCTCAAGGAGCACAAACCATATTCTAATGGGAAGTGGCCAGTAGAGAGTTCTGCTTGTGTAAGGAAACCCCTGCTCCAGCATAAGAGAGATATTGAGGGCCATATGACATACTGAGGGCCAAGGGACATACCGAGCAGAGCTTCAGTATGACTATCAGAGCTGGCCTTAGGGGTGGGCAATGTGGGTGACTGCCCAGGGCACCATGGTCAGGGGCTGCCAAACATACATGCACATGCACACACATGTGAACAGCTTATGCTCATAGCAGTGCTCCCTTCACCGCCCCCCCCCCATTCTGTCCCAGCTGATTCCCCACCCCAGGCAGGAGGAGCAGTGCCCAGCCCAGCCCAGCCCAGCCCTCCCCTCCAGACACTGCTCAGGAGGAGCTGGACTGGGGACATGCAGGCAGGATGGCATCTGCTTCAGTCTGCCCACCTTACTCCTACACAGCAGCAGCAGTGCCTGTCTGCCCACCTGCTTGGTGCACGATACCATTTCACCTCCCCACCAGACTGTGCCCTCTGCCCCTACCCACCTGCCTCTGCCTGTAGCAGCACCACTGACTTGTGGGGGTGGCACCAAAGTGCAAGTTTGCCCAGGGTGCCATTTTCTCTAAGGCCAGCTCTGACTAACTTCCACTGCTGTAAGGACACCAAAGGACCTTATAGTAGTAGTAGGAGATAGAATGAGTCCTCATCCAGTCTAATTCATACCACAGTAAGATGGCACAAAGTCAGGGAGTGGAATGAGCTTACTTAAATTCCCTCACTGTCTCCTGCATTATATGAAGAGTGACTGGATGTGTGACTCTAACTCCAAATGTTTTGAAAACTCAAATGTGTGAGCAGTACTCAAGGCAAAAAATTGAGAGGCGCTTCTATCGTATATGCGGTGCGTTCTGAGTTAGGTAGCAGATACTTAGGAAAGAGCATGGAAACCAGAAGTAATTGGACCATGGGAATAACTGATCTTTTCTTTCATTTCTTTTTGCTTCCTATTTCTTTGTTTTTTAATGTATTTAACTGTAATGTTCAGAAGCATTGTTTTGTATTTTTCTTCCAGAGACAGCACAGGTTCTCAATTTATTTCTTGAAATAAAGCACAGGACAGAAGTGCATATCTTGCTTCCTCTTCAAAGTAATGCCACCAATGTTTTTATTAGTGCAAGGAATTGCAGTTGTAACACACTCTCATTACAAAATAGTGGCAGCTTGGATACCTGATTAGCGTTTTAATGCAGGCATTTTTTAATCACTGAAGATTATGCAGATTCATTTTTAATATTTAAAAAAATGTCTGTAAAATATAGTTTGGTGGCACCTATCTCTTAATGTTAAAAATAATGATGAGACTCAAGTCAGTCTATATTTGCAGTACTAAAAACCTTGAGGTAAGTTTCCAGAAATGATTAGTAAATATTTTTGTATCTTCAGTGTCTCTTTGAAAGATTTTTAAAGGCCTGATATCCAGAAGAAGGATTCTCCATTATTTTTGAAAAATCGGGTCTCTTTTTGGTGTCTTGAGTTGCAGCCCAAAAGATCTGTGCACCTCAAATCACTTGACATTTCTGCAAATTTAAGATCCAAGTTTAAAAAGCCTGTGCTCTCTTGGTTCTGACTACTATACAACCTAACTGATTCCCTTTTGGTTTCCTTTGGGTTGGTCTCTTTTTTCATAGCATTTTCAGTTTTTGGAATACCTGTAGTGATATTGACTCTTGATTCAGCAAAATACCCAAGTATACATTCTTTAAATGTTAAAGTTGTGAGGAGTCCCACTGAAGCCAATAAGATTATTCAGGTCTGACATGTTTAGCTACATTATTGCCTATGTTATCTAGTAAATTTAAAGTAGCTTTAATATGATAATCTGTCTCCTTTTCATCTTGATTTTTATTTATTATAGTTATCAGATTAAATTATGCTTGTTTATTTTGAGTTTAGATTGTAATTTTAAACTTTTCATATGAGAGACTACACTGTTCATACAAAACTGAGACAAAAAAGTGCACACAGAAACATAGATAATTCTGGGACATGTTAAGGTACATTTAAATTATAAAGGGTATTTTCTAAGACTTATATTTTAAGTCAACAGAAAACATCAGCTTTCAAAAGATGACAGATATAACATGAGGGGTGTGACATGGGCCATTTTCTACTAGGCTTTAAGAGGGTATGCCTGCTCATATATTATACTTTCTCGTGTCAAAGCAAGATACAGAACATTCTGAGAAGGGTACTTGTATGAGGAGATAATGAAATTAACCCTCCTGCTCATTTCCTTTTTGTCATAAAAAAAAAATCACAATTCCTTTACCTCCTCCACAATGTAACACACCTGGGCCATGGATCTCCCATAAAGCTGTATAAAACATTCACAATAAACCTTAAATTCATGTGAGTCCTGGGCTTTCTGTATTTGTCAGCCTCAAACTCCAGTCACAAGAGGTTTGGGTTATGAACCAAAACTCTTTTTCATGTTCAGATCTTCTCCTCCCCAACATGTCCCCTGAGCCTCCGAGACTCTGAGATCCTTGACATAAAGGGTTTCCCAAAACCTGTTTCTTTTCCTTTCTTCTCCTTCCCACATGTATAATCCTAACTTTGGTGTTTCCTGATTTTTGAGTCTTAGTCATACCAAATAATGGCTCAACTTTGCAAACGCTTAGTTATGTGATTAACTTTGCTAATATGAGTAATTCCAATTAAATCAAGAGGCGAGTTTACATGCACAAAATTTGCTGTAAAAGGCATACTGCTCTTTTTGCATTTTTCTTATGGATTTTTTGAGCTTTTAAAAGCAATTAAGGACATATTCATGTTTAAACAGACACATATGCAAAGGATCAAAAAGTTTTTAAACAATCCGATTATTTTGCATTAATAACAAATCTTATTTTTCACATGTAAAGCTACTTTCTTGGGAGAATATCAATACACTTTGTGAACTGTTGGTTGCTTTACTAATTATAAACTTTTCCCATCAGTGGTGTATGTATTACCTAAAATATCCTCTGGTTTTCCCTTAGCATTATGTGAAAGAATGGCTGAGGGATTTAACATGCCATTATAATGTTTTCTTTGGCAATAATCATGCAACAAGACCCAGGACCTTGTAAAGCATAACAAGTTAGGTTTCTACAAAATTACCTTTTACTTAACAGGCCCAAATTCAAAAGTCATGCTGCACAGCCTCATGTGCAGTGTTTATATTAGAAATGTTATAAAACTCCTGAATATTTTACTGTAGTATAAGCCCTGGGGCTTGAATGCCTAGAGAACAGACAACTTATTAGGGAGGCTGTTGAAGAAAGAAGAACAGTGCAGAGAAGCTTGAGAACTCCAGACAAACTGAGCTGCCTTAGGGGAGATCTCTGCCAGCAACTATGAGCAAGAGAAAAGGACTGAAAAGCCCAGGGCTTATTTGCATTTCAGTTATATGACAGTTTGGGGCATTTCCATTAAAATACAGTTAACTATTAAAATACTATTGAGGCATCTTTAGGGTGGTATAGAGCTGAAGCGGTAATCTAGCAGCCGTTTTGAACTGAAACCAGACAGAGCAGACAGCTAGCTGAGGGACTGGGGTATGTTCCTCACAGCCCAGCCATCATACTTGTAACCACTTCTGCTAGGGCAGGCTGCAGAGCTTCAAGAGCAAGCCAAGGAGCATGTACTTTATTGGCAAGAGACAGACAGATTTTACTTGCAGACATGCTGGACCCTGGATAGCAAATTGCAAATTGAATGCATCAAAGGAAGAGAGGAGTTAAGTTGCTAGGGCAAAATCCTATTTCACCTGAATGGATGACCAATGCACACTTAAGCAACCAAAGTGATTCTATTACACCTTAAGGCTATGAGCATATACATTTCCCCATTATAAGAGCTGTATTGTCTCCAGAGGTAGGGACAGATGTCTTCTAATTCCTCTAAGGCAGGGCACTTACATGCCCAGAGGAAGTAAGAGAATTGCTTCTACACTCGGGATTGGTTGCAAGTTACACCTTGGTCGTCAGCTAGGTAAAATGGAATTCTGCCCCTAGTGTTAGAATACATTGCTCCATTAGCCACCTAAAACTGTGAAAGAAGGACTGACATTAAAGTGATTGCCAAGACAGCCTGGTGGAGTGGTAGTCTTATTTAATATACTGTCACTCTATTCATTGATGATTTTCCAAAGTTTATTCTTCACCTTCAAACCCCTATAACGTTTCATTGGTTTTAAAGTACTGAGATCAGTGTCTGTGAGTGGGGTGGCATTACCGCACTACCTGTGCAGAACAACCCATGCAGGTCACTGAAATAATTTAATTTAATTTCCCCATGTCCCTGGGAAAAGACATAAGCTAGCACTGTTTACATTTTTGGAAGAAATGCTAGGTCAAGGGTATCCAACCCATTTGGCCCCGTGGGCTGGATCTGGTTTGTTGGCTTTTTGCAGGCCAGATCGAGATCGTGAGTGAGTGGCAGTGACATTGCCCCTGTAGCTGGCTGAGCCACTGTGTTGGCATGGCGAGCACTCAGGTATTAATGCTAACCCTGCTCACCTCACCACTACTCACCATAAATTGTTCATCTATGAGAGTTAATGCCTATGAATTTCTGGCTTCATGGGCTTGATTCAGAGGTAGGTCTTCCAAACCATGAAAACCACTGTGGGACAGATCATCCACCTCCATAGACTAGATGTTTGATACCCTCTGCTTTAGCTAATTGAATATGGCTCTTTGTTTCTAACAAAATTTGACCAAAAAGTTTTAGTACCATACTAATTTCCCTGTTTCTACATTTTAGCCTGCATTTAGGCTTTTCATTAAATCCTTTCCTGTAGTGGAAAACTATTTTTTTTCTATTTCAAATTTTATACTTTTTGCTCTGTAGTTTTATTCCCTATATCTATCCTCAGCATCACTATGGCATCAGGCTGGTTTTTATGCATAGTTCCTGTTAGAGTTGTAACCCTTAAGGTGAAGTGAAAAAATGACCTTTAAAGCCCTGCCAAATGGAGGTCTTGGCCCTGTTTCTCAATGGGCTGTCCTCTAGTATTTAATCACTTGAGAAGCAACAGCTTCTAGTGCAGTATTTGTCACATGCTACAGGGTACTGAGTACAAAACAGCAATTAATCAAATAAAGTCAAGCTAAAATCAAATATAATAAATGTTTTTTGGAAGGAATCTTTCTTGTTATTGATATTTTACAATTTTCTTGTGGCAAAGCTGAGATTCTCAAGTTTTTCTGTAGTACAGGCAATATCTTACCAGACAGGATCTTCCAGGACTACTTCCCCCTCCCAATTCCTCATATAATCTTGTCAGTGACATGACATTTTATTTAAACTATAACAACTGTGTTTGTTGAAAATGGTATTAGGAAAGTATTTATTTCATGCTGTCTCTGATACGATACTTATTTTCCTTTTAAAAAATACAAATCTTGTAATATTGTTTTTCATTTCATCTTCAGTATTCATTTGCTCTATCTATCTTCACATGCTTAACTGCTTCTCACTTGATCACCTTCTTCTTGCTCTCCAGAGCAAACTGTTCACTCCTTCCTCCATAGATAGCTTCTTTGTCCATCCACTCCTAGAAAATATTGATTACCCACTGGGCACCTTTGGACGTGTTGTCTAGGCACCAGATCTTTCTCCCTTGCATGTGTTGCCCTGCTCTCCTCTTTCCTGATTTTGCTTTTATTTGAGTTCCACACATGCCTGGCTGGCAGCTTCTGAGTTTGATTTTGGAGTCTGATTTGTGCTGTCTTCTTGGCTTACTTTGCTCCTCATGTATAATAGCATTCAAAAGAGAAGTACTTTCTTCTTTCCATTTGTAGTGTGTTTTTTTAGGTTTTTTGACTACCTTACTCCTTCCCATCCCATCAACAATACATTTTTAGTGAACTATACCAACATCTCCACTTTTGGCTTCATTCACCACTCCGAATCCATGCTCAGAATAGCCCCCAAAACCAACAGAAAAGCAAAGAATCAGCAGTGATGATACAAACTTAGATGTCATCTATATGGACAAGATAACTGGAGTTGGATTCAGAAAGCAGGTGGAACGAAAGGTTAATAATGAATGGGGGAAAACAAGATAGGGTAGGCATATAGGATAGACCTATCAAATCTGTGGACCATGTTAAAAAAAACCTGTCAGGGCCTAGGTGTAGTGATTTTTGTTTTAGTTTGGAACTCAAATTCTTGCAAGTTCTTTCTCATTCACCATTTATGACACCATGTAGTGATCACTACATTCAGTAAACACAGATATATATGAATAAGAACTAAAAAAAATGAACTGTATTGTGAAGAAGTAGGCAACATCTGCAGACCCTTGGGCTCTCTCTCTCACGAACTAAATCACAACCTAATGGAGGGATAATCTCCCAATTCCCAAGTCTTCTAAATTAGGGAGTGTCTCTAAAAATGATCACTTTTATCACTACACTAAGTAGAAGAAAAGTTAAGAGGCTGATGTTTTAAATGTATCAGTAGCTCTGCTGATAGTTTCTTATTGTTTCCTAGGTTTAAAAGCAACTAAGTAAAAATGATACTGTGGGATGATAAATAGGATTAGAGGAACATTAATTTTCAAGAAAGCTTTGGGTGGAATTAGTCCAAACCTGAGTGTTATAGAGTTCAGATTTTTTTTAACTTTTCATGCTTCTTTTTTACAACCTGTTTGTTCTGGAACAGAATGGAAGAATATACCAAAGGATGCTTTTATTATCATATTTCTGGTTCTGCCAGAATAGGTAAGTAAAAGAAACTTAAAATGGAAAACTGTTCTAATTAGATTTGCATCCATATTTTAAGACTAAGTGGGTGCATCTACACTGCAGAGTTGACTAATTAGCTCCTCAGTAAAGTGAATCAGTCTACACATGCACCTGCATTAGGGCACAGTGAATTAATTAATTCCACCATAGGATAGTACTGTCCAGAACAGTACTGTCTACAGTGGAGTACTTATATGCACTGCAGTGCACATATAGACTATGACAGGGGCTGGCTGGGGCATGAGGATGCTACAGCATGGGGGCTGCCTGCTGCCTAGCCCCACACTGTAGCACCTCCATGCCCCCGCCAGCCCCTCCACCACCTGATGCCTCCACTGGGAGCCTGAGACTGACCCCTTAGACCTCCTGACAGCCTGGGGCTGCACCCTGGCTTGAATTGCTGCAGTCCTCGGCTCACATGTAAACACTGCACCTGTGAGCAGTTTTCTATACTTCAAACTGCACCTGAGTTTATCACTCTGGCTTAATTGCACATGTAGATGCACCCAATGGGTGTGACCAGCTTTAGAAAAAGCTTCTTCCTAAGAGCCTGCCATAGCTGGTTCTGGATTTGTATGTGCACTGATATCTAATATATCAAATGCATCTAATGTATCTTATTAAGCTTCTTGGTTTAATCAAGGCTTGCTTTCCCAGGAAATCTCCAGGACAAGAAGGAAACACAGTGATGTTTTTAATATTATCATGAAGTGGAGTGAGGACCAGGTTAGTAAGCAGTATCTTGAGTCTTTAGTTAAATCTAAGTGCCAGCAGTATAGCAGCTTCCAATTGACTTTGCCAAAAACTAAGTCTCAATAAAACTTGACATTTGTGGCTAGTCCTATGTTTTAATACTACAAGTTTTACCAGCGTCTATCAGACTCCACCAAATCCATTTTTGACACCTACTTCAAGTAAGTTTGTCACAGTCAAGTATCTCAATTGTACTTGAGGAAAAAGGTTGGTTCACAAGTCAGTATTCCTAATTAACACAGTTGACCTTTTCAATAGTATCCTCAAAATTTTAAATGCCTTCTAATTACCTGAAAGTTTACCAGGAACTTTTGAATAATGTATCAAATGTTTTTGAGATTTTTAGGTATTTAAAACACAGAATTAAATATGCTCCAAGTGCAGAGCATAGTTCTGAAGGCACAATTTTCCCAAGAGACTGTTTTGTAAATTGTAAAAGCAAAGTAAATCACCAAAAAAAAGTAGTAGTCAGCAGCCATATATTAGCTACAGAGCCATGGACTATCATACGTTATCAGTGACTATTAAGTGGGAGACATGCACACTACACCTGGCACTTGTCTGCCAGTTGTCTTATTGTCACCAAGATCGATGCTTGTTCACTGTTTTGAAAATACTTCAAAACACCATTACATTTTGGCAGACAAAAGGGCTTAGTTTTGAAGCTGCGTGGGTGTGGAAAAAATGAGCAAACTCATATGTTGCGGACTAATGATTGGTATGTTTGTTTAGCCAGCAAACTATATATTATTTCACTAAAGTGTGTATTTTGTCATTTCTCTCATTTTGAAATATCAAGGAGATGCATTATGCTTAAAACATCCTGAATCACAGTCTTTGAAATGTTAACACCAACATTTGAAAGCAAGAACTTTGTCTTTTCATTAGGACTAGCTGGGAAACAAGAATGTCTTTCCTCCAAAAAAAAATGTTTAGTTGTTTTGCAAGGGCTGGGGTGTTTTGTTTTCTTTATTTTTTATTTTCTTTTTTTTGTGAAAGAGAGAGAGAGAGAGTCAGAAATGAAAAGGGCCAACACATCAGTACTTGAAGTGTGGTAGACCGCAGTTCAAGTCCTTACTGAAACTGGACAGTCTCTCTGCTCCATGTTTTAGATGAGAAATTCCATGCTGGACTTGAAAAAGTTTTGTCAAGGCTGATGCGTTTCAGATGAATCAGCATTTCAAAAATATCAAAAAAACCTTCAAGTAGCTCTACTCTTCACCTTCTTTATAAACCACAACTCTGTGAAATTCATGCTTATTATCACACTGCCTGGGTTAACATTGATTGTTGTCTAATCAGAGCTTGAAGACAGCAGAGAGTCATATCTCTTGACTGTTTTGCTCTTGGAAAATGGATTTTTGTTGCTATTTGAACATCAACTTGGTTATTTTTTTTCTATATAGCAAATATCAAACTTTATCTTATCATATGAATAACAGAAAAGACTCTTGGCTACCTTGGACCATCTGGCTTTTACTTTAAACTGAAACAGATACTGCAACTGATCCAAAGCAGTTTTTGTTCAATATATTTTTCAGACAGCATACTATACTGTATAGAGCTGCTTGTAGAGTGTGTATAAGCAATACTCTTACACTCAGGGGTGAAATCTTAACCTCACTAAAGTCAGTTGGATTTTTGCCATTAACTACAACAGGACCAAGATTTTATCCAAGATTTCCAGTGTGAATAATTACACATAAGAATTCAACATTCATTTCCTGCGAGTGGTCTGTGATAGCTGCTTAAAGCTGACTGTTTTGGTGAATAACTTCCAGCAAACTTATTTATTAGATTATTTACAGAAAATAAACCATGATGGTTGTGAACACCATAAAGTTCCCTTTAAAATTCAGGCTACCACTCATTGAAGCAGTGAAAGTCTTTTTTTACTAACTTCATTAATATCAGGCCTACTGAGAGACAAAGAGTTGAGAAAAAGAGTCTTGGTTTGGTTCTGCCTTAGGAAAAATTCCAGCATTAACGTTGGCAAAGTATTATGAAGCCATTTGCTGCAAAGTGCTAGATCAGTAAAAAGTATTAGATGATCATTATGAAGCTTGGAAAACTAGACATACAATATATGCCTGATAAAGTTGAGCAGTAAAGGTAAATTAATTAATTTTAAATCACTTGTTAATGTTATTAGTTTCAAGTACTAATTTAATGTGGTACTGTCTTGATCTTTCTATAACAACAAAAGGAAAAATAACAGAACAGGGTTGGGGACACATCTTTCGCACAAAGACTGTAGTGAATTCCTTGTAGAAATGTTTTTGTGAGGCTCAGATATGAGCATAAGCCCTGCATCACTAGTCTTCCCTGGTTTTTAAGAGCAGAGAGGTCTGCAGGAGCTGCTCTCATAGGGGAAGTCTTAGACTTCTTCTACCTTCACTACAAGCAGAAGATCCAGTTGCTTCTAGGGAGAGGGAAAGGTGCCAGGTAGCTTCTGTGAAACTGCTTGCCTGTCCATTTGTCTGAGTTTTGCCTTCCAGCTTCATCAGTATTCTGTTTTGTTAAGCATCAGTGTAAGAGGGCTCTGGCAGAACGCCATCTCTGTCTTTCCCCAAATGCTGCTATCAGGTGGGTGACCATTCTGACAATTTGGTTACCGTGGTCACTGCAGAGGGCAGACATCCCTGGCCCTATCGGCTTCAGGTAACCTTGAGTTGTAACCTGAGCTGGATACATTCCTGATGGAGGGGGAAACCTGCTCCCTCTGCCTACGTGACTGGCCTCATACATCTGGGTGGGGGCTTCAACTCCCTATTGTTCTAAGCAATGTCATCATGACTGGGAGGGGTCTAGAGATCCTGCCAATCTACCCAGCAACCAGTGATGCATTTCAAATTGGTTGGCTGGCAGCAGACAACTGCTGACGTTCATTGGATCAGGTAAATGAGGTCATAAGGTCTATATAAGTTAAGGACTGCCCAGGAGGCAGGGTAGCAGCCATGATGAGAATCTCAGAGAAGCTGGACCATCTGAAACTCTCTCTCTCTCTTGAAACTCATGGTCAATGAACTGCTTGCCTCCAGACGAAATCTCCACCTGCCTCTGGATGATACGTGTGAGTAAGCTACTTTAGATCTAACTAGATATATAGCTTGCAGTAACACAGATGCATACTCAAAGGCAACCATGCCACTGTTTGCTCTAAGGGATTTTTCTGATATTGCTCTACCCTGTACCCTATTCCAAACCTACTCCTTGTAACCAATAAAGTTCTCCTTTGTACCTAGCATGGGAGACTTATTGGGAGAGAGCCTAGATTATGCCTTGGGGTCCCCTTGGTTCTGCTGACAAAGGGAGATCACTATTTGTGCTTCAGACTGAGGGAAGTACCCCAAGTTCTTGCAGTGGGCCAAGTACCCTCAGGGACTACTAGGCCTGTGTTTCCCAGGGGGCACAGGGCCAAATTCAATCCAGACCCCGGGTGATGGCAACGTTACCCCCAGGCTTGCAGGTGTGCTCCAGGAAGGGAGTCAGCAAGATGTGAGACATCCCCAGGGGGCACTTGGAGCCTGGAAGGTGGTCAGGTACAGTGGGGTGGGTGGCTCAACACAGGAGCACCCCATACTGGCCCGCCACAAGGGCCAATAATCTGAGCAAAGCCAAGAGAGGCAGATGATGTGGATACTCATATCCACAAGTAAAACAGATTTGATGAAGGGCTGAGATGAAACTGGAGTTGCCCAAGGAGTATGCATATAGAAGGGAGGGCAAACAGGAAGAAAAAGAGAAAAGCCTAAAAGGAAAGTGGTAAATAGCCCAAAAATATGAAAGGACTGTATGGAAACTGGAATATTGGAGGACAGTTTAATCTTGTGGAAAAAATTATATAGTGAGCTGTCAGAAAGAACTTGATTGGGGAGCACCATAGGGAGATGGAAGCAGAACTTTAAGGTCTGTCCATAACAATCAAGAGATTACAGGAAGTTTCTTATCCCAATTATATACCT
This sequence comes from Alligator sinensis, assembly GCF_000455745.1. Taxonomy (NCBI): domain Eukaryota; kingdom Metazoa; phylum Chordata; order Crocodylia; family Alligatoridae; genus Alligator; species Alligator sinensis. Next base: position 376,957 of record NW_005842090.1, read on the forward strand.
GTTGGCATTTATACATTGCATATGTGTTATAGGTAATGTTACTAAAAATCATCAGGGAGGAGGAAATGCAGTATTCCAAATTGAGCAGAAACCTGATGAATCTCCCAACCTGAGTATTTGTTTAGCATGGTAGTGTCCTGAGGTAGTTCCTAGGCCAGAGTATCTCCCAAGAGAATAGGAAACAAGGCATATTGTAGAAAAAATCTCTAAAATATGCTGGGGTCATTGTAGAAGTGGCCCACAACTGACTCTTTTTGTTTTCCCCTCTACAGACAGTTGCAGCCACTAAATATTGGGTTCAGCTAATCATTGTTGCAAATAAGAAATTGGTACATCACTGACAACATACCTACAGCCTGAAAAAACTAGAACCAATTTCTGTAGAAGACCAAGTCTGAGGCAGAAGGGTGGCAAATGAAAGAAATCCATTTTTTTCTTATCTTCAGGAAGCAGAACTCTATTATTTAAAAGCATTTACTTTTCCGATATCTCCTGAATCAGTCTGTATGCAAACAATATATAGAGAGTGTACTCGTTTACATATATTGTTAACAACATGTATCCAAAGGAGTTTTGTTGGAAAAAGTCTGAAAAAAAAAAATACTTTGGAGTAAAGCAAGAATTTTGCAGGGGACATAAAAATGTGGGGAGGTGGGGAGAAAAATCTAATGACACTACAAATTCATCTGAAATGATACAATAAAAAGAAATTTAAAACCATTCTGGATTTAGTTTCTTTACACATCATTAATATATACTGCCTCAAGTCACTTCAAATGAAGCATCCAAGCACTTTATCTTAAGTTAAAAGTTTGACTTGCTTCAAAGAAAATAAAAAATTGTAGAACAAAAAAAATTAAAATATTACATGTTAAACAGTGCTGAAATCTAGGGCAGGATGAATGTTGCAAGAGGAAATGGAGAAAGATACTGGATTGAAATTCATAGCTATCATTTTACAGATGTCATGTTACATCTCATATTTTCCCCTCATTACGGCTATTTGCAATGGCCTTAAATGTGCAAAATTGCTAGCAATGTTGTACAAATGGGCGATAATTTAGACTTGCAGCTACTTTCTGGTCTACCTCTCATCCTTTAAAAGAATTGTGCTTGTTCAGAGATCATAGATTAAACACTGTGCTATTCACTGTTAAGTTAATTCTACATCTTATAGATAAAAGTGGTTTTATTCAATACATTGCATCCTTTTTGTAAGGATAACTTTAAAAGGAGAAATACATATATAAGCTAAGATCCTAATTCTGCAATCTCAGTATTACTGGCAATAGTAATACTCTCAGTATTAGTATTACTCAGTAATACTCTCAGTATTACTGGTATTACTGGCAATAACTAATCACATATGTGTGATGATAGATTGGGGCCTTACTTTTTGTCATAACTTGTAAACTAATATCAAAGCACATGTACAAAATAGTTTTTACATACTCTATCAATTAAAATAAAAACACATATTAAGAAAAGATATTTCTCAGCATTTTTATAATAAAGCTTTAAACATCATAAATTTGTATAAAGAATAAATCTTACTCACCTTTTTGCTTTTTATTCAGTTTTTAAGTTAGAGGAAGAAGAAAATGCTATAGCTTTGAAAAGTCTAGATTTCTGGAAAGCATTTGCTGTAAGGAATATTAGCCTTAAGGTGTCTCACTAGAAAATTAATCTATAGTATCTTGAAGCCGAACTTTGTCATGTCACATGGTTGACAATGGGCTGAAGAACTATTTATGAAAGGCAGAGTAGTAGTAGCAAAACCAGAAGCAGAAGGGACATGAATTGGCTTATCACTGAGAATAGTACTGGGATAGTGCTTAATACCTGTAGAAACATTTATCCCCTGAAACATGCTGTGACCTACACATGTAATTAGTGTGATCACTCCAAAAAGAGAAGCGTAGGCTCTCCTGTAAGTGATCTTTACATGGCATAAAAAGGAGCATATACATGATATATAGCCTTTCCTAGTGCAATTTACTTAATTACGCTGGAGAAAAAATTAGGATTAAAATTATGCTACTGCATCTCAAGGTAGCTTGAGATGTTTCCTTTGTCATCTCTACCCCAATAAATGTGTATGCTAGGGCTGTGCGAAACAGCACCGTTTCATTCCAACTTCCATTTTGCCATTTTGAAGAGACAGCGTTTCATTTCAATGTTTAATTTCATTTTGTTTCAAAGCACTGTTCCCTTTTGTTTTGTGTGTGTTAAGGCACAGCATTTTTCTATCCCTCCCCCAGAGCACTGGGATTGGAAGGGACCTCAGGGAAGGATCACAGTCACTGGCCAGCTACACATGTCAATACACATGTCAATAAGAGAGCAGTTCTTCCCCTCTCTTCCCCCTCCCTCTCCTTACTTTCTTTTCATTTCCCCCTCCCTTTCCTTACTTTTGTTTCATTTTTATTTTGCTGTTTTGAGCTCAAAACGAGTCAAAACAGCATTGAAATGAAACACCCGAAGAAATTTCGCACAGCCCTACTGCATGCCATGGAGAGTACTGAATAAGGGAAAGGTTACACAAAAGATATCTAGTTCAATGCTCACCCTTTAAAGTACCCATTTCTATCAGAGACAGAATGGTAGCTAGCTGAACCATTGGTCAAACCCGGTATGGCACTTCTTATGTTCTTTAGCAATTTGCTCAAGACAAACAGACCATAACCTATTACCCTGTCTAGTTTAATTTCCATGGCTGTACAAAACAGATCCATATTACATTTGTATAAATGTGTCACGTGTCCAGGTCCCAATTAAAATATATACATGAATATTTAGTATTGTGTTGTTACTAAATAGGAAAGTGAGCTAAATACCGACAAAGCAATTATCTTTTTTTTCTGATTATATAATTTCATCTACTCTACCAGAAACTAGTCTGTAATCAATTTTAGGGCAAAATTTTTGTTGCTTTTTTCCCCCTTTTGATACATTTTACTTTACCAACTGTCTAGCTAGCAAAGACCTTTTAGGCAAAAGTACCCTTCTTCAGTTGTTCTTCTTCAAATAAATTTTGGGTTAGGACTTTTTGTATAATCCACCATTTAATTTTAAGAAATGAAAAAATACCTGATCAGAGAGTCTACATGCTGCAGTCATACAAGCTTGACACAATCAGGGTTCCAGCCCAAGAAAGTTTTTTATTCAAAACCTGCAAACTTTTTACTGAGACTCAAACTTTTTTTACTTACACCTGCTTTTACTGATATATGTTTTATATAATGTAAATGTAACCCTTTTGCTAGGCCCTGGACAGAAGGGCTGGTTTCAAATTTAGGGATTTGATACCAGCTGTACTAAAAAAGTCTGGTTGTCAGTAAACATTCTTGCATTGGCAACCCTGTTTGACTGCAGAAACCCTGTTTACACTGTGCTGACCCTGTCCCCCAGGGATCTCCTATTCAACCAGATGCCCCCAAGTATACCCTGTACCATGCTGCCCTGACCCCCCCTCCCCCTCCATCCCTCAACTTGACCTTGTCCCTGGACTCCAACCTGCCATCTCTGCCTCCCTCTCATCCCTGGAGCTCTTTCCCAGCTCTACAACTTTTCTCCCTATCCTGCCCAGCTTGGGACCACATGTTCTTGCATACTTTTGAGGTGAGCACTGCACAGCCATTATAGGTAGAGGATGGCAGGACATACAGTGGTAGCTCTGCAGACTCAATGAATTGAGCCTGCTTGACATCACAGCATGTTTATAGGCACCCTAGGTGGTGCTGCTCTAGTCACTCTGTCCATCAACACTTGAATCTATCCTCATTCCAATGGCAAGGAAGGATATTCAAATGATCTCATTATTCCTTAATTTTTATGGACTTCTCCATTTTTAATGGACTTCATGGACAGGCATTTACAGACATTTGGCAACCCTGGACACAACATATTGCAAACTGAACTAACATCAAACATTTTTGCCATTTTGGGATTTTTCTGTATGATATTTTAAAGAAAAATGGGTTGAAAAGCTGTAACAATTTAGAAAATGATGGTCCTTTTTTTTCCCTTCACACACAGGTAAAATCAAATATTTATGTTGATATGGTACTAGGTCAGTGACAATTAACTTTTGTTAGAAGTACAGCAACCCCATCCAAAAGTCTTTAATAAAACTTTGCAGAAGTACTGAGTGGAAGGATAATTTTTTAATTAGAGGCAGGGAGAAATATACACCTTTTTTATTGGAAACTTTTTCTCAATATGCACCTCATTGCCATTTAGATGTACAGGTAGTTTAAAATACCTTTCAGGAAAAATATTGTAGTATTTTAAGCAAAAAGTTATTTGGAAAAAGTAAATGTTAAATAATGAAGAATTCATATGGAATAAGCTGTGTCTTATGTGACAAAATTTACAGGAATGTTTGTGCTCTGAAAGGTCCCATCTGCTGTCAGTATAGAAATTAGCTTTGCCACTGCCTCATACTATTTATGACAGGAACGATGTTTACCCAACCTAGCTTCCATAACAAGTTTTACCTGGGCCAAATGATAACGTAAGTTGGCAGTGGTGGAGCTATAGGATGCATGGAGGGAATGTCCTTTAGAATTTCAAAAAATGATTTAAGCCCTGAGTTGTTGTTTTTTCTGGTGACAGTTTCACCAGTAGTAAAACCAAACATTTTTATACCTCCTGGCTTTGGAACTATAATGACACTCAATGTTCTGTTACTGGAGCAGCATTATCAAAATAATTCAGTTCTGAGAAACAGCTTAACTATGAGTTTTTCAAGCGAGTCTGCAGCTATTTTTCTTAAGGCTTTCTCCCCCACTCTATGTCTGAATGTGACCATGAGATTCAGGATGAAGAATATTCTTACAAATAAAATATAGAGAATAACTGAGGCAACAGAAAATTGGAAGTGATCCAAGCAAAGAAGCCAATGGAGCTGCTCTGATGAAACCTACAATTATGTTCTGAGTGAGATTGTTAAATTACAAGATTATTCTGCTGAATACATTCCTATTTTGACATATGTGAAGCTAGCCTGAAGTTGGATTGGTGTCTGTCAGTGAGCTTTATCATTTCCTGAGCTGCACCTTACACATAGACTAGAAATAGTTGTCGCCAAACAAAGCAGATCAGCTGTGCCTTGATGTGTTGCAGCAGGGCTGTTCCGCTCTATTGGGCAAAACACACATTGTCCCTTGTCCCACCTTTGATGGTGTGGGACAAAATGCAACGTGATCTCCCTGCTTTTCTTGCTCAGCCAGACCCTGGGGAATGGGTCTGGCTAAGTGGGGAAACGGGGCTTTCTCGCTAATGGAGAGGCACCCTGAGATTCTCTGGGGTACCTCTCTTTAAGTGGGGAAAGTAGGCAGATGCTCTGGGGGCTTGAGGGGCCCTTAAACCCCCAGAATAATTTGGCTGGAGAAAGCAGCACAAGCTCTTCAGACTCTCCCACCATGGAGGTAATATACATCTGCTACATAAAGTGGCAGAGTCTATTAGTACCTTTTGTGACACAACTCATTTTCCTTTGAAGTGGCACAACAAAGGGTAGTGACATCTATTTGCTCACCATTTGTGCTGCCATAATTTTTTTTGTGATGGCATAAATGAGATGTCATATGATATTTGTTTCCAGCCATAGTGTAACTAGTTAAATTACCTTCAGTGGACAGAATGAAGGAAAGAAGGAAAGAAAGGGGAAGATTAATTTGACTCAGTGGTGACATCTTTGCAAGACATATCCCACCTACAGGAATGAAATAAAAGTTTGTACTGGAACATATTCATATTTTCTGAACCAAACACATGCTTCTAATAGTTTCTATTTTTTCTCTTCACTGAATTTAATTAATCTCTTCAGAGATGTATAAGCTTTGGCCACTAGGTAGAATTTCCAAGGTTCAACAATCTCTAGTTTGGTTCTTGGTAGGAAGCCAAGTTGTAGTATTTCAATATCCTTGGAGTATAGCATAGAAATGATGATCTTTCTTATATGTAATTTTAAGAAAGGCTTAGACTATATTGCTTTATTATATATAATGCATTTTTTACTATAGAATTATAGTTTATTTGGGAAGTTGAGCTGTTTAGCAACAGTGAAGGCAATAAATACATTGTATGCATTAAACATTACTAGAAATATTTCCTGAACCTCATTTGTGTTATATTTTTGTGAATAATGAAACTGAGACTAGTGGGTTCTGGACCAATGGAGCATGAGATAAGGGCCAGTGACAAATGAAACTTAGGGAGCAGAAAGGAAGAGAGTAAAGATGGAAACAGAGAAGTGATGGGGTAGAGAAACATGCAAGGAAAAAAGGAGAAATGCACAGTAGAGTGGAAGAAAAGAAAACAGTAACAGGGTGCAATGGGTGGCAAAAGGGAACAGAGAAAAGAGGATTAAAAATGGGTGAAGATTTAAAACTAACAAAATTTGCATTTGGTCAGCAGCATATGTGTTTTTAGATAAAGGTTAAGTTTGGACACAATTTTAGTCTTCTGCCTGAACATAAAAGAAGATACGGTTGGGGGACATGACATATTTTGAATGAAATTTAAACCAATATTTTACCCCTTTTGATTGCACATATCAGAATTAATTTATATTAAATTAAATTCTGCTTACCAACATATCACCTGCAAAACGAAAATCTTAAACAACAAATAGCAGTTGTAATGTATGCATTGTTTCATAATAGCTAGCATTTTATTGCAAAATAACTCTTTTTATAATTGAATGCCCCAATGGTAAACAATTCACAGTCCAGGTTCCTTGAGCAATCTGAATGCTCCACATTTATGCACACTGGGGTGTATTTTAGTTTGAAGTCTTAGACATGATAGTATAAAAAATAGAAAAAGTGTTCACTGCTGAATGGAACAGGAAGTGCCTTATAATATCGGGCCTGTACCAAATGCTTCAAAGGGAGGAAAAAAAATTAATGAAGAATTTTGAAATAATGTACCCACAGGGGGATTTTCTTCTTTATTTATTCTTATTCCTAGAAATGTTTATTCTTTTCTTGACCCTTGACAGTTTCCCATTTTTAATGATGTCTTGCTATAATAAGGTTTAATAGCATGGGGTAATAAGTACTTCAGTCTTAGCTAGGTTTATACAATGCATGGGGTAAGGTAGATTAGAAGAGTAATCCAAAACCCTGTATCCTGATCAGGGAGCTAGGCGATGGGAAACCATAAGAACAGAAGTGAGTTTGAAATCATTTCTTCTCTCCAAAGCTTAGAAGCCTAGTCTGGGCTGTAGGCATGCACCTGTTTCCACTTGAGACCAGATTCTCCCAAAGATATGCACCAAGGACTATTCTGCCAAAGAACTGACTAGCTCAGTGTTTCTCAACTGTTTCAGTAGCAAGTACCTCCTAACTTCTGAAAATGTTAATAAGTACCCCAACATTCAATTTTACAGAGGATTTTATATTTACAGACTAATGTGTGCCATATGTTGGAAGAAAGGCTGTGTATATAAGGCCATGACATGACAGATGTCTGATCTGGTGTGGGTAGGATTGCCACCTTTTACACCAGGGGTGCACAACTAAAATATGTACCTGGGCTAGAGGTGATATTGGCCAAAGCTAGGAGGGCTGAACACCAAATTATTACTGGGGAATTAATTTTTTTAAATTGAACCAATTTTTTTGCCATAGTTTTGAGAAGAAAAGAGGGTGAGAGAGAGTGTTGGGGTACCCACGTACCCCCTGCCCGTGTCTCGCGTACCCCCAGGGGTACACATACCACAGGTTGAGAAACTATGGACTAGCTCACTGTTTTCCTTATATAACATAGACAAAGGAAGTGTTCATATGTGATATAATAGTCTAATGATTAGGACTGTCACCCAGGATATGCAAGAGCTGAATTATCTCCCGAGCCTGAAAGGAGTGGAATCCAGCTAAGTGCCCTGACCTTGATGCTACTGCGAGTGCTGGCAGCCTGTACACCTCTTTGGAAGCTGTGCTACTCTACAGTAAGAGGTGGTAGATTTATGAGGCCAGAAAAAGTATGATTCAAGTCTGGTGCTTATGGTACCTAGTCTATAGGTGATATGGCTTTGTATTAAACTGAAGCCTCCCGCTTCTTGGTTCTGTGCTGTAACCGCTAGACTCTTCTCTAAAACATAGACAGTACCACCAGAGCATTTGCAGACAAATTGGAGATGAAACACAGAAATATAAATGTATATCCTAGGGACAAATTCAGATCAAGTGAAACCAGAAGCTACTGCATTGATTACAAAGGAGTGAGGCCATTTATTCTTAGTCTGAGGTTTAGCAGAGTGGGACTGGCATTTTATAAAGTTTATATTTTATAATAGTTTTAAGGTGTCCACATTAGGACTCAGTGCACAGAGTTACCCTTATGACATTGTCTTAATTAGCAAGTACATGTAAGCATACCTAGAGGAAAAACATGCAGAAACTGCTTAACAAGACAAGAAGCTTAATGTCACAGATGTCTGACCTTAGAAAATTGGCTATTGGGCACCATATGGGACCATAAAATATTCCTTATAACACTAGTCACTTTCATTAGGAGACTATAAAAACTTATTTTTTCAGCATCAAAAGAACCATTTACAGTACTTATAAAAATATCAGCTTGATTAATGACTTTATTTGAAGAAAAATACATAAGATTAATCAAATTTTTTCCTTTCAATGTCAGGAATCACTCAAGGCCTAATTTTAGGAGTTTAAGTGCATTAACGTTCTCTAAGCATGCTGTACGTGCCTAAAGTTTCAAAATATACTTACTGCAGCTTTATATGACTTGTTGACATAAAACACTGTGCAGTCCTTTCACAAACTGACTATTAATACAAAGGTCTCATAGAAATCCTTGTAATACTGCACAGCGAAAATGTCAGCAATCTGTTGGTATAGTGTACAGTGGTATCATGCAAAAATACAGGGCAGCTCAGCAAACTGAAATATTTAATTTAGATCAAATCAGCACAGAACTAAGTATCCTATAGGGTTTTATTCTTTTCCTTTTCCCAAAGCAGATGTCAAAATATTACAGCAACAATGAAAATTTCCTGTGGAAAATCTGGACTTTGGAAAATACATTTCTGGTAAAAGTCATTGAGAAGGAAAACTTCCAGGCTTTCTTTATTATGATCTGTGATTTTGGATTAAATTAAGAGGGTGAGACCAAGAAAATGAGAAGACTTCCACAAAGGCTCCAAAATACCTGTGTTCTTCAGAAATGGAATAAGGTTCAGTTTAGTCCTACCACATGAATATGGCCATCTGTGAAAATTTGGTTGGAGTCTATGGCCCAGCATGACTTAGGAACTCCGAAACAAGATAGAATCCAGCTGTCTTAACTACAAGAGTGTCCTTTATCTTATTGCAGTCCTCTGCATCATTCGAAAGGTGCCTTTCAATTTCTGCAATAAAAATGTTTGGGGCAAAAGGGAAGATGAGTTCTGTCATTGTTTGAGGATGCATAGGAATGCCATCACCATAATGATATTGGATGCCCTGGCTTTAGCGGTACATTTTAAGGCCAAGTACAGATATTCAAACAGCTGGAGGAGGAATTGATCCCCCCCTCCCCCACATAGCATACCAGGACATTGGCATGTGACCACCTGTCACTCTGGAGAAGTGGGTGGCCATCGCCATCATGAAGCTGGCCACCCCTGGCAGTTACCGCTACATTACTAATCAATTTTGTGTGGTCAAGACCATGGCTGCCTGGGGGGTGCACCTGGTCATCCAGGATGCTTCATCTGCCTTGTCAACCTGCAAGAGATGGTTGCTGGCTTCTACTACATGGCCTTCCCCAACTGAATAGGGGCTGTAGACTGCACCCACATCCCCATCCTCTCCCTGCCCCAGAGTGCCCAGGTATTCATCAGCCATAAGGGCTACTTCATCATCTTGCAAAGTATCATTAACAACCAAGTCTTCACCCAATTCTTTGGCGACTGGATGGGCAGCACCCCTATGCCTTCTGCAACTCCTCTCTCCACCAAATGATGGAGAATGCGTGCTATACTCCAAGAGTCCTCAGTTTCATCATTGGTGCCTTCCTCATCCCTCCCCTCATCATTGGGGATCAGCTTGCCCTCTTCTGCCCTGGCTCATGAAGTCCTAGAGGGGAGCTGGACTGCTGAAAGGAGCACTTCAACTGTTGCCTGAGCACGTGCCACATGACTGTGGAGTGTACCTTGTCCAACTCAAGGTGCACTGGCGGGCACTCAGCATGTGCCTTCTGATGGAGGCTGCATGCTGTAGGCATCCTCCACAATATCTGTAAGATCAGGGGGAGGTCTTCTGTAAAGTCTGGGCAGAGGAAGCATGGCATGAAGACCAGGCATGGTGCACTGAGCATGCAAGGTGCAGGGAGAGTGGGGAGAAAGCCCCCACACTTATGTTGGGAGCACTGGCCCCACATACTGTCAAGGAGTCCAGATCCATGAAGCCCTGTCTGACTACTTCCTGGTCCTTTGGGACTGGGTATGCTCCCCAGATGAGTAGGGCTGAAGGGCTTTGAGTCCCTGAGGGCCTGTGTCCTACCACTGGTCGATGGATCTCCTGCCTCAGGCTTCTCCTGGGCAGCACCACTTATAACCCTGGCTGCCTGGACACCATTTCTCCCCCACCCACTCCCTCAAGGGTAACACACAGGGATGAGAAGGAATGCAGCATGAGGAAGAGATGAGCTTCAGTTTACAATGCTGCAGTTGCCAAGCTTTTCTTGTTTTTAATAAGGAAATCCTGTTGAACATTGCCTATATTAGAACTTGGTTCTTCTTCCTGTTGATGCAAGGGGTGGAGACAGGGGTGGGGAGAGGTTTGTGAAAGGGGTAAAATAACTTTGAGGGGTGGGGAAAGGGTTGGGATCAGGGAAGAACTCAACACAAACTTGGAGAGGAGGCACAGGAAAGGGGGCTTTAGACCTGGAACACTGATTCCCAGGCTTGTGAAAACCAGGGACTTCTCCATGTAGGAGCTGGACAGGTGAGTGGTCCAGGACCCACTGCCTGAGACAGCCGCAGGGTTGGCAGGGAGGCGGATGAAGGGTGGTGTGGGAAGGCAGCTGAAGAGGAGGAGGCATCACCATAGAAAGGGCCATGGACTGCTGGCACTCTGTCATGGGATTTCCACCCCCTCATCCCTTTCGCCCAGGTCTCAGACTCCTGCTTTAGGGACACTGGCCCCATGATCCTTAGCCATGCTTGGGGCCCACCTCACACAGCAAGATGGAGCCCAGGGGCTGACCAGTCCTGCCATGGCTGGGATATTCCTTTACAGTGGGACCTGGGCCATGACATGGGTTGCAGGGATCAAAAAGCTTTACTTCAGTCCCCACTCTTGGTGAATGGATAAGCTGGGGCAGGTGCTAACTGCTGTCCCAATGATAGCCTGGCACAGTGGACTTGTGGGCTAAACTCTCTCCCTGGTTCTGAGTGTTGCTGCACCCCACCAGGGTTGTCCTAGAACCACTTGGGGTCCTGTGTACATGGGGTGACAGCCAGGGTTCAGGAGTGTAGATAAGCACAGAGAAGAGGGTGATGTAATGGATGTCCCTGGCCTCAGGCTTCAGGGCCCAGGTCCCAGGCACCTTGATATCACACTCTTCACCAGCCACTACTCACAGGAGCAGAAACCATCAGGGGCCTTTTGGCTTAAATGGGTTTTGGGTCAATGGCTCCCTCACCCTACTCCTCTTGTCCTGGGTCTGCTTCCCACTCTTGCGCTCAGTCAGGGCATTGTGGGGACTGTCCACCCCCACCCATCATCCAGGGGTCCCTCCCACAGGATTCCCATTCCTGTTGCCCCAAGGAAGACTCCCCAGAGTAGGGCACAGCATACCATCAGGGGATAGGTGGCAGCCTCTCCAACTACTCCTAGCCTGGGGGGCTATGGGCTGTCTGTGGGAGGCAGTGCTGGCACCAGTCAGGGGTGTCAGAGGTGGCTTCAAAGTGGTCCAGGACTCTGTCCATAAACTTCCTCTCCTAGTGCTAGGACTTTGCCAGCTCTGCAGAGGCATGGATTGCTTCCACAAAACAGCAGGTGACCAATGCAATGGTGTGACTGGCAAAGCAAACCAAACTCTGGCATGCATCCACTGATGCAGCTCAAGCAAAACCAGGGAAGTTATCCTCCCATTTTACTCTGCCCTGGTGAGACCACAGCTAGAGTACTGCATTCAGTATTGGGCCCCCCCACTTCAGGAAGGCTGTGGAGAAGCTTGAGAGAGTCCAGAGGAGAGCCACTCATATGATCCAAGGCCTGGAGGGAAGGCCATATGAGGAGAGGCTGAGGGATTTGGGACTCTTCAGTCTGGAGAAAAGAAGGCTCAGAGGGGACTTGGTGGAAACCTACAATTATATAAGAGGGGTACATCAGGACCTGGGAGAACAGCTATTCACCAGAGCTCCCCAAGGGATAACAAAGCCTAACAGCCATAAATTCCAGGAAGGCCGATTTAGATTAGACATAAGAAAAAAGTTCTTTACAGTGTGAGTGTCCAGGGTCTGGAACAAACTCCCCCCAGAGTTTGGGCAACTGACAACTGACGCCCAGGAAAAAGCCAACCTATTAAATAGGTACTTTGCATCAGTCTTTCATCAGTCCCATGGGACGCCCATGCCCGCTACAGGGCCGGGAAGTCCGGGTGAGGGTGATCCCCTGCCCTCCTTTAATGCTGACTTTCTGAAGGAACATCTTGAGAAGCTGGATA
>NW_005842090.1:390262-412490 GCF_000455745.1 Alligator sinensis
GGATGAGAATCTGATGGTGTTCAACGCCGATAAATGCAAGGTTCTCCACCTTGGGGGGAAAAAAACCCACCGCATCCTTATAGGCTCAGCAGTGCTATGTTGGCTAGCACTATGGAAGAAAGAGACTTGGGGGTCATCATTGACCACAAGATGAACATGAGCCTGCAATGCGATGCGGCGTCTAGTAAAGTGACCAAAACGCTGGCTTGCATCCATAGATGCTTCTCAAGCAAATCCCGGGACGTCATTCTCCCCTTGTACTCGGCCTTAGTGAGGCCGCAGCTGGAGTACTGTGTCCAGTTTTGGGCTCCACAATTCAAAAAGGATGTGGAGAAGCTTGAGAGAGTCCAGAGAAGAGCCACGCGCATGATCAGAGGTCAGGGAAGCAGACCCTACGATGACAGGCTGATAGCCCTGGGGCTCTTTAGCCTGAAAAAGCGCAGGCTCAGGGGTGATCTGATGGCCACCTACAAGTTTATCAGGGGTGACCACCAGCATCTGGGGGAACGTTTGTTCACCAGAGCACCCCAAGGGATCACGAGGTCGAATGGTCACAAACTACTTCAAGATCGTTTCAGGCTGGACATAAGGAGAACTTCTTTACTGTCCGAGCCCCCAAGGTCTGGAACAGCCTGCCACTGGAGGTGGTTCAAGCGCCTTCATTGAACACCTTCAAGATGAAACTGGATGCTTATCTTGCTGGGATCCTATGACCCCAGCTGACTTCCTGCCCTTTGGGCGGGGGGCTGGACTTGATGATCTTCCGAGGTCCCTTCCAGCCCTGATGTCTATGAAATCTATGAAATCAGAGTTGGTGTATGCACCTACTCTGGACTCTTTCAAAAAACATGTGGATGTATTTCTTGCTGGGGTCACTTGATCCTAGATGACTTCTTGCCTATGATGGCAGGGGATGGACTCAATGGCCTCATGAGGTCCCTTCCAGTCCCTAATGTCTATGAAATCTATTAAAACTATGAAACTCAAGCCCTCACTCCTGCACCTTAGCAGCCTGGGTGTGAGCATCCCTCCAGCCTTAGAATTTTCCCCTTCCACATCTAGAGTCCCTCCTCATGCTGCTCCTGTAGTGCCAAGAATTAACTGTGCATACTCAGTACTCAGAGGCAGCACCCAAGGTCTACAGTATCTCCTCCTTGTTTTTTGACACCCCTTACAGACATCCCTCATGCAGCTGTGCCACCTTCAGTGTTTCTGGGATGGGTTGCTGGGGAGGGAGAGGCTGAATCCCTCTCCAGGAACTGCAGGGGGAACTTGCTCCACTCCCTCAGAAGGTCCAAGGATTTGGGGTCCTGCTGGGACTTGGGCCATCCCCAAAGTGGACAAGAACTAACCACTCCAGGCAGAGGCACTGAGTACGTGGGGGTCCAAGGGCCCTGGCTCTGCTTGGGAAGCAAGGAAGTTTCAGAGGAGTGGGAGTAAAACACCAATGGCCGGTGTGTTGAAAATGGTGTTCTGGGGGCCATGTATTAAGCTGTAATCTGTAGGATCAAGGACCAGGAACATGGTTTCTGCAAGGTGAAGGGCATGGCATTGGGGTCCAAGTCCTGGGTCACAGCTGCCATGGCATTAGAACTTCCCCCCTTGTCCTGCATGCTGTAGTCTGTGCATTTAACCATACCCAAAAAGATATCAAGTGAGTTCAGGCTCAGCTGCAGGTGCACCTCCACTCCTAGATCTTACAGTGATCCTGGGACTAGAAACAATAGGCTAGAGGACCACTGCCAGCAGCAAACCTTGTGTCCTGTGGCCCCCAGGGACCTGATCCTGGGAATCTGGTTGTCCCATCATCCTGTGGCCTTCTTGTGCCTCCTTCTGTAGTGGGGTCCCTGCCAGTGACTCTTTTTGTCCCTGGTGTTGCCATAGATGTGTAGGATGGTGATAGCCTTGGCCATGGTGAGGAAGCAGGACAGCTCCTCATAGAAGGACATGCTGTGCCACCTATCCCCAGACTTTTAATTGGCATCATGCAAACACATGTACTGGATCGTCATCCCTTTAGTCTTGGCCCAGCACTGCACCTAATCCTTGTTGTGTCCCTGTGCTTGCATCTGTTAGGCAATGCACCTCCCCATTGGAGTGCCCATTGTGGAGCTGGTGCTGGGTCTCCTTCTCACCCCCGATGAAGATGAGATTCTTCATCTCTTCATGGCCCTAGTTGTGTAACCAGAGTTGGGTATTGGAGGAAGATGAGACTGGGTCTTCAATGTTCTGTGGGGGTGCTTATGTTTTCAGGGGGGTGAGGTGTGGCTATGGGGAGGTGGATGAATAGAAGGAATAGTGTGTGCACATAGGTGTGGGTCCCAGCACATGGGTCTCCAGTTGGGTGCAGCTCCTGCTCAGAGTTCCTGACTTTCCACTAGCCAGGCCACCCCTATGACTTCAAACTTCCCAGAGGCTTCCAGCAGATGCTCCCATGATGCTGTCCACACCCCATGCCCCAGCCTGGAAATTTCCAGGGTTCTCTACCTGCAACACCAAGGCAGCTAGCCACACCCCACCTGCTCCTGAAGTTTTCAAGGCATCTGCCTCCTTGGTCAAGCATGAATGTTCAGTGTCCCCTTCTCCAGCTCTAGTACTCTGGAACCTGTAGCTGTGGGCCAAGAAACCTTTGCAGCACCCTAAGTGCATGTGACCTGAGTACATGCCAGCAATGGCTGAGCCATGGAGGTGACAGGATCACCTCTATTCAGGCTCAGTCCTGATATTTTACCCCTGCCACCCCAACCCACCATAGGTGAGCCACCTGCACTGGCTCCTGCTTGGGGGAGGGGGTGATCAGTCTATGCTGGGCTCCAGGTGGCAGGGTGCCTGGCTCTGGCCTCTGAGATGCACAGATGCCATGGTCAGGGTCCATGGGGCTGTGTCCAACCATAGGATCATTTGGGGGGTACCTGACTGAGTTTGTAGGTGCCAGAGTCAAGTCCCATAGGGCCTTGTGGAGGGATAGGGGCATGGGGATCCCTGGCTGTGTGTACAATCTGTGCCCAAGCATCAGGCTTCTCCTGGGGCTCATAGATTCATAGACTGTAAGGCTGGAAGGGACTTCAGAAGATCATCAGGTGTAGCCCCTTGCACCAGGCAGGAAAGACACCTGGGGTCAGGTGCCCAGGCAAAATGACTATCTAGTGTCTTCTTGAAGATTTCCAGGATAGGCAATTGTACCACCTCTGGAGGGAGCTTATTCCACAGTCTGGACACTGTAACTGTGAAGAAGTTTTTCCTAATGCTGAGCCTGAAATGGTCTTCCAGGAGTTTGTGGCCATTACTCCTGGTTCTCTCCAAGGGTGCCCTGGTGAATAGTTGTTCACTGAACTCTCGATGTACTCCCTTGATGTAGCAGTAAGCTGCTACTGAGTCCCCTCTCAGCCTTCTCTTTTTCAGGCTGAAGAGTCCTAGGTCCCTCAGCCTTTCCTTGTATGGCTTTCTATGCAGGTCTCTGATCATACAGGTGGCTCTTCTCTGGACTCTCTCAAGTTGTACCACATCCTTGTTACAGTGTGGCACCCAAAACTGGACACAGTACTCCAGTTGGGGTCTCACCAGTGCTGAGTAGAGCAGAAAAATCACCTCCTTGGTCTTGCTGGAGATGCATCAATTGATGCATGCCAGAGTATTATTTGCCCTGCTGGCAACAGTCACACTGCTGGCTCATATTCATGCTGTGGTCTATTATTACCCCCAGGTCTCTTTCATTCATAGCGCTGGTCAGGTTGGTGCTGCCAAGTCTGTAGGTGTGCAGGGGATTGTTTGTCCCCAGGTGGAGCACTTTACGTTTCTTGATGTTGAACTTCACCTGGTTCTGACTTGCCCACCTTGCCAGCCTATGTAGAGCCACCTGTATCTGTGGCCTATCTTCAAATGTAACCACACTTCCCCGTAACTTGGTGTCATCTGAGAACTTGGACAGTGAGCTATTCACCCCCTTATCCAAATCATCAATGAAGATGTTGAAAAGTACAGGACTAAGCACCAGTCCCTGTGAGACACCATTGCCCATTTCTTGCCAAGACAACACAGATACATTCATTAGGACACTCTGGTTCCTACCCTGTAGCCAGCTTCATACCCACCTAACCATTTCACAGTTAAGTCCACTATCTTCCAGTTTTCTCATGAGAATATTGTGGGATACCAGATCAAATGCTTTTTGGAAGTCAAGGTATACAATATCCATCAATATCATGTTGGGGTCTGTGTGTTGGGGTGCTTAATGACAGGTTGCTGGGGGTGTGGGGGCATGGCCCAGGGGCTCAGATGCCCACATCCCAGGACTCATGCAGGGGACACAGATGCTTCACTTCCCTACTACTGCCTACCTGTGGCTGAGGAGATGGCTGGAGGCTGGAGGCAGGGCAAGGGAAAGGCACTGTGCTTGCTCAGCACTGAGACAGCCTGGGGGTGATGCCTGCTGGGTGCTTGGCCAGAGCAGCTGACTGAAGGCTGAGTGCTAGTGCACCTCCCTGTGAGGGAGGATAGGGAGGGTTGCAAAGCAGGCCTGGATGCCAGAGAAAAGCAATCTAACTTGAATCAATAAGAGAACAGTACACAGTTCAATACATAAGACTAACCTGAATTAATCTCAACTAAGTATACCTCACATGAGGTCTGTCTTA
The DNA here is from genome assembly GCF_000455745.1 of Alligator sinensis. Classification (NCBI taxonomy): domain Eukaryota; kingdom Metazoa; phylum Chordata; order Crocodylia; family Alligatoridae; genus Alligator; species Alligator sinensis. Next base: position 394,897 of record NW_005842090.1, read on the forward strand.
GGTCACTTGTGCCATTTTTATACCTGTCTACATGCACCAGACTTCTCTATGGTTACAGATTTAGATCGATCTACAGCCACATAGACTGGTCTATGTGTAATGTCTGTACGTGCCCTAAAACACCTTCTAACATTTTTCCAAGGAATAAAGGAGCTACTGTAGATTTTCCAGGAAAAGGCTCAGGGACTTAAAGGATGCCTCAGACTTATTGTAACTATCATTCTATAAAATACATTAGATCTAATTCTGCTTTCAGACTTTTCAGAATAAAAGTCCAAAGAATTCATAACAGCAGAATCCAGTGGCACAGCTACTTTGTTCAGTCTAGTTCAGATGACTGATAAATCCTGTCACATACCATAACATAATTTGAAGGATCATAGAACTGCTGGGAACACAACCAAAACAAAGTGTGTTAAGGAAAAAAGGTCACAATATTGTACCAGTTACAAAGGCACTGTGAGGAGAAAAATGCTTATGATATTCATGAATAAATGTTATTTTGCTGCCTATACTTGAATAGTTCTGTCATTCCAATCTGTTCCAGATGATATTATGTACCAGTGAAGGACTGTGTATTCTTCTCAGATTTGCTGATATCAGCAGTGATGCAAAACAGTCTCTCACCACAAGGAACCAGGAAACTAATAATTTCACTACAGTGAATTATTCTTTTGCAGAGACATTTTAGTTCACTTCCATAATTTGGTATAATATGGGACTGTACTCTCAAGTGACCACACAACATATAAAATGTTCCAGCTCTAGTTCAGCTGATGTTGTAAGAACACTGAAATGAAAAGGTTAAGAAGAAGGTATTTCATAGCAAAAATAGAATTAATCACCCAATTAATTTTGGAATCTCATTTCAAAATTAAGGAATACTTACACATTGTAAGTATATTGAATGCTTTTCTCTGACAATAAAAAGTCCTTTAAAAAATTACATTTTGGTGCAGAAGATCTATGAGTTCTTTATATTTCTAAAACTAAATAATCTTTTATCCATTATTTAGAATAAATACCAGATCATCTATTTTGAACCCACAGGATGCCTCATTAAAATGAGATTGTTATAAATGATCTGATATTGCTTTGGGAGCTTTTCCTCTCCCGTCCAGACTGTTAGATGATATCTGATTTATTATTAGTCTTTTACTTGCATTCTCTCCTCTGTATCTTTCCTCCCCAAACCCTGAATTCCTTTACCCAGCCTTCAATTATTAGCCAAGAGTTTTACTTCCTATAAGCAAGTATCTCCTATGTATAGCCTCTTAGCTACTATATGAAAGGAAATTTTGAGACAAATGAGGTCCTGGTGAGGTTATTCTAAGTAAATAGCTTCTGTTTTACAATGATAAGACTTTTGTGGTCTGTTATGCAGCTGATCAATGTTGGATCCAGAGGAAGTGTAGTGGTGTGGCTGCAACCCCCCCCGCATGTGCACACACACACACACACACACACACACACACACACACACACACACACACTTTCAGATGGGAACACACCTCAGAAAACTCTGGGACTTTTTCAAATCTCCAAAGCAGATGAGAATACCACCTTCCTTTGCCTCCAGGCTCAGAAGCATGTCCCCTTCCCTTTTTCCATATCCTTTCCCTTTCCTCTGCCTGCTGCTGCTGCTTTCCCCACTAGGGGAAGGGGAAGGGGAAGCTTCAGAGCATCTTCTGCTTTCTCCAGCTAGGCTGTGTGTGGACCTGGGCTCTGAAGTTTCCGTCACCCCCACGTAATAGAGAAAGCAGCAGCAGTGAGTAGGGGAAGAGGGGAACAGAAGGGGTGAGGACATGCCTCTGAGAATGGAGGGAAAGGAGAAGGGATTCTTAGCTGCTTATGGAGTCTTTAAAAACTTCCCAGAGGCTCCCAATGTGGTCTTTTCCTGGTTAGTGGAGTGGGGAGGTGGAAGCTGGGAACAGGAATGCAGCCACCACTGCAGCACGGGTTATTGCTCCTGCATTCTCCTTTGCCAAATCCTGGATCCTCCACTGCTGCTAATGCACAGACATCATTCCTATTAAAGACAGTGGGAGTTATACACAGCTGGATTTATATAGAACTGAACCTTTGGATTTGTTCTTTCACTGTAATGTACAATCTAGAAAGTCATCTGTTTTTAACCTCCAACATATGTTATATAGTCATATGGGTATGGGTTTGGTGTAGCTTCACCAAAACCAGACCCCATTTCAATGACCAGAGCCTACAATAATAATATTCACTAGGAAAAGTCTTATTCAAGGTAGCATGTGAAATAAGACATTGTTTTGTCTCACAGCCTGCCAGCCAAAAAATGAAAGAAGGTCATTTAATACTGTAATACACTACCCAGTTTTCTATGATCTCTATGGAAAGTTCACATTGATGGTTACTGGCCATGTCTACATGAGAAGCTGACTGCACAGTTGTTACTGCACAGTCATTTAGTACTTACATACACAACTACTAAATGACTATGCAGGAACTGGCATTACTGCACCATAGCATCCCTGAACAGCTTCTTGGTGACACTAACAACAAGTTCAACAAAATCAAGTACAAAGTGCTGCACCTAGAGAGAAGGAATCACCAACACACTTACAGGCTGGGGGATGATCTTCTCAGCAGCACAGCTGTGGAAAGGGATCTCAGAGTCATTGTAGATACCAAGATGAACATGAGTCATTAATGTAATGAAGCAATCAGTAAAGCTAACTACACTTTATCATGCATTAGCAGGTGCATGACAAACAGGTCCCAGGAGGTGATACTTCCCCTCTATGCGGCACTGGTCAGGCTGCAGTTAGAATACTGCGTCCAGTTTTGGGTTCCACACTTCAAAAGGAACGTGCACAACCTCAAGAGGGTTCAGAGGAAGGCCACTCATGTGGTTAGGGACCTGAAAGCAAAGCCCTACAAGGAGAGATCAAGATCCCTGGATCTCTTCAGCCTCTGTGAGAGAAGGCTGACAGGTGATGTTGTGGCCACCTACAAATTAACTGTGGGGGTGGGAGGGGCAGCAAGGAATAGGAGATGCTGTGTTTACCAATACACCCCTTGGAGTAACTAGGAACAAAGGCCACAAACTGATGGAGAACAGATTTAGGTCAGACATCAGGAAGAACTTCTTTACAGTAAAGGTTGCCAGAATCTGGAATGGGCTTCCAAGGGAGGTGGCTTTCTCCCCTACCCTGGGGGGTCTTTAAGAGAAGGCTGAACATGCACCTGGCTGGGGCCATCTGACTCCAGCACTCTTTTCTGCTCAGGGCAGAGGGTCAGACTCAATGATCTACTGAGGTTCCTTCCAACTCAAACATCTATGAATCTAACTGTGCAGTAGCTTATTACTACTGTGCAGTAGCATCATATCATGCTTCATGCCACACGACACTATTGTGCAGTAGTAATAAGCTACTGCACAGTCAGCATCTTGTGTAGATGCAGCCACTGATACTTTATCCAGCATCCAATTGCAATAATTCTACATTTAATTCAAATTTCATATTACCTCCAAGTACATCATGTGTAAAGTCCACATTGTGAATTAAGTTACAGCACTGACAGCACTTACCAGTGCTGGGAGATAAGGGTCTCCCAACCTGAGCCTCATGACAGCAGAGCTGAGGCTGGGAGATAAGAGTCTCCAAGCACCAGCCCCGCAGTCACAGTGCGCACTTGTGCTGTATGCACGGTGGTGGAGGATCATGCGGTGGGAGCTCTGGGAGTGGTGCTGCAGCAGCAGTGGTGCTGGAGCCACTCTCACCAGCCCAGTTTGTGGGGACTAGACCCTGTTAGCTGCAACCTTCCACCACCTATGCTATCCAGCCTTTGCCCAGCATGCAGAGCAGGGACTGGGAATTGTCCTGGTCAGAGACAGGTCTCAGCCCTGTACACCAGTTGGGTGATCAAGGCATGGGGCTTGGAAGGGACTTAAGGGGTGGGGTAGGTCCCAGCCCCCACCCCAATCTTCTCTCGGGGTAGCTAGCAGTGAGCTAGCTGCTAGTTGCTCCACCAGTTGATCCCAGCAGGGATGTGCTAGAACCTGCCCCTCCCCTGCAGCTCTTTCCAAGTTCCTTGCCTTTGATTGGGGAGCCAGGGCCAGGAGCTCCCTGCTGCCAGGGCAGAGTGACATTTTCCCTGGGGCCATGCACCCTGCCAGCCCCTGGTCTAGTACCCAGAGGTAGCCTGGAGCTCCCCCCAGTAGTGGCAGGGGCCCATTGCAGGGCTGCAGAAAACTTGGTGCAAATCTGCTCTCTAAATTCCACGTGTTTAGACGCCTGTCCAAAAATGCTTACCCCAGATTAGTTCATGCCAGAGTAAATCTAGGCCAGAGTAAATGCATGTGTAGACATGCACTATATATCAGTGTGTTTGTCAGTGTCCATATGCTATACCATGCAATGAGTTCATCAAGAATCTTACTGCCTGTTGGGAGGTCTGACAAGGATACACTAGTTTAGTCTGTCCTGTTCATAAACCTCTGATGCTTCAGCTGACGCTGGCCCTGTTACATAACCAGTATGGACCCTGTTATGTAACTCCTTTAGCGGTGTACATCTTTGTCATGTTCATTGTGGCTTTCTGCCTAGAAATATTAAATTAAGCAACCTTTTTTGCAATATAAAATTCTCACCTAGCACAACCAGTGATTGAATATACATTCTAAATGTGCTGGCATTTTTCTCTCCGTCTCAGAGTGCCTTTCCCTGGTACTACAGACAGATCTATCATGCATGGCCTGTTCAGAGCCCTTTAGTCCTGTAACAATTCTTCTGGGTGCATTTTGGGAGAAGGAATGTACAGAAAGAACAACTTAGTCAAGTTTTATATATTTGGCCTTACTTGAAATAGAGCAATAGGGTATGCTTTGTTCAGGGCATGGCAACATAGGGTGCCTTAACAATGGACTTTTTAACTTGGCAAAATTACTTCAGATATTTCTATGGGGCTAATATTCTATATCAATAGAGAATTTAATCAATTTCATAGATTTCATAGACATTAGGGCTGGAAGGGACCTCACGATATCATTGGGTCTAGCCCCCTGTCCAAAGGGCAGGAAGTCAGCTGGGGTTAAATGGCCCCAGCAAGATAAGCATCCAAACATTTCCTGAAGGGTAGGTGCTTGTACTGCTTCTCGTGGGAGTCTATTCAATAAGCAGTAATTTAAAATGAGCCATATAACACCTCAAGTTGAGAGCTGAAGGAGGCAATGCTGGGAGAGATTTTTTGTTTAGAGAAAGATCCCCTGGAAGGAATGATAGAGGTCTCTAAATTAATGAAGACATTGGATATAGTGACTAGGGAAATATTATTCATCAAGTTCCAGAATAGTAAAACTAGAAATTAAGAAGAGATAGGTTTAAGACAAAAAAGGAAGTACTTTTTATGCAGTGTGTAGTTATCTTGTGGACCTTGTTGCACATTTAGAGTGATGTCACACATTCAAATTAACACTTACTAAGTGCAGTTAAAACTCAAGCAGATGCATGTTCAAGCAGTTTAGCACGTGTTAAATGCCCTCGTTGCATTGTGTGAGAGTCAAGGATTTCTTAGGGTGGTATCTTTTATTAGACCAACTGCATATTTGGGATAGAGTTAGACGAGCTTTTGAATGCAAGACATTCTTCTTCAGGCCTCGTGGCATTGCAAGGCTGTCCCCTTTGAGGAAAATGTTATCTCCCAACATGTACTTACTCTAATAGGTCACTGTATTCCAAAGATCTACAAATGTTTCAAGTGAACATGTGATACTTCCCTTACATGTGTTAACTTTAATATATCACAACATTCCAATAATTTTCAGCTGTCACAAGAAAATGTGTGACAGGCCCTTAGAGGCACATAGTATACCCAAGTTGAGAAAAGGATTAGCTAAATTCATGGAAGTTAGGTCCATTAATAGCTATTAAATACAAGAATCAGGGATGTATCCTCTGACATACCAAAATTTTCCTTTCTCATGTCCTGTGACAAGGTATTTAGCAGAATTCACAGATTCATTGGAATCTAACAGGCCACACCATGGGTGCTTTTGCTGTGGCCTGAAACTTGCATCCTCTGGACTATCAATTGTGCACCTTGGCACCCACACAACCCCAGCCCCCATAATTAAGTTAGCAATGATAGATGCCTCTAAAGCAGGGGTTGTCAACTGGGGGTACACATACCCCTGGGGTATGTGGGAAGACCCTAGGAGGTACATGCAGGTGGACAGGGATGGAGCGCTGCCACCCACCACCCCACGCAGCCATCTTCCAGGAGCCAGGCCAGCGTGGGGCTGGGCAGTGGTGTCCCTCTGTGGGCCACATAGGAACTTCCTGGCCAGCTGGATTTGTGGGGGAAAGCTTGGACTCTGCGGCCACTGCTGCCACCCACAACCCCACGCTGCCGCCACTCTGCGTCTGGCTGTGCCCCCTTCTCTCCCCTGTCCCCACTCCATGTCCGGCCACCGGGGGCACACTTACTAAAAAAGGTTGAAAATCCCTTCTCTAAAGCATTTACTACTACCGCTACTTGAGATAGGATACTGAGACAGGTGACCCATTGGTCTGACCCAGTATGGAACGTCTTATATTCTTATTTTCTTACTATACAATGTAAGATGTTTTCTACTGCAAATCTCTTTATTGTATCAGGCTGGGGTGGTGTTCCATTCTTTTTGATATTTCATGTTTATAGATTACTGCTGAATAAATTTAGCCTGATTTATAATGAAAAGAACCTCTGTGAATTTCTTGTTATCAGGAAGTCACTTTTCACCTTTGCTGCTTGGATCGCCTGTCTTTCATGGCTCTGAAGTGGGGTATATTTTGATCTTGATCAAGATAAAATGAATTCAGTCCTTAATTTTGTTATTAATAATGACTCCCCCACCTTTTCTCACACCTACACAGGCATTCATTTTTCACTCTCAGACACATATAGGAAAATGAATGCAGATGTAGGAAAGTCTATAGCTTTTGCCAGTAGGAGATTCACATTTTATTTATCCTGGTCTGTTCGAAGTCAGGTTTTTATTTAAAAAATAAAGTCAGAGATTTGTGAACAATAATATGAACTATAAATATGTTATGCCAGGAAACTCAGAATAAAGCATGTTCTCAGGCTGGTAAATTTAGAGCAAGCTGCTCTTAGGATACAAAGTAAATCTTTTCTTACTGCTGATAAACTTATGTTGGTTGCAAAAGCAATTAGCTGAAAAATTAATAGACTATATCTATTTCCATGGGGTCCAGACAGCAGTGCTCTCTCTGCTAGGCACAGAAGAGGTTCATCCAGACTAATGAACATAGCTTGTTCTCATTCTTCTGATTAAAGTAGGAGCTTGGAAAATAGAGAGAGCAAGAAAAATTAACACACAATGACAGGGAAGCCAGAACTGCAGGCCAAAATGAGGGAAGCAGTCCTACAAGTAAAAAGAGGTGGAAATTCCCACCTTAGAGTAAATGGACTATATTAACCAAGTAACACAAATAATTTCTATGAAAGGCTTAAAATGGGAAAAGTTCCTCTGAAGGGGCACTCAAACTTCCTATCTGTCTCTATCAAATACCTTGGCACGTTGATGGCTTTTTAGCTCTATTCTTAGTCTTGGCCCCCCGCTTCCAGAATTTTGAATAGTTTCACGGCAGATGATTGAGCTGATTTCTTTATAAATCAAAAGTAAATAACACCATGGCATTGCTAGAATTCAGTGGTGGAATCCTGGAAGACCCAAGATATAATGATTCTAAAATGTTTAATATTTTTGTTTTACTCAGAAATGACATGGTATATATGTTTCAGCTTCTCAAAGATTAGGTCACAAACCTCTACAGGCAGTGCTGTGTTATATTTTATTTACTGATGATGATAGTTTCCCGCTTCAAAATACAAACCTGAAGGTACTGAATAAAATATATTGCACACAAACTATGAAGAATTCTGAAGTAAAGAGAAAAAAGAAATCTTAGGGAAACTGAATGTAGGAGCAAAGATAATTCATCAGAAAATCTATGTTTCAGAGTGTTTGAGCATATATTAGTTTATGAGTATATGAGTATGTTCTTTGTTTCTTTACTACTTGTTAAGGATTAGTTATTACCTCAATCCTGCACAAAGTGTAACAGAAAACAAATCTTGTCCTGAGGCGCTTCCAATCTAAGGGTCTGTCTACATACAAAAGTCAAACCAGTTTACAAGAGGTAAGGATATCTTTTATTGAACCATCTATAAACATTGGAGGGACCACTCTACCCTTCCACAGGTTTCTGAGAAAAAAACCCAGAGTTAAATAGCAGATCATTATTACATGTAGAGTGCAGAGAAATTAGGGTTTGAATAGATTATAAACAGCCATGAAATCAATGTTTGTGTTAAATCCTGGGTACTTAGTGTTGAGTAAGCCAAAAACTTTTTGTTCACTAGAGGGTTTTTTTAAGTGTTTTGTAGATTTACCTTGAGCCCAAGCACCATGAGGTCAGTAAGGGAGTGTTTTTTTCTGTGGAAAATGTCCTCCTACCTGTGTCCTGCTGTCTCTGTCATTATTTTTTTCTCTGTGATCGTTCATTCTGGGTGTGTCTACATGTGCACATTTAATGTGTATTAGCTCAATTTAAGGCACATTAAGGGTTCATTAAGGGCACGTGTGTGCCCTTAATGCTCCTTAAAAGTGGTGATTTAAGGCTACTTGAGCCTAAATTTGATACCTTCATAAAACAGATATCAAATTTATGTGCAAATAGCTAAATAACATTAGCGAATGTGTAGATACGCTAATGCTCGTTAGCATGATGTTTGTCCATTGTTTTGGGAGTAACTTTAGTCCAAAGTCAGTCCGCATACTCACATTCATGTGCATTAGCGTGTGGACACACAGACATGTAGACATGCACCTAAATTGCCTTAATGTGCATTAGGTTAGTGTGCATTAAGTTTAGGCATGCATAAAAGCACATGTAGACACATCCTGTTTCATAGTTTTTGTCTGGTTTCATCCACATAGTTTTGGTGAAGGCATTTGGCACACTGGATGAGGTATACTACATTCTCTGATAGACATATGTGGGAACCATAGATTCCAAAACTTTAATTATGGGGGTTGTTGATTATTGTGGCAGAAGAGAGGAGTTGACAGATTTTACATTTATTATTGAGGCATGGTTGGGTTTCATGATCAGCAGGGAGTTTGCTTTTGATGATGAGTTGCACAAGATTATGGGTCTGTCTGAAATCCAGGAGCAGGAAAGCTAGGACTATTTCTCTTGAGTTCTGGTCCTTTTCAAGTATAGGCTGTAACTGTTTGATGATCCTTCTTTTAAATTTAGTTGAACCAGTACAATCAGCCACATAGATGCACTTAAATTGGTTTATGCCTGGCTTCTATTAATGTAGATAAATTGGTAAGAGGCAAGGATTTTTTAGGGTGATATCTTTATTGGACCAACTGCATTGTTAGAATTAAATTAGACAAGATTTTGAATGCAGTGCATTCTCCATTCATTACCTAATGAAGAATTAATTGCATTAAAAAACTTGTCCAACTTTATTCCAACCATGCAGTTGTTCCAATTAAAGATATCACTCTAAAAAAGGTCCTTACTTCTTGCATACATCCTGCACCATCATGGCTATAGCATCACACTAAATTAGTAAGAAACTGACTTAAGCTAATTTGATATAATCCATGTGTGAACTGATTTTTGTTCATCAATATGAGGATACAGCTTTTTTTGTGTTGATAGGGTTTATATGAGCCTCTCTTTTAAAAAGGACATCCAGAGGAAAAAGTGTTTATTTGGGGTTTAGTCTTAAGCACATTTGTTTTCTGTTTTTTGTGGAAGCAGAAAACATTGTTTATGAGTTTAAGAAGAAGTGAATATTTAGGATGAAAATGAATAAGGACAGAGGGACAGATATGAGCATTTGGGAATGGAATTTTTTTCTGTGAAGAGAGTACAACATGAAAGTAAGCACAGGCAGGAGTTGGTGACTGGTAGATTGGTATAAAGGCTATGAGTTAGTAACCCTTGTAGGATGATGTGGCTAATAGGGGAAGCTAGATGAAATAAGATCATAGAAACTGGTAGGAGCATATTGTGTAAGGTCTCAGAAATTTGGGTAAACTTAGTGACTATGTGGATATATGGAGAGAAAGAGAAAGTTTAAGATCTGTCATAATAGCAAGTCTGTATGCTGGAAGATAACTGACAGTATGGTCCCTCATAATAGCAACATTAACAGGAAAAATAATACACTAGATTTTAGCTTTCTTTAGCTTGAACTATCAGAAGTTGATTCTGGACAATGTGGGCACTTGTACATGTGAGAGGGGTTTAGTTCCTCTAAATTGAAATAGTGTGATTTTAATTTTGTGATTCTTTAATTGTGACCCACTGTTTCAATTTAGGGGCTTCCATCACAGTGACAGAACAGTGACAGCCTGCTGTCAGCACCCCCTGCACCACCCCCGCTCTCTCCGCTGTGAGCAGGCTTCATCGGAAAAAAGAAAGGGTGAGAGGCTGGATCCTTTTTTTATTTTTTTCCAGAGCAGCCAGTCCACCTCTTGAATGGCTGGAGGGTAACCTGCCAATGGCCTCTGAGCTGTGGAGGGCCCTGGTCCTTCCCTCTTCAGTGGTGGTGTCCCCCAGGTAGCATCTGCCTGCTAGCAGCCTACCTGGGCAACCCCAGGGGTGCCACCATCATGGAGGGCAGGACTGGGCCCCCCACAGCTCAGGGGCTGCATGACCCAATGGCAGCTCATGCAAGTAGGCTTCACTGGGGGGGTGGGGAATGATGGGGGGCTTGATCCTTTTTTTTTTCTCCTGGAACCTGCCTGCATCTCCTGAAGCTGGAGGAAAAAGCTGCCAGTGGGCCAAGTGACCCATGAGCTGTGGGGGGCCCTGGTCCTTCCCTCCATGGTGGTGGTGCCTCCCAGAGCTGCCCAAGTGGGGTGCTAGCAGCCCCATGCATGGGGAGCTGGGGGGAAGCTTGAGCTTGGCAGGCTTCCAGTGCCCTGTGCACCATCCCTGCCACCTTCCCACCACCTGGGACTGCCTGGGAATTGGCTGGCTTGCTCCTGGGGAAATGCAGGAAGGTGGCAGGAAGGCAGCTGAGTGTGCTGGTGGCTAGAGAAGGTGGCAGGGATGGTCCACGGGCAATCATTTGCTTAAGCAAGAAGGGCAGAAGGACACACCTCTATAACCTTCATCCAAATCAGATATTTTTGTAATTTTAAGGAGAAATCTGATTACCATGAAGACAGATGATTTGCTGGGACAATGCTATTTGTCAGATTTTAAAGTAAAGAATCCAGAAGTCTTTAGTAAAGAGCTACTCTTTCTGTGGAATAATATTTAAAACATATAACTGATTTACAAGTGGAAATTAGGCAGATGTGATGCCTAATATGTGATACCACACATATACTATTTTTTCTGTCCTTATTGTAGATCAACATGAAATAATAATTGCTGTTATTGGAATTTATAATATTCTTATCATCATTAACAGGTAGCATCTTCATAATTTATAAACATTCAGCCCAGATGAGCAACTACTTAATGTATGAAAAGTGATACCATAGATAACAATAACATGTAATTATTTTCTGAAAGTAAAAATGACTGATATTAAAATGTTGAAGAATCTGCAGGTCAACATAAAGCCAAAATGTGTCAGTGACTACAAGAGGCAGACAAGGTTATTTGGGTGAATCTGATATCTTTTATTAGACCAACTTAAATAGTTGGAAAAATTTTTAGCAAGCATTCAGGTTTAAAAACCCTTTGTCAGGCTGAGGAAGTCTCTGCAGTTGGTGTGTGCTCTTCCTGGATGGAATGAAATCCTGGATGTAGTCAGTGACTACAATACATTAATGGAAGGGGTTGTCAGAAATTATCAAGTGAAAGAACCAAGATAAGATTTAAGACAACTTTTTCACTGTCTTGATTCATGTTGTTTCACTGGGTATATATGTTTCAAGAGATCTATAGCAACGTAGCTTATTGATACAGTGACGTAGTGTCAAAGGCACTAACTGTGAGCCGCTGCTACTGCTCATTGCTACTGCACAATAGGGTCAAAAATGATCTGTGCACCACCAGGACTGCACAGTATCGGCAGGTACTGTGCAGTTATTTAGTATTTTACTCATTTAGTACTAAAGCAAGTACTAAATGACCGTGCAGTACCAACTGCACAGTCAGGGGCATGTGGTAACATGTCCACTGTATATCATTTTACTGCTGGCATGGTCAACACCAGAGCTGCTTTGTGGAACAATTCTGACTAGCCATTTTTTGAAATATTCACTATAATTATTGTGGCTCTCTCAAAATAAATTATTATTGTTCTTTGTGTTGACCTTTTGTTACCCATTGTTTTTTTCAAAATAACTTAGATATACTGTCATTCCTTATTTAATTATAAGGCTTATCCTTTGAAGCAATAACATTGTCATACTGAATGTCTTAGATGGACCACTATGTACTGTTTTATTATAACTGTTTATAAGTTTCTATTGTCTTCATAAATATGATTCATATCACTAATAAAGATGTGATACAACTCCAGCATCTTAGTACTTCTTCCTACAATGATATTGACTTGCTTTGTCCTTGATGGTAGAGTTTCACTACCCTGTTTTGCAGGAATTATATTTTAGAACCAGACTCACAACACAATAATTTATACTACTAAAGAGATATGGCACTTTGTAGAACTTCTGATTTGTGCCTCAGTGGAATTATGGCTTTATAAACACAGATTCTTTCATAATGGATTAACATCATAAGGAAGCCCTACACTTTTGTCTAAAAACCCTGATGTTCTTTAAGAATGGAATGGGAGGTAGTCTGCACACTGTTATAGAGAAGACTTTCCAGAGTATGCCTGGCACATTTTTATGGAAAATGACTTGCAAAATATAGACCCCTTCCTGGTGTAAGGCTAAGTGCAAGTCTTCGTATTCAGGCCCATGGAGCATACAAGAAAAATATAATAAAATGGAAGTACATGAACAAATGGAAACATACTCATATAGGGCACATCTACACATGCATTTCCTGTGGAGCCAGTTTACTCATGAGTAAATTACTCATGAGTAACTGGTACTGGGCAGGTGTCTACACGTGCACGGAAGTGGGAGCAGATTTGCTGTGAATCTGCTCTCACTTCCTGGGGCCCTGCAGTGGGCCTCTGCTGCCACTGGGAAGAGCTCCAAGCTCTGACTGCAGCTGCCAGCAGCTGGCAGTCCTCTTGAAAAGGTGGCCTCACTTGACGTTTCTGGCCAGCCACCTCCCTGGCCAGGAGCAGTATGTGCAGCATAGGGACAGCATGCAGCAGTGCCCTCCTCACCACCTCTGCCTCCTCACACTATGGCTGCTCCTGCCCCCACCCTTGGCAATGATGACCAGCACCCCATGCTTCTGCTTGCCACCACACTGTTGCTGTAGGACCACTTCACTGACTGCTGCCTGGTCCATGGCTGTCTCATCCCCTCCTGGTCTCCCACATGCAGCAACTACCTGCCTACCCACTGTGTGCCATCTCAGGGCCATGGCCATTCACGTGCCTCCTTGACCCCATCCACATGGCTGGACCGTGCCAGGGAAGTCAATGATTGGCTCCAGGATGCCACCACCAGGGTCACCCTCAACCTCCTGGGCCTGCAACCCCACTGACTCTGAACCTGCCAGGCCAGACAGGATTGGTAGCAGCATGTCATCCAGCACATCTGGGTTCATGATCAGTGACTGGAGGCCTTCAGGATGCCCAGGTGCCATCTTGTAGGATCTTCGGGAGAAGCTCCACCCACACCTGGAGTGGCAGGACATTGGCATGTGACTCTTTCTTCCCACAGGCCCCCACCTGGCCTTCACCCTATTCAAGCTGTCCATGACAGCCAGTCTGCGGTACTTTGGCCACCTGCTTGGCATGGGCAAAGCCACCACTGGGGAGGCCGTCCTGGAGGTGTGCAGTGCCCTCCAGGATGTGCTGGGAGACACCATGCTCCACTTTCATGACCCCCTGGTGGTGGTGGGGGACGTGCCCTGGAATTCCCCCAGTGCACTGGGGCCCTGGACAGAACCCACATCCCCATCACATCCCCACCTCACAGAGACCAGCCAGAGGAGCTTTCACTCCATTCTGCTGTAAGCAAATGTGGACCACCATGGGGCTTCATGCACGTGAGCACCAGCTGCATGGGCAGTGCCCACAACACCTGCTTCTTCGGGAATTCTGGCCTGCTAAGCCTGGTGGAGAGTGGGCACTTCATGCCGGGGGTACCAGACCTGCAGCTGGGTGCTGTGGTAGTCCTGCCCCTCCTCATTGGGGGCCCTGCCTACCCACTCCTCCCCGGTTCATGCAGCCAGCTGACCCCTGCCAGACCCACTTTAACTGCTGCCTGAGCAGAATACATGTCCTGGGGGAACATGCCTTTGGCTATCTCAAGGGCCACTGGCACACCCTCACCACCCATGCCTGCCTCAAAATCACCAAAAACAACCTTCCTTGGGTCATCGTCACAACCTATTTGTTGCATAACATCTGCAAGACCCAAGGGGAGCTCTTCCATAAGGCTTCAGTGGAGGAGGCACGCCATACAGAGCCACCCCTGCCAAGGCACCCACCACCAGAGGCCAGAGCACCAGTTCTATCCCACGCTCCCCACTCTACCCACCTGCTCTCCCTGCTCTAGTCCACCTGCACCATTGCCTGCGAACCCCCCACCCTCCCTGCCCATCCCCAGCACCATGCTCACTTTAGACACTTCTCCCAAGAACAAGTCTTTATTCCCCTCAACTCCACCAGAGCTCCCTTCTCCCCTCCCTCCCCAACAAACAGCCCTCCCCCATCCACACCCTCACCAACAATAAAAAAACCTTCTTCCCTGTGAAAACTATGTACAGCGTCCTTTGTGTTCCATCCTGGGGTGGGGGTGGGGGGCTGTGGGGTGGGGGCACCTAGGGGGCAGAACTTGGATGGCCAGCACCCTGGCCTCTGGCCATTCCCCTACAGATGCACATGCCATGGTGAGTGCCATGGGTGGAGGGCTCACCCAGGAGTGACAGTGGCCAGTGCTCCCCTGGCTCTCCAGTTGCTCTCCCTCCAGCAGCTAGTGTCCAGGGCCAGCAGGGCTGGTGTATGATCTTGGCTCCACTGCAGGCAGCTGTGGCTCTGCACCTGCATGGAACCTGGGAGAGACCCACAGCTGGGCCCACTTGTGCTCCAAGGCCAGGAGCTGCACCAGGAACTCCTTGTCTGTCTGGTTCCACACCTCCTTGCACCAGTCTCACACATCCTCATGGGCCACATTCTCTGACTGCCACTTGTCCTGGTGGGCCACAGCCCCTGCCTGCCACCTGTTCTGACAGGCCAGTTCCTCATCCTTCCAGGACTGAGAATCTGCCAGCCAGTCCTCCAACCCCATGACCACCTGGTCCAGGAGGAGAGTCCTGTCTAGGGTCCTCCTCTGCTGGAGTTGGCACATCTGCAGGGCCCTGGATGTGGGCAGCAACAACCCTGGGGTTGCATTCCAGCTGCCAAGTGCATCCACTCCCGTGTGTGCAACTCCAGGCCCTGTAGAGTCATGAGAAAGAGGCTGTTTGTGTGATTTTACAACATTTAAGAGAGAAGATTCTCTGTACCTGGGGCTGTGAACTGCCTGACCTCACATCAGGGATCAGGCATGCACAAGTGCCCAGGGACAATAGTAAGTTGGGTGGGTAGGCCTGGGCCTATGCAGCCACCAGTTACACCCCCTCCCCCCCCAGCTCACTCCCTTGGGGCCAGTGGGATGCTGGGTGCTGGCCATAGGCAGCATGTCTCCCCCGCCCTCTTCCCAGGGTAAGACAGGACAGGCTTCTGGCAGTACCTGCTGCCATATGTCAACTATAAGTGCTATAGGGCTTATGACCCTTCCAGGATGATATCTTCTCTTCTGCTTTAGAGGGTAAGGGGTTCTATATTACCATAAACCCCTCCCAGTTGGTAAACTCTTGCCCACCATGACTTTGATAGTTGTTCATTTCAATGAGAAGATGTTTCAAACCCTCCCCCCAAAACCCCAGAATAGTGTTCCCTGACACAGTAGCACAAGAACAGAAACAAATGGAAATATGGGGATCCACCATTCCCTGCATCCCATGCGTATGCCACCTCAAACCCTGAGACTCAGAGATTTAATAGATTTCATAGACATTAAGACTGGAAGGGACCCCAGAAGATCATCAAGTCCAGCCCCCTGCCCCAGGGGCAGGAAGTCAGCTAGGATCAAAGGATCCCAGCAAAATAAGGGTCCACATGTTTCTTAAATGAGTTCAGAGTAGGTGCTTGCACCACCTCTGGAGTGAGTCTATTCCAGGCCCTGGGGGCTTGGATATTAAGGAAGATTTTTCTTTATGTCAAGCCTAAAATGGTCGTGGAGGAGTTTGTAACCATTTGATTTTGTCATCCCTTGGGGCACTCTGGTGAACAGGTGTTCCCCCAGATCCTGATGCTCACCCGTTATATGCTTATAGGCTGCCACCAGGTCACCCCTGAGCCTCCACTTTTCCAGGCTGAAGAGTGCCATGGCTCTCAGCCTCTCTTCATAAGGCTTGTTCTCATGCCCTCTGTTCATGTGCTTGACTCTCCTCTGGACTCCCTTCAGGCAATATAAAAAAAAAAAAAAATCAAAGGAAAAGGAAAAAAATCAGAAACCCAAAAGTAAAGATACTCTTGTAGCTCTAGCTAAACTCTGAGTTGAGAAATGTTACCTAGAGTTCATGCCCTTCTCACTGCAGTTTTTCTCCCAGCCTAGCTGTCAAATAGCCTGGCTTGCTTCAGGTAAGCCTCTTGTTTGTGCTGGTATCTCACTCTCCCAACATCTCGCTGCCTCATCTGCATCAAAGTTCCTCTGACCTCCATTCACTATTTCACTCAGATTGGCTACCAGCCTCACTCTTAGCTGAGTGGCTCTGAGCAGGGAGTTCCCTGCTGCACCTCCATGTCAGGCTCTCCCCCAAGCTGTCCCTCTCTGGGGCTGGAAATAGGCAGTGCAGAGTGTTGTGGGCCAATCGGAGCCAGCAGTCACTCCAGAAGTTGATTTTCCAGCCATTCTCACTCACCACATTCCTCTGGTCTTCCAAAGTATGTGTGGGGAAAGGTGCTTTCTCTCTGGGAAATCCCTTTCCTTGGTTCCTCTCCCTCTCACATTGTTGCTGTAGACACCGCTGCCCCTCCCTCCCCTGACAGACCATCCGCTGTCCTGTGGTGATGTACAGCCCATAGCGCCTGGGCTTGGGGGACACAGGGCTCCCAGATGACTGGGACAAGAGCTGCCCATGTCCCCATCTTATCCACAAGGGATTTTTGGGGGGAGGTGCCAGCCTCCCCCCCCATCCCCTCCTGTGGCACTGCTGCTCCCCAAGCATGCCCCTGCAGCACATGCCCTGAGTGGTGCATGAGGAGCTGTTTGCAAAAACTAAGGGGTACCCAACACACTATACCCTGCTGTTGTTAATGGTCGCGATGCCCCATCCCAGGATCATAGATTCATAGATTCATAGCTGTTAGGGTCGGAAGGGACCGCAATAGATCATTGAGTTTGACACCCTGCATAAGCAGGAAAGAGT